>NC_138782.1:3344200-3776700 GCF_965178545.1 Coloeus monedula
GTGTATGAGTGAGAAAGAGGGGAAGAGAGGGACTCATCTGTAATAACAATGATAGCTTTGAAGGTGGGACTTGGTAATTTTCACAGCTTTATTGGCTGAAATTATCAGATGAAAAGGGCTGGCACCACTGTGAGTGTGTGTTTGTGTGTGTGCTTTCCCCCAACCAAGTATATAGGTACAGGGAATAATGAACAGGTATAAAATTCTGTGCTTGAATGATCTACCTTAGGTGGGTTTTTTTGTTGTTTGTTTAACAGTTTAAAGATCTATTTTCTGCTCTCTTTACTAATGTTGGTAAAACAGCAAGATTTACATACTTCAGAATGGATTTCAAAATGCTGTGGGGAAATGGGGACACAGATACCATATATTTTTAATTTTTTTTTAAAATAACTTTTGGTTTTAAACTTATGGCTCCTGATCCTGTAGTTTCTTTTCCTGGCAGAGGGTGCTCCTAAATTAATTTTCCGTGCCATGGTCAGTAAGGAGCCATTTGATCCAGTGTGGCCGCCTCTTGTTACGGCTGAGTGTTGTAATATCATGAGTGTGCCCAGATCCTGTATGAAAACATTGGTTAGTGATCATTAATCCTCTACATACTTAGTGTTTGATTAGCTTTTTTGGAGGATGCTGAGACTGGATGAAATCAGGTCTGTGGTAGCATTCGCTGTTTAGTGTCAGACGTTTGTTCTAGCAGCTGCCCTGAAAGGGAAATATGTATTCTGCATCTGGTGGAAGTTAAGGAATTTCTCCTTGGCTCCAGGAGCGCAAAGTCCAGATTTTTTGTTAAAGCAGAACAGGATACATGACGGTCCTGCTGTTTCTCTCTTACTTTTGGCTGATCAGAGGTCATGGAAAAAGAATAATTATAATTGTTTCTTCAGCAGGTATTTACTCGAATGTTTAGTCAGGTCTCACAAGTAGCAGAGTGCTTGGGGTTTGGTCCTGAGAGCATCCTCCAGATTAACTTCCACACCACTCCTGAGTCACACTGGAATATTCATATAGGCACACCTTGGGAATCCCAGAGTTACTTGGTTGTTGTGCAGTCCATGCAGTGTGGTGCTGAGTTAGGACAAGCTGCTGGAGCCGGGCTGGGAACGTACTGGATAAGGCTTTCTCTCAAGCAGTGCTCTAAGGGTAAAGTCATATGGCTCTGTGTCAACTGGTCCTCCAGTATCTGACTAGTCTGTAGTCTCTGTTTCCACAACAATATTCTCTAAGCATCAAGCTGTAGGAAACAAGATTTGGGTAGGAATGAAACTTAAATTGCTGCTGAGAAGTATTATGAAAAATATGGAGAGGTAGAGTTAGCCTTATAGAAGAATTTTGAGAGAATTTGAAATTACACACGGGAGTTGTCAGACCTGCAGGCTGGATCCACCATCAGGTGGATTTTGTCTGAGAGGGAAAGGGGACAGCAGCCCCAGCATGCGGGGACTTTGCTGTGGTGTGTGAGGGGGAAGGATTCGTGCCCCTTTGGCAGTGCTTGGCTCGCTTTGTTCACAGCTGCACTCAGCCCTTAAATATTTGTGTTGACCTGATGGCAAGTGGAGATGTGTAGAGAAAAGAGTTCAAACTGTTGACCTGCTAACACCGGCTTTTGCAACTTGACTCCGGTTGTTTAAATTCTGTGATCTGCAGTTGAGCCATTCTCTTTCCATTGAGGAGGAATGAAAGGTGTTACACAGACGGAGAAAGACCTTGTTTTCAACCCAGATTGGGATGGTGGTTTAAATTCTGATATTATATTATGCACTGTGGTTTGACACTGCTAGGGAATGTCTGTAGTGCACTCGTTTTAAAGATCCTGGTTCAGTGTTAAAGATCCTGATTTAATATGAAAGTTCCTGATTAATGTAGGAAAGGGTTACTGGGTTTTTGTGTGATTTGGTGGAGAAAGTGGCATTAAGAGCAAAGTTCCCACTGAATTAACATAAGCCAGAATACGTGTGGGTATTCAAGGATGTCCGTGTTGTTGTGGCTAGCATTTGCAAGAACCCGTGTACCGAAATACACAGCACCTGTATTTTTTTATACCCCCTGGAGTGACACAGAAATTTGTCCGTATATATTTTTCACCTGCTTAGCGCTGGCAGTATAACGTGCAAGTCGTCAAGGTGTTCAGGAGGGTTTTTTGACAAGAATCTTGAAGAAATCTGGGAATGCATACCCCATCTTCTCTGCTCTGGTCTCGCAGGGCGGTTTCTCACGTTTCCCCTCACACTTCACTGCTGGCCGACATTTTGTCTGTTCTCCGGCCCCTTCCTTCCTCTGAGGGGAGGGGAGCCCCAGGTGGGAGCGGCGGGAACCGGCTGGAACCAGTGGGAGCAGCTCCTGGCTGC
Organism: Coloeus monedula; assembly: GCF_965178545.1. Taxonomy (NCBI): domain Eukaryota; kingdom Metazoa; phylum Chordata; class Aves; order Passeriformes; family Corvidae; genus Coloeus; species Coloeus monedula. The sequence goes on from NC_138782.1 coordinate 3,346,546, forward strand.
CCCTCACAGCCCTGCCAGCGCCTGGGCACCCACAATCGGTATAGGGCAGCTTCTGAAAAGGAGGGTGAAAGTAAAGATGAAAGAAAATGAATAAAAAAGAAATATAAGGAAAACTAGAGGGAGTAACACGTAAATGAGCCATGAAGGTCAAGGTGAGGAGGCAGCGCAGAGCACCGAGTTGTGGGCGCAGGTTGTGAAACACAGGACTCCTGGAAGTCAGCGTCAGGGAAAATGTGGAATTCTGTCCTGGGCAGATGGGCTGAACCTTAGAGGTGAGGAAAAGGCGTTTGGGAGACGAGGCTGCAAGGAGCTGGGGTCTCCAGGGGAGGAGGAGAATCCCCGGGGAGGGAGGGAAGGCTGTGGAAGATGGAGGCAGCTCCTGAGAGGAGCCGGTGCTTGGCCTGAGGGCTGAGCCCACGCTGGGGACAGTGTCCCAGGGGAAGGCACACCCCGTGTAGCCAGCCAGGGGACACACTGAGGGCACTCATTCTGTCTAAATTATAAACTAGTTTGTTTGTAGTGGCTGTGGTGACAGTGTGTGTGTTCCTGGTGTTGCTAGCATGAACAAGGGGGGTTTCACCATGTTGTGTGTGAGGAAACCTCAGTGTGGATTGCTGAGGTATTCTAATTCTCTTAATTGCTCTGAGACAGGAGAGCAGAGCTGGACAGGTAAGTTCTGCACACAGATAATTGCTTTTGGTGCTTGACAGAAGCTGTAAACACTGGTCGATTCCCTGTAAACATGTAAGAGCTTCATTTACCTTTAGTTGTAAGGATTACATCAGAAATATGCTCATGAACAGCAGATTTATCTTAGATCAACTCAGTTTGTACACACCATTATAGAACAAGTAAGCTAAAACACACCTGGTATATAGTAGCCAGCCAGACTAAATTTCCTGGTTTAAATTTCCGTCATTGCTGGATACCATAAATTTTGCACATGTGTGATAGATATTTGGCTCCATCTCTAATATCTTTAAAGAATAAAAACATTTTAATTACTCAAATTGTTAATTAATATGTGATTCATGCTGCTATAACAAGATATATCCGCAACACTCCTAGAATCAATCAAGTGAAGGTTACTGTTTTATTTAGGAGCAAATTGAAGATTCTGTGTTTTAATTAAAAACTTTGTGTTATATCTAAAATATCTACATTGCTTTTATCACTCTATAGTTCTATTTTTAATATTCTAATTTATTTAGTCATGTGAATTGATTTTAATCTAAAATTGTCATTAAAGTTAAGCAACTGCAGGGAAGGAAAATTTACACCTGCAAATAGCTGCAGTTTCAGGAATGGGCACTAATCACATCGGAGAAGAAACTGCTAAAATATATGATCTTTTCATTTAAAATCAGAATAGAAAAACCTGAGTTTTCAGAGTTATATGCATGGCAACATATATGTAAATTTGTGAAATGGGAATAAAAGAACTGAAATAAAGTAAAAGAGAGATAAAATATTATAAAGTCCTGCATACTCACTTTGGTTGGGTGTTACTCAGACCTACTTTAAGGCTGTGTGGGAACTGGATTGGGGATGGACAGAGAACAAGGAAGACAGAGCAGATGGAAGAATGAACACATGCAGGGAGACAGGTCTGGGACAGAAGGAATTTACATGGAAGTGTAAGGAAAGTGACGAAGGTTTGTTTATATTTCATGGTTGTTTTGGTAATCCAAAAAAGCAGTTAAGTGAATTTTTAAACCTTTATTGTTGTATCTTTCCTCTTTCTGCACCTTCTGCAGATTTCTTCCTTGTACCTTTGCTTTCTGTCCTCTTCCCTTCTTGGAGATGTGCAGAGACTTTCAGGGTAACTTTCTCCATTATTCTATCTATACTTTTTGTATAAATTACTCCTTGGGAGGGATCTTGTCCACACCTGTGCAGGGACTTCAGTGTAGCAACACTTACGATGTTACAGGAGTTGCTAAAAAGTTGTTAAAATACACTATAGTCGCTACAATACTGCAATTCAAACATAATTACCGCACTGAAACACCTAATTTGGTAACTTAAAGAAGTAATTGGGTTTTACAGTCCTTGAGTTCAGTGATGAAACCTGGCATACTGCCTCGTGCAAGGACAAGAAACTGTCTAGCAAAAATGTAAGCGTGCACAACCTGGTTTTTGTTTTCAGTTTGAGAGATGACAGTCAGATGTCCTAAAGCACAGTGCAGGAGGTGTTTAAATCTTTATATATCTTAGAAACTGCCCCTGCTGCAGTCACTCCTCCAGCATTTCATTCTCCTTGTGAGTTTGGAAGAGAAAACTTCCTCTGTACATCTCCACTCAAGCACAGGGATTCCATCCTGCATCCCACCAGAGGAAGCAGCTGAATGCTGCTAGACCTCACTTTAGTGTCTGGTGCTGTAGCTATCGGATGTTTAATGTTGTGCAAGTTTCTTCTGAAAACACAGAGCATTTTTGCAGATCATGGTCTTTCAAGTTGAATTCAGCCTGTGAAATTTGTGGGGAATATTTTGTACGTAGATGCCTCTGAACCCAAGACCCAGTTCTAAGAATCTTCCCTGAAAATTTGCACTTGAATTTTTGCTGTATGGGAGTTAAGCATGGCTAGTGCTCACTCATGGGACTGCTGAAAGTTTTGGCCTTTTTGGTTGGCTTGAATTGTTTCAAGGAAATGGAAAACCATCAAAACCAAACCCTGACTAAACAAGGTTTTTATTTTCAGTGGAAACTCAGCTTCGTACTTGTAGCTACTATGTCAGTACAGTATGTGTCTTTTTATTAAAAAAAAGTAGTTTTATTTATCAGGCTTTTTCAAGAATAGCCTGTTTTGCCTGCCAGTGTTGTGAAAGATGAAGTGTTTGCCATTTCCTTCCCCCTCCAAGTGCCCAAAGCTCAGTGGCACCTGAGGGAACCAGGGATGGCTTCCCTCAGAAGCCAATCAAACTTGTGCCATGGACTTGGCAGATCCAGCCTTTCACCCAGGCAGTGGTTTTTGGTATTGATGTTCTGTGACCAAACTTACACTTCTCTTTTATAGAAACATGCTTCTTCCAGGGATGGACATGATGCAGCAGTTTAAATGGTTTGGTTATATCAAATTTATTAAGGAAAAAAAGCTTTTAAAAGCTTTAAATGGTCTGTGTTTGAGAGCTTCAGCTGAAAGCTTTCACACAGTCTCCTGGCTTTGTCCTACAGTCCTTTTTAAGTTATGTATTAGAGAGAGGATCTCTGATAAGTAAAGAATCCTGTGTTTGCTTGAATGTGAGAATACCCAAAGTAAGTGTTAAAAATATGTATTTGAAAAGTGGCATGAGAAGGAAGGGTTTGCTGAGGAGCAGTTTTGGTACAGGCAGACCATAATGTTATTAAAGAAGTTACACCTATAGATATCTGCTGAACTCAGAGGAGTGCCAGAAAACCTCCTCGTGCTTCAGCAGAGTATGAGGGAGGGACACACAAGAGCACCAGATCCACACAACTTCTGTTGTATTGTGTGATAATGTCCTGTTTATCGGTTGGGCTTTTTCTTGCTGGGTTGGTTTTTTTTAAGCTTTCTGAGTGGCAAGTGAAGCAAGATCTGTCAAAGTCTCCCTGAACTTGCAACTGGTAGAAAGTCTTTTATTGAGATAAAGAGGTAATTTTTAAAATGCAGCCTTTTTAGTTGTGTAAAATGGAATTTGTGTGATCATTTGGAAGTCGCTCTGTATGTCTGGAGAAGGAAAGCTGAGGTCAATCAGGCATGCAATTGTGCCTGCAGTGTATCTCCAGCCTCCTTTCTGTGGAGGCACTTCCTCTCCCCATGCTTCCCCAAACAAAAAACATGTTGAGGTTTGTAATATTTAGGTGGCTTATGCATAGTCTTACTGAAATTTATTTATTTATAATTGTTCATAACGTTTTACTGTTATTAACAGCTGTTCCTCAGTAATGCCTGGGGCATACCAGTATAGTACAATCAGGTAGCTGTTGTGCTATGGAAAGGGGGAGCAGTCAGAGACTTGGGTGCATTTATTTGTACAGTTAGGCCTTATTTTCAAAGTCAGCAGAAGTTTCCAAAGCTCAGCATTTTGGAAATGGAGGTTTCAGGTGTAATTACATCCAACATTGAACCTCAGTGAAATGGCCTGGTGGCGCAGATTGTGTTTGGAGGCTGTGAAAGGAGGCTGCACGTGGAAGTTGTCTCACTTAAAGGGCTTGAAATTCAGGGTTACATGTCAAGGAGTTCTTTAAGACTATTATTTATTGAATTGTTTATTAACGGAATATATTTTATTGAATTTCTGTGCAGAAGATGTGGTACATATTTATTTTTTGGACAAGTGATTGAAGACCTTGGGCAGCCCCAACATTACTGGTGGTGAATATATTCAGAAGTCCAGACGTGGAGTCCAAAATACTTTCAGATATTGTTTTTCTTGGATGGCTGTTAAAAACCTTTAAGTTTTGAGAGGATTCCTATGAGAAAGCACCTTTAAACTGAGAAAGGTCAATTTCTTTGACAGCCAAGACTGGAGGTTTCAGAGGGGTTACTGTGATCCAAAACCTGAATTATGTATGTCAGTCCTTAGGGTGTATCTTTTAAAGTGGGAGCGACTGGGGCTGGAAACCTGGTGGGATAGTGGCTGTTCATTCCCAAATGCAGGTAGGCTATTACATTTAAACCCCATCTTGAAGGAATGTTAAGGCTGCAAAGTTAAGTGCTCTGAAGGCAAGAAAAGCCACCATTAAGGTTGGAGAGGCAGGGATGCAGCTGGAAAGAATTCTGTCCATGGGTCTGTGCTTGTGCTCAATGCCAGCTCTCTCTTTTTGGGGAGTGAAAGGCAGATGGAGTTTGGGGAGGTTCTTTTATTTTATTTGTAATATCAGTGTTTTCTCTTAAACATCACTTGAGAAATAAGCCTACTTTTTTTGCTTTAACTGTACCAAACAAATAGTTCTGAGGATATTCTGGCCCAGATTGAAGTTATAAGCACCTTTACAGTTGGGTCCTGCAACAGGTGGTGTTTGACAAGCTGAGCTGGAACTTTGCATTGCTGTCAAACACACTTTACTTGTTGAGCTGCAGGGACAAATTTGGGTGGATATTAAAGAGCACATTTCCACATTGAGCTGTGGGTTTGCCCCCTTTCATCCTTATTCTAGCTTTCATTTATAGTTTCCCTCTGATTTAAGGAATTTCTCTCTGCTGGAATGCCAGAGACTGGAAACCCCAGTTAATTTTCACGCTCTCCAGCATCTTTGGTCAGTTTTTATTTCAGCATTCAGATCACAGGAAACCATTTACAGGATGTGGTGGCTTTCACCAAGAGCTGCAGCCAACTATTTTCCAAAGGTTTTAAATGCTAGAAAGCGAGTCTCACCAAATTCATGATCTCAATAGTCTTCATCCATCAGTTAATAGAGAGGGGAAGAACCACAGCCCTGAACTGAGTAACTTTACCTCCTTACTGACAGATTCTTTTGAAGGATCCCAGTGAGCAGATCCATGAGCATTTTTATAAATTAATTTCTACTTTTAAATGTCTGCATAATTTAATTTCTTCGTTTATTTTTGTTATGATCGTGCTTGCTATGTGCAGGGCACTTCCAAAACTTAGAGCAATATTATCTGTTTGCTAAGCATTTGAGGAGGAGGAATCCACTGGAGAAAATAGACAAAGAAGTTGATGAACAGAATGTAAAAAGTGTGCTTTTACTTGAAAATATGTATTTGCTAAGATTACCAGAGATCTTGACTTGTTTTCTGAGAGCTGCATATGCTTTGGGCAAGCATATCTGTGGTAGGTTAATGGGAAAGGTAAGAAAGAGAAGATGTAAAATGCAGGCTGTACCATTGCACTGATTGATTTTCCTGTTGATTCTAAACAAACCAGCCCAGCCCAAAGCCTCCAAAAACCTAATGGAAGATGTGTGTGCATGGAGCACAGTAAAATCTTGCTACTTGTGGTTTCCTTTCAGGATGCAGGCGACAACTGAAATAAAACCTTGACAAGGAATTATACCTGTGACTCACTGTGATCACAGATTCTCTTGAAATGTTAAAATTCAGCCAGTGTGTTAAATGATAGTTGTTATGATGTGAGCTCTGTGGCATTGGACTTCTCTCACCTTAGTATGTGTTAAAGCTTTGGAGAGGTATTTTCTAGGATAAATGGAAACTTCTGTGTTAATAATCATAAAACTCTCTTCTACTCTTAATATTTTGGCTTGGATTCCCCTCTTCCCTTTTGAAAATATTGGGCCCAATGTAATGATTTTCCTTCTCATTCCTGTCACATGTAGACCAAAGGCAGAGTCGATTGTGTGAACTGCTATTGGTAATCAAAATGGATAAGACTTCCACTGGATTTTTTTTCTCAGGGTATTTAATCCTTTACTGAGTGAGGGGAAACACTGGTGGAGGATTTTTTTTAGTATTTTTGCTCTCTCTAGATATCTTGAGGTCAGAATATTGCAGTTACTGTCTTTATGGTCATAAAAGACCCATGAACTTGTAACAGAAGGCTCTTGTGGGGGTTAGCTCAGAAATATAAATGGCCAAAGCTAAAAGGGTTGATTGTCTTTGGTGGAAATATATATACTTTTTGGAACACTGGCGTGGAAGTAAAGACAAATGAACATCCTTATGGTGTAATCACCAGGTTGAAAAATCAGGTGACTTTAGTTCTCAAACTCCCTGTTAGCACAGTGACTTTTTATGTTCTTTATATCTTCGTTGGTGGATGAGTCAATGTTTAAATGCTCATTTATCATTTACTATATAAAAGAAAAGCTATTATCTGAAACTCATTTTTACAGTTGCAGGCAAACCGAAATAATCATTTTCAAGGACCTAAAGCTGTTTCTTGAAGAATGTCATCATTTTCCTCTGATTTTACTTACCACTTACACCAGTATATGAGGTACCTTCATGAGCTGTACCTTGCACAGCCTGGCTGCAGATATTGCCAGCCTCCATACCTGTACAAACCGGGCTAAAGAAACTTAGTTTCAGCCAACTGCATTCATCTTGCAGACAGGACAAAAGAACCACTTTACAAGCACAGCTCTCACTGAACACTTGTGCTGCTTGCTCAGTAATGTGCCCTGCCCTGGAGGCTGAGCAGCCCCATTGCCCCAGACAGAGGATTTCAGGAGCTGGGGGTAAAGCCTCTGCTCTGCTGTAGAATCACCCTTGCTCGTGCCCATCGGGAGGAGAGCTGCTGTTCTCTGCTCCTCTTTTCTTGCTAAGAACCTCTCTGAGTAAATGAACTGTCTGTCTGAAGTGGTAGAGGAGTAGTCTTCATTTTGCATTATAATTTGATGGCTCTCCTAATAGATAATAGTAATACTGTGTGTGTGTGTGTGATCTTCTCCGTTCTCAGTCTGCATGGGTGTAGCTCATGTGCATATCCACACAGAGGTGTGTGGATACCCACTGATGTTGCTCGGGACTCGTGTTCTGAGCTGTGCCAGGACGCAGAGTTTTGTGCTTCCTCTGGGGGAAGGCACAACTCTGCACATCAAAGTGCCCTGGGATATTCTGTCAGAACCAGAGTGTTGCATTAGGGCTGCACCTCCTCATACACAGGAAGGCAGGACAGCAGTGTAGGCAATGCCATACATTTACTTGTTAGTTTAACCTCGGGTAACTTCATTTAATTTTTATTCCCTTGGTGCCTCCATACTTTGCCACTGCTTTGTGCCTCATTTTTTATCTCACCAAATGGCCAAAGCAGGCAAATGAGGTGATAAGCTGAGGCAACCAAGTGACCAACAGCAGTGTCTCTACAGGAAATGGTAGAACCCTGTGACTATGGATCACTGGGGGTTCTGCTGCTCTCTTGCAGGCCCAGGCACTCTCTGACAGAAACTCCCATTTTGTGCCTTGTTGGTGAACAGACTCTCTTATTTTCTGGCAGAAAGGTGAGATCCTGCACATACAAGGCCTGTTCTCCCTTAATCCCACTTCAAAACCAGGTTGGAAACCCAACTATTATAGGTATTAATTCACACCAGCATCTAATTGTTAAAATCATTCTGTTAGGGTGACACATGACATGATAAAAATAAGTTCTGTGTGATCTTTTAAACTCACCTGTATCTGCTTGCACATCTTTCAATTTGTGAGCACCAGAAGACTGTAATTTACTTAAATGCTTGTACCTTTATTTTATAAAAATCCATAGGTACTTTTTAAAATCAAATGTACTTTTTATAGTGTAATATTTTGAGCCAAGTATGGTGAGAATTGAACTGTTTTATCTGTAATGTAATAGAAAGACATGATCTCTTCTTGGGGAAATTGAGGTTTTCTATGAGTCCTACTGTTAGCTCATGAAGTCAGTGCTGACATAAAGCTCATATTAGAAAAAAAACCAAAATTACCTGATGCTGAAAGAGACATCTATTTATTTATTTTTGCTTTTTTGGGTATTCATCTTTGGGGGGTTTTTTTTGTGTTAGTCCCCCAAGCTGAGAAGTCATCAATATTTGCACTACAGGGGAATATTGCAAGTGAAATGGCCACGGGTTTTACTTGACTTTGCTTAGGGATCAGTTTGCTGCAGCTGTTTTGTGTCTTTGATGGTGAGAGCAGAATGTCTCAACAGTTTAACATGATAAAAGATGTGATGTCGGTGATAAGTGTGTTCATTACACACTAATTAAAAGGTGCAGCAGCAGTGATGAAATGCCACCCAGAGCCCCCCGTGTTCTCAGCGTGTCTATTTAAAAATTGTGTGTTAGGAACACACTTTTGGGTGGGGGAAAGACCTCAGTGGTCATGTATTCCTAACCTGCTGTGCCATTTTAACAAATTGCTTTCTCAGTCATGTGATCGTACTTCAGTCTTACGGGGTATTCGCTGTTTTGGGGAAGAAAGGAAAAGGTTTCATGTTCTTCCATGGCAGTTTGTCCCCGTGTCGTTCAGTGCTACCTGCGATAAGGAAATCCAGGCTGTGGAACAGCTGCAGGCTCTCAGCCTTTTTTGCTCAGTCCATGAGTGTTGTACCCAAAAGCTGTTGGTTTGACTTTCTCTTTCTCTCTTGTTTCATCTTTCCTGCCTCTCCCCTCCTTCTTCTGCTTCTGGAGCTGATGCTGATGGGTTGGGAAGGGCAACGCTGAACTTAAAAGTAAAATGAGACAGTTAGTACTGTTTGAGAGATATTCGGAACTTATCAGGATTGGTTCTATACACCTCTGCCCTTGAAAGGAATTAAAAGGTAAAGTAATTTTATCTTGGAAAGCTTTCTCTGCTTGACTTTTCGAGTTGATTTCAATGTTAGGAGTGCCCATTTCTGCATGCTTCTTAGGAAAAAAATTTTGCTTTTGTATGGGTCATCTTGTGCTTGCATAGAAACAGGTTTCAATGCTGTGCTTTGAATCTAAGTGTGCCATTGTTTGAGTTCACGATTAACCTCTGTCAGAGCTCTTTGTGTATAGGGACTTGATGTTTTTAGCATCAGAGTGTTATGGTGCTCAGAGACAAGGGGACGCTATCATAAACTCTTTTTGAAACAGGAAGAAAAAAGATTGAAAAAGAATGTTCCCTACTCGAGGAGAAATCAGAATGGTTAAGTGTAGAGAAAGTTCTTTAAGAGGTGTATGAACTGCCTGGTAACATCTCAGGATCCATAGGTGTCTACACATAAACAGCAGTCAAAGGTTTTCTGTTGCTTCTCTATTCTTTAAAGGTCACACAGTATCAATACTGTTCTCAGAAGAAAACAGTTGACTGCTATGACTACTGGCTTTTATAAGCCCACTTTCATATGGGCCCACTGGATAATAATTAAATTAAGGTTTCTGACTCTTCCCAAGGTTGTGCTTATGAATATCTAAAGATCTGATTGATCAGAGAAGCTCAGGTCAACTGTAAAATTGATCAAAAAGCAGGCAAAGAATAATGGCTCAGCCGAGCAGTACTGCAGAGTGATAAACCCACTGCTGGAGAATGTGACTGGAATGAGGTTGTAGCAGCCCGTTTTCATTTCAGTGTATTTAGCATGGGGCTGTCACTTAATTGTGTTGTCATTGTTTTCCTCTGACAAAGAGGGCCGAAGACTGACAGGCCACATGCGTTTGTCTGTGTTGCATTTTTCCTCACTTCGTGAGGGAAGGATCTAAAATGTGATCAAAAAGCAGCCGAGCCTTTGTCACTACCTTTGCTGCCTGGTTGGGTTCTGCAGAACATCCTGGGCTTGCAAGTGGCCGATGGTGTGACTTTGGTGGGCAGCTCTTGCTCGCACATAGAGTGGTCCCTCAAGGAGCCTTTCCTCCATGGGCCATTCCTGTCTCCGGGGAACCTTTGCTTCATGGGCTGTTTCTGGCAGCTCTTGAGCACAAGCAACTTCCCTCAAGGTCAGTAAACAGAGAGATTTCTTTGACAGAACAAGGATTTTAAGCCCCTGGTGCCCTGACCCATCCATGTGGCTGTGGCTGGCAATAAACCACCACACCAACCCCTTCCTTAGTTACGCAATCCATCCTTCTCAAAAACATGAGCAAGGAATGATGGCTCCAGCCTGTAATTTGGAGACTGCCCATCTGTCAGGGGAGAAGGGCAGCAGTTGTGTCTTTTCATGTTATTTTCAGGCACGGGTTCTGTGGCTTTCACGGCGTTATGGTAAAGAAAGAGGTTTGACTGGCTTGGTGTCCTAAACTGAGCACTAAGCTGTGCTCTGATTTAATCCATTTTTCCTACAGGTTTAGTAGTGTTCAGGGTGGGGAAAAGGTTTCATCCTTTAAGGCTCAGTGCACTCTGACCTTCACCCAACAAAGCACTTAAGAAAATGAGCAACTATATGCTTATTATTAAGCACATCATCAAATCTTTTGCTGGGTCATTGCAGAAATCAAGCTTGCCTTGAATGAAAAGTAAAAGAAAATATATGCTATGGGAGTGAGGGTTTTTTCATATTTAGTATTATTTTTACAGACACCCAGAGTTTGTTAACTGAATTAGTCAAAAAGCATTGCTCAAAGTCTTCATTTTGAAGACAAAATTATTTAGGGGTAAGAACAGGGCAGCCTAGGAGTCAGTGGTGGTTAGAGGGATTAGTTTCATAAACATTTGTTTTGGTGGGTTTGTGTTTACAGTACTGATGCTGGAGATCAGATTATTTTTCTGTAGAGGGCACTTGAGTTTTTTTGGGTGGGCGTTTATTGTCTTGAACTGTATTTCTGAGTTCTACCAAGCTTTTCCTATTTTTCCTAGCACAGAGGACTTGCATCAGGTGTTAAGCGCCGCCTAAGATTTGAGAGACATGGGCAGGGTTGACAAAGGATACATGTTGCCTACCTAAAAATCCAGAAAAATCAGGTAGAATAACATTAAGAAATTTTTGCTGTTCATTGTCTAGGTGTCATTCGAACGTACACAGGAGAAGGAGCCTCAAATTCCTCCTTCCTCCAACTCTGTTTCCTGCATTTTCTTGGTTTGTCTTGGGGTTTTCCCAGGACTGCAGAGCTGAATGTTTGTGTAGTGTTTTCCCTATGGACCGCTCAGGCTCTGCCTTATTCCTTAGAATAGTGAAGAGCACACACACCAACTCTTTGAAAAATTTGGGAAGGAAGAATTTTTTTGTGGGGCAATGAGGCTTCTACCCCTGGGATAACACCAGATACAGAATTGTGTTTCTTTATGAGACTGTGGATTATCATAATTCCATTGGACTTTTGTCTACTGGGACAAAAAGTGCCAAGCCTCACTTGGAAAGTTCAGGCAAGTAAATATCCCCTCTTTGTGATTTTTGTGTAAATTGCAAATTAGCTGGACTGCTCAGAGTAAGTCCAAGAGTGTTCAAAATAGGAACCCAAGGAATATTTAGAAAAATCCTTATTTGCTGTTTCAAGCTCTTAAGTAAATCTTACCATGAGAATTTTATATTGCTGGTTATATAAGTTCCTCACACTGTACTGGGGGCTAATTCGGAGCCTCCTGTCCTATCGAATCCAATCCTATCACACATTGAGGGGCAGCACCATCCCATTGTCCCTCCCTTTATTCTGTGGATTAACAGGCCGAGTTCTAACCTTTATTTTCTTGGAATGATGGCAATGGCTGTATTTGTACATGCAGTCTTTACTGGGTCTGAATATGCACAAAACTAACTTCAGGATCTGTCCCCTGCTCTCACTGCATTCTAACAGAAAAATAAACTGCTGTAACATGCATTTTTTTCCCAGTGACTATAGAAGAAACATCGAGATAGTGAAGCATTTGTCAGAACTGGTCCTTTGTGTTGCCTCACGCAACCATGTTGTCTTAAAAGGATATTTATACAGTACGGGGCTGATGTATAATACCTGGTATAATTCTCTGAGCAATGCCAAAAATGGGGGGTGCTGTGCTTTTGAGTTTTAAAAATGTCAAAATGGAAATCCAGGCTGTTTGACACTGCACTAATTTGCTGAGACATGTTGGAATATGTAGCCCTTTCTGTAATTCTGCACAACACTTCAGGCTGTAATACTGCAATAATTACCCAGTGAAATCATAATTGAAAGGTAAAAATTGAATTTAAACAGGTAATTTAAACAGAACCAGATTTTACCAAGCATGACACCTTTATGCTGTCTGCTATATTCCTTATAAAACATACTAAATTTTAAGCCGATAACTCAAATGGTTCCTGTGGTATAAACTTGTGAAAAGTCACAATTTTGCATTGTGCTGCAAAGCCACCTTACAATATAGTGACTACCATGGCTCTTTAATATCCAGCAGAGTTCTCCTGCTGTGCTTTGTCAGTCGGTAGCAACATCCAAGTCTTCTTGTAAAAGTAATTCACACTTTTTTCACAACACTGTTGCTTTAATTACCACTGAACTCTGCTGTTGCTCAGACAGGCCTAGCAGGACCAAGAGAGGGTCAGCGCTGCAGTCACTGCAAAAGAAGCAAATGGCTTTTTTTCTTACTTTATTATTAACAAACCATCTTTGATTGAAATGCTCCAAGCTTCTGAGACCCAGCCTTGTCTCTGCGCTCTCTTGGGGTATTCATTATCAAAGTAGACCACGGATGTCAATCTGAGAAAACATCAGAAATAATACCTAAAATCCTAATCAGAAAATGTCAAGTAAAGGCAAGATTCACATATCTCTTACATGCAAACAGCTGATCAGATTTTTCATATGTGCACATAGAATTTCTGATAGAACTGACTAACTCATCAACTTACGGTACCTTTTTTTATGTGTAAAACCGATTTTTACCCATTTATTTGTGATTTTCTTTTTTCTTCATGTTTATTTCATTTGTTATCTCGTTAGAGTCAAAGGCATTTACAGGAAGAAGTGAAAGATGCTGAAAGACAAAAGAGATTGTATTTAAAATTACAAAATACAGCTTCTAGACCTTTGTCTCATGAAATGTTCAATATTTATGTATCTCCCACACTAAAAAGCTGTAAGATAACCTGTTTAGTAGCACAAACATAATTTTCAGACCTAGGCTTGAGTGGGTTTGTCTCACTGCTTACCTTAGAAGGCCAGGTTTGAGAACGGTCCTGTCCCTCCTGGCTCTGTGTGGGGGCTTAAACTCACCTGGAGAGAAATGCAGTACTTCCACCGTGGCAGTGTCCTCTGTAGACTGCAACATTCCAGCATTTTTAGTGCTGGATGTGATCTTTTTCCACATACAAGGGAAACGGCAAAGTAGGTTTTGGAGATGTAACTGATTTAGTCAACATTAAATCCAGTGCAGCCTGCCAGCCTTAACACTTATTAGAATATACCAATGATCCATAAATAGGATTAGAGATCAGCCCTGTGTTTCATATCTCACCTCAAAGATGATTCTGCAATCTGATACCACACCACTTAATGCCACAGCAATGCAGGGTTCCTGCCTGACTTGGGGAAAGGGGACACCTGTGGGATTAATATTTATTTAATTAAACAGCCATATCAACTATGGAAATACACTGGGTTTTGCATGGATTTCTCATAGCCCAAGAATCAGAATATTCTTAATTTCTGGCTGTAGCAAGGTGAAAGCTGACTGGGTAAAGTGTTGTCTGTGGGATGCTCAGTAGTGCCATGCCCTGATCAGGGATAATAACCTGGAGCTACCATTAAGGAGTTAAAGGGCTGACAGAAAACACCAGAAGAATTAATTTGGAAAATATTTGCCCTAAGTTACTCTCAATATGTTCTCATTCTATGGTGTGTGGAATCAGGAAGGATAGAAATTAGAGGTCAAAAAAAAAAAAAAAAAAAGCCACAAGTGGGGGGTAATAGAAATAAGGTTTCAACATGGATTTTGGCAAGGAGGAGGAAGACTTGGAGCAGCAGAGTAACACTTTGACCTGCAGACCTTCACACAGGAATTCAGGCAGACTAAGAAACCTGTGATGGGTGAGATTGGCTTTTCCTCTGCAGCTCTTCAGCCAGTGGTAGATTTTTCCAAGTCCTCATTCCCAGTAGTGGGACATGCCTGCTTAGGAGTACTTTGACCTTTCCTGGTGAAAACTGCGCAATATGAGAGAGCACAGAAAGTAGGTGAAATGAAGATTATTTGACATACAGACCTGCAGTGACTTGGGGATGTGTGTGTGTATCAAGGACAGAGACAAAGGAGGGAGGGAGTTTATCCTTCCTCACCTGCTCCTGGCACATTCAGGCAGAGGCACCACTCTCACTTCCACATCTTTCTCTGCACTGAGCTGCAGAGCATTTGTTCTGCAAAAAGGCACTTGCAGGAGGTATCACTTCCTACAAATTTTTTATTTTGCATTGACTAAATAAAAGGCTTCAGTCTTGTAGTGATTTGTGCAGTACTAAAACCAGCGGTGATCATATGCAGCAACCTGTAGTTCTTTCAAGAAGCAACATTCCTGCCCCGGTGTGGATAAATGGTTCCTTGAACCTGAATATAGCAATGCTGATATTTGCTGCTCTCTGGCCTGAAAGTACCTGTAAATTCACAGGCAGGAGATGCAGCTGAAGCTGTGGCTGCTTCTATCATGAATCCAGTAATATTTCCTCTTCCTTTTCCCTAGGTGCTTAGATGCTGCATATCTTTCCTCCCCCCAAATATTTATATCCTGATATACTGAAAAAAGTGCTTGCAGATGCTAGTGCATCTTGGGGGTGGAGAGGGGAGGCAGCAGAAACAGAAATTTAAGATTCAGTATTTGGAAAATTAGAAAAGAATGGAAAAGAAGACCTTATGATTTCCCACCATTTGAAGTCCAGCATTTTTTTTGGTACACCCTAGAATCGTGATCGTGCAGCTTTTATCCCACACTGGTGATGCCTTTGTGAAGATCAGAACATTACAAAAATAAATAAATAGACATCTAAATACCTGTTTTAATCAAGGAACGAATTTCAGGTTTGAATATCAATGTTCCCCTAAGAGTTTCTGGGGTTCTTGTGTGTTCAGCTCACAGGGAAGCAGCCAGTGGCTGCTGTTCCATGTAGAAGGAACTAACGAGTGGAGGAGAATTCGGACCAGCTATAATATATTGGTCAGAAACATGGCTTGGTCTGTGCCAGGTGGTTTGAGTATAAAACAAATCTGAGTTTACAGCCTCTTTTTCTTTGAGATTAATCAAATCTGAGGCAGCATGAAACTACTGGATCTGAGAAAA
Source organism: Coloeus monedula (assembly GCF_965178545.1). Taxonomy (NCBI): domain Eukaryota; kingdom Metazoa; phylum Chordata; class Aves; order Passeriformes; family Corvidae; genus Coloeus; species Coloeus monedula. The sequence continues at coordinate 3,362,106 of NC_138782.1, forward strand.
CAGATTGTAAAAACTGATATTGCTAGTTTTCATGGTAAAATTTAATGCGTACAGAAATAGTGCATACTTAGAGAAGACTAAATGCATCCCTTTGGGTTTAAAGAAAAATAATTGTTGGCAAACTGTATTTTAAACTAATGTCCTGAAAGGCAGGCAGAAAAGAGCTAAAAGAAGATGGTAACAACATCTCTCTAAACATGGTAACAGTTTAGGTGCCCTGCTGAGAATGAGAAGTAGAGGGTTTAGCAACCTGTTGTAGCACAGGCAGGGAATACAATTGCATCCCCCAAAAAATCCCTAGGCTTCATCCTGACCATGTGACCTTGTTGTGTGACAACTGCACTTGCCAGCCATACCAAATAAACAGCAACACCATACCCTTTTCAAGTTTAAGATATTATTACAGCTTGTGAATAAGATTCCCAGTATGTGGACCTGACAACTATGAAAAACTGTAATTTAGGACGTAGAGTATTCTCTTCCTGCTTTTATGTGGAATTTCACTTTAATGCGATGTAAATGACAGTAAGAAATACATTCATAGAATGTTAAAGCCTTCCCATTAAAAATTCTGTATGCATTTTATATTCTAATTCATGTACAGTCAAAAACCCTGATAAAATCATAGTACTGATTTGACTGCTGCACTTATCGTATTAATGAGGATACTTTATGCCTTTTGAAAATTGGGATATAGTCCATTATGTGATTGTGAGTGATGTGATTGTATCACACCAATTTGTTATTCAATCCCACCCCTCCTCCCTTCAGTCAACTTTGTATATAGGAAAAGCCATTGGTGAGCATGTGTGGAGGCAGGAAAACATTTAAAATTACTATTGTCTTCTTTAATCCTTTACCTGTTAAACAGATTATATGTATTTTTTCCAAAGCCTGAAATTCACTCCAACTCCAGAGGGGAATTCGCAGGGGTATCCAAAATGCCCAGAGGAGCACCGGCAAAGGCTGGCTGAAGGAGAGACTTGCCTAAGCCAATCCTCCAGCTTTCTGGATGTGTGTGTAATGTGGGATTCTCCTCCCAAATACCATGTTCTAGACTAATCCTCATGGCTCTGCACAGTCACTCCTCAGGGTGATTCCCTTTGCTCTCTGCCTGTCCCCCTCCACAGGCTCCATAGGGAGACGAGTGTCTAATTTCCGTCTTTTAGGCAGGGAAAGTTAGATGAGAAAACACAGTTTGCTATGGCTGCATCTTAAAAATCCTTTCTCACTCCTCCACAATGGCAGGAGGTAGGAGACTGAAAAACAGCATTTCTGTTGTTGGCAACATGTTTATATGCTGGAAGTGCTTGGATAGTTTTAAATATGTTCATGTCTTCTCTTAGCTAGTCCTGATGTGCTTTGGCTTTAGGAACACTCTTTGTCCTTGTGGCTTTCTCTCCTGGTTTTAAGTCCATGGAAAATATTTCACCTTGATGAAAATAAACCCCACCTGTTTTCTCCATGTGTAGCTCCTGTGAGTGTTTCCAGACTGAGTACAACTCCTTTTCTCCTGTGATGAAGAGCTATATGTTCTCCAAAACACAGTAGCTGATGTGTGGTAGTCCTGCCTCAGAGACATCTTGAAAGCAGCATTATAACCAGAGAATTAAATCTGCATTCTCGTGCCTTTCCTGCAATCTATCCATTAAATATTTAATTCTGTCTGTAATGACGGTCTCTGTCATTAACTTGTCATGAATGCTGTATTTTTCTGATGCTGCCATCTTCACTCAGTGTCCTGTTGCTGCCTGTAATTTTCTGGTTTTTTGAATATTATTCTTGGTTTTACTGCCCAGTCCATTCTTGTGTTTCCTATCTTTATAAAAACGTCTTACTGCTGACTTAAACTTCTCCAAGGTAGAGCTGCCACATGCTACAATGCCCAACCCACTAGGGTGTTTGCGAGGGATTGGAAACACAAAATACCAAGTTCGTGCCATGCTGTTTCATATTTGGAATTTCTGCCCTTGTCGATGCAGGAACATGGCTCAAAAGGTTTCTCAAAGTGTGTGTCCTCATGATTTTGGCTGCCAGTGTCAATCAGTTTGTCCATTATGGCTGTGACAGTGCCATTATGACAGTGCAGAGGAATAGAAGAGGCAGTGCACATGGACACGTGCGTTCAGGAGGTATAAAACAGTGCAGGGTAAACACTGTGCTTTAAAGCGTCCTTCCTTGGGGGTGGAGGCAAGAGATATTTAAAGGTCAAAGGGAAACATTAATAGTGTTAGATAAATTTTACCCTATTTAAATTCAAAACCAATAAGAACTTTATACAATCTTTTGGACAAAGCCTGCAACATTCTAATCTCTGCAAATCCACTCTGTACTGTTCACTGCTCTTCTTATTAATCAGTTCTACAGAGCTGTACTCCTCTCAGTGCTGTTACACACACTGCATTTTTATTCTCCAGCTTGGCCTTTTCTGTATTTTTACTTCGTCTTACATTCAATTACCCACAGCCTGGTTTGCAGAACAGGGGGCCATTGGGGGCTGCATTTAAGCTACAGCCCATTATGTCATCTTGCTTCATATATTTTACTCTGATCTTTCTTAGGATGAAACTCATTTATGAATCTTTCTGTGGAGATATTATGTGCCTTCTTCTGCAGGGTCTGAAATTTGCCTTCTCAATGCCTCTGTTATTAAAAGAACAAGTGAACACCCAACTTATTTACATCTTGAATCCTGGTACTTACACCTATTGTTGCAGTTTCCAGAATACCAAGGTATTCTAATTATTGTTGCTCTCTTTGATGCTTTCAGAATAGCATTTAGTGTTCCAAATCCAGTGTCTGCTTTCTGAGGAAGCCTTTTGTGTTCTTTGTGATGTATACTTCCAAATTCATTTGAGAAGTCCATCTCCCTTCCATACCTGTGAGCTTGGCAAGCATTCCTGGAACTGGAAGCTGTTTGCCCAGTGAGAGTTCTCTTTGAAAAAATCCACGGCTCAGAGCTTATGACATTTGATGAAAGTCTTGGTCACTCTTCAGGGATGGTGCCTGGGATTGAATTTTAGAGCTGCTCAGAACTGTCTTGCTTTTCACGTCATTTCCACAATTGCATTTGAATTAATGTTTCTGGTCAAGATGTGTTAAAACCAGGATGTATTTATAGTATTTTATATGCATTCATAAATATATATACTAAAAATACATGTGTATGACACACTAATTATTTATATTTATCTGTAGGTATTAATAACACACAATCATCTTCTACTTAATTTTGTTGCAATAATAGGAATCATGGTTCAACAACCAAGTTTTTTTCCCAGGCTTTTTTGTCCACAAATTCCATCGGTAACAAAATTCCTTTGGAAAACTACTGGCACTATTTCCTTTTAGTATCAAATTAGATTTCTTCCTATTGTCTCCTGATCCCAAATTCTTTTTGAGATGTGTCTGCTGTGATTTTTCTCCCAGGATTCTTGTTTCATCTTCTGCTTGGCAAACTGGAAGTGTTTGCCATGTTTTGATTTGGTGATGGAGGCACATGCTGGTGGTCATTTAATCAAATTGACACGTACAGATATTTAATGCTTAGAATTCCAGTTAAAGTGGGATCGAAACCAGCATAATCCATACAATTGGCCAGCTTCTGGATTTAGGGTGAGAGTGTAATGTTTTTTTAATCTTCAATGTGGTTTTTGTAATGTCTCATACTGAACTATACAGACATACAGATTTTAGAATTAAGAGCTGCATTAGGTACCAATAAAGAAGGAAAAAGTCCTAGCTATGATACATTAGAAGCCTTGTGCTGGAATTACAGAAGGATTTCACAGATAGAGGAGCCAAGCAAATCCTTAGCTTTTAATAGTATAAAACATAGTAAAAGCTGAAAGTTCATGCCAGTCCTTCAAAATAATTGTCTTTAATATTATTATTGATCATGTAGTAGGAGACACAGCCTGAGTGCTACAAGGATTTCAAGGGAATGCTTTACAGCTTAATTATGTTTCCCTGGGAGATTTAACATAATTCAATTTATTTTCCCTCGTGTTTCATCAATCATTATATGAATAGAAAGGATATCTGAGCTTCATTTCTAAGTGAATTCCTGTCGATTCAAGAACTTTTGACAATATCCATATCAGAGAGAGGAATGCAGCACACCTTCTGTGGGGGAATGAACCTGCAAAGCCTCTAAACACCAGTGGTGAACTTGCTCTTTGTTATTGGTGAGTTTTCTGAGGACTAACTGTTGATCCATGGGGCCTCTGTAAACCCAGTTGGGCAACAAGAAGCCTGCTAAAGTTGGGACAATTAATTCTTTTTAGCCATCTACTTCTGAAGAGATTTGATTGGGCTTGGAAGATGCACGTGCTTGTCCTTTTTGTCTCACAAAGGGTACTGATGAATTTAGTTCATTTTCTGTACAGTAGCCTGTTCCACAGTAAGTTGGATCTCACCGTTGCTCGGTACCCAGCAGCCTCTTCATCTCCATTTTGGAAGCTGCCAGATTATTCAGGATATTCATCACATGCTTCCAAAGCACCCATTGAAATGAAATGGAGATTATTTTTTAGGGCAAAATGGGAATCACCTGCGATGCTCTTTCTGTGCTGTGATAATCCTAAATGTGTTTTATGCAAGGGAAGTCCTGTTTTAAGACAGTCCACATATTTTGCTGATACTGATGTGGTACAAATCACTGCAGTGGTTCTGTTGTGCCTGTTGGGGCCTCTCAGCTGTTGGTGAATTCTGGGGGGCTTTGGGCAGCTGGTGGGGTGGGAGCTGTGCCAAACCAGCCCGAGGGAGCATGGGCTGAGCAGCCACAGCAATGACATAGGGAGGGAGAGGAGTTCCAGTTCCCTCCTTGGCTCACCTGCTGCAGTCTGGGTAGCAATGGCAGGAGAACGTCTATTGCTGGGGGGTTGGATGAAGGAGCTTTAAAAAAAACTATCAAATAAGTCCAGATCTGAGTCAGTGACTTTTAAAATGAAAGGTCTGCTCTATTACTGTTAATGGGCGGGCTTTCATAATTCTTTGCTATTGGAGTACTAACTCCCTCTTTTCAAAGCCTTCCTGAACTTCTCATTGTCCAGCATTTGTATCCCTCACTTTAATGAGCGCTAAATAAGAATTATATAAGTATTTCAATAATTCTCACTGGACAGTTAATTAAGCATCACTGACTCTAAGGAGCAGTCAGCTATTACCTCCTTTTACAGACAAGTGCTTCCACAGACACAAAGGGAAGAGGTCAATTTAAAAAAAAATGATGTGTGGATTAGTAATCTTTCTCCGTAATAAATGATCTGGCTAACAAGCTGAAACAGTGAAATAAAAACTCGCCTTTTTTTTTTTTTCTCTCTTTTTTTTTTTTTTTTTTTGTTCCCTCATTTTTTCGATCCAATCTCTTGTGTTCCTTCAACCTTCTTTTATGCAGGGAATGAATTCCCTTTAACTTTTTAGGGCCTGAATATTTTGAACTAAAGCTCTCCAAATTTGCTTCCCTCAGAAGATGGTGTGGGGCACAGCCCTGCCCAGTTCTTCATCGCACATTCTTTTTTAACAGCTTCTGTGTTTTCTCCTATTTGATAGATCCTACCACAAACTTCAACTAGAGTGAGTGCAAAGGACCATAATACCAGTCTTACACACAGGGTATTTTATTAAGTCCAGCAGTTAAAAATGTACAAAGTTCCTTGTAATAATCCATTCATTCTGTTCTCGCCTGATTCTTGGAGTAAGCCTGCACAATTATTCAAATCCCAGCTTTTAGCTACAGCATACACCTCGCCATGGGGCTATGCCTCTGTAATCTTGCTTTGGTCTTGCATGTCAAATGGAATTAACTCCCATAAGAAATGTATGCGAAGACAACCCAAAGTGTCTAATCCTACTGCTGTCTTAAATTTCTGAAACTCAGACCTGTCATCTTTTTCTATAGCTTTGTTGAAGTTCTCACTTATGCTTCAGTCCATCCAAAGATGAAGTTTAGGGAAATTTGCATTTTTATGTATTTTTCAGTGGTGCACTCCTGTGGCCTTTTCACGTGTTCCCTTTGTGGAATTATTTTTTTCCCGAACTCGAGTCCTGTTTCACACCCTGTGGAGCGCCTGGCGGAGGTGGATCCGGTTGCTTTTAGCCGGCAGTGTACAAGTTTAAACACACAGGGCATTATGATGCTCACGTGTGGAAATAATGATATCATTATGAATACACCTCAGCAGCTCAGCCCAACTAATCACAAAACCTAATTCTGCCTCGATTCAATCTCCAGTCGTGGCTTTCTTCCCAAATAAAGCTGGAATTAGCTGTGCTCCGTGTAACCGCGCTGTTTGTGTGTTGCAGTCGGAGCAACTTTCCCAGCAGCATTCCCGAGCCTGGCTGCTGCTGTTCTCTAGGGGGCACGCTTTCAGATTCCAGCCCCAAAATGCCTACGTTATACATAATGAAAGGGAGGCAAAAGCACAGCATTATCAGAGAGAAACTTAATTTTCCACTTATTCAATCAAATATCAACCAGATCTGATTAGGGGTGGCCAATTTTAGATGAACCAGGCAAAATACATTTACATAGGGGGTCCAGTTTCAACATAATTTCAGTAAAAAGCAATTACAAAATTACAGTCAGATGGAAAGCTGGTTCTTCTGGGTGTCTTGGCTAAGTGAGGTTGGAAGGGTAAAACTGTAACTTATTGTAGTGGATATTTAATAAGTGGTAAAGCCGCAGCACTCTCCACTTGAAAGTTAATTAAGGCCGTGGAATGACCATACTTGTACAGCAAATATGTTAATGGGTTGGCCATGGTAACTGTCACAACAAAGCCCAGTGAAAAATAATGGCTTATTATTGGATTATTGGAAACTAAGACAAATACTGAAATGCAGATAAAGGTTAAAATACTTGCTTATGTACTGGCACTATATAAATGTCAATAAGTAGTGCATGTGAGGGAGACTTTCTCTTTAGATTTTTTAGGCAGGCTGTGTGGTTATGAGAGAGTCCAATTCTGCTCAGAAAGCTTGAGCTAGTTCTTTGTATGTAGTATTTCATTTGAGTGTAATTGCTGCATTATTTTTGTTGCTGTTGGATAAGTGAATGCAGTGGCACACAGACTACCAATTGACTGGTGTACTTTAAGTGGATTAAATCTTAATTTTCTTCCTAAGAAGTCTCCTCATTCAGAGTATAGTCAGTTCTGGCCTTTTGCACACTCAGTTCCCAGGAATTTTTGAACTTCTTCAACGGCCCATGTGAGGACGGGGCAGGGGAGCACTGTTTTCCCACTTATTTCAAGAAGCCTGGGGACAGCTTAACAAAAATGGTGAAGTTAAGAGAAAATCCAACTCTGCCATACCCAGAGAAGTGTGATCAGGTGAGCAAATGATGGTACCTGCAAGCGAATGGCCTGTTGGGGTAACTAAGAAACCTAGCAAAGAGGAAAGGATCTTAAGGGATTATGTAATTATGGAGGATGAATTAGGTGGGAGAAGAGAAGGAGCGTGCTTGGAGAGTAAGAAGCGATTGCACAACAGAACAGGAAAATGCAGTGCATGCTTGCAGCAGCTGAAGGAAAAACAGAAAAAGAAGGGAAGGGAAAGGTGGGAATATTCCCAGGTCATCCTGTCAGTGCAAGGGAGTCAAATGAGGCTCGGCTGTTGTGTTCCAGTAAAGCAGGCTGGTGTCAGCTTTGCTCAGTTAATGAGTGATGCTGCATGAAATCAGGAGCTGGACTGGAGTCACAGCACACACCCCCTACGGTGTGCAGTGAGGGAGATGAACAGCAGTTGTGTGGGGTGAACTCCTGGCCAGCCAAGAGCAGTAGTAAAAATGTAGAAAATTTATTTGAAGTGGGAGATCAATGCCTTTTAAAAGTTACTTTGGTTTGGGCATCCCCAGTTGACAGCTGGGAACTGTTGCAGTGTGTGGTGGTCCTTGCTGTTTGTTCAACCCCCAGTTAACAGTTAAAAACTGTTTCAATCTCTGATGTTCTTCCCTCATCACCCTTTGCAAGGTTTTGTCACATACTTTAAAGAGGCTCAGATAAACTGATCTCTCTCTATGATATCAGGTAAGGATGCCATGGAGCTCTTCCTGTGCATGCGTCTCTTATTTAAGTAAAAGGTCTTTGGGGAAGGTGATGTCTCTTAATCCATGTTCCAAGACGAGTGTCCCACTTTTGCCTGAGATCTTGAGCTGCCAGTGAAATACAAATAATGATTGCAGCCATGCATGAGTGATTCAGTTCTGATTTTCTGAAAAAGTGTTCCATTTTACTATCTCATTCAAGAGCATGAAAGCAAAAATAGGCCATTTTGAGCAAATGATGCATAATTGTGGACCTTAAACACCTTAGCACTGAGCTCATCACTGAGGGAGGTTGGAATATGCTCAGTACTTTCTCAAGATTTATCTGAGTTGGTGTTAGATGACTTGTGGATTCTTCTGGAAGTTACAGAAACATGTAATGCAAGTGTGTTTTGTTAAGCCAAATATTTTTCCATATAACTACTGATTGTGTGATTCCACTTTGTTTTAAGCTGGAATATGTAAGGCCAGAGTGCCTCACTGGCAAACTTTAAAATTTATTCAGTCTTTCTGAAGAATCATTTTGAAATAATCCATTATCTTATTTTCAAAGAATTCACATGGCAGGACAGGCTTCAGGTTGTTCTGAAGGACAAAATACATCCTAAGTAACAGCTTGAATGAGAACTCCAAAACAATTTCCCTAGGGCTGATAATTTAGACAATTGAATTCTATTCTCCATAAATACCTCAAATGTCCTAGACAAGTGCTAATGCCTCTGTTGTCTTCTTTTTGCTGACTACATCCCTCCTGGTCTTTACAGAAAGACCTCTGAACAATGTGGCTGGGGAATGGAAAGGTGCAGGGAGCCTGGGCAATAATATTTTTGCAGTGCTATCCACCAAAAGAGAAAAACGTTTGTCTTTGCAACTACCCTGCTCTCGTGTACTCTGTGCCTTCACTCCTGGCTGACAGTTTCTTAGATGAGTTTTTGTGTTGTTTTCTCGTGTGGTGAAACTCTTTCAGCAGTGTTAAGTCCCCTTATTTTTCATAGTTTGCCATGTCCTCCCCTGTTCTTTTCCTTCCTGTGTCAGCTCCAAAGCTGCAGATTTATTCTGCCCATAATCAGTTTCTGAGTCAGTTTGGGTGACCTTGACTCTGGCTGTATTTTTGTGACTTCTGTCTTTCTCTTCTCGCCCTCTCTCTGCTTTGCCTGTTTAAGGCTGTAAGTCTCTACCTCTGCATAGAATTTTTCCATACAGGATATAGCCTGGGGTATTGTTGTTAAATATTCTAATAAATGTCTGCGTGAGTGTGAGTGTGTCTGCAGTACCAGAAATACCCAAAAATCGTTCTAGGCGTGTGAGAAGTCAGTCCTTTGTTTGAAACTCCTTACTCTTGGAAAGTTTGTTCCTGCAATGTGCTGGGTCTTGGTTGTGGCTGGAGAGCTCCAACCACTCACATGAGTTTCTCTGTGCCAGTGGAGCAGATGTGTTGTTTTAATTTTTAACCCCAAGAAAAGAAAACCAACCACAACCCCCAAACTTTAGTGCATATATGGGGGTTTTTTTTTTAATTCTTTCAGAGTTGCCTGTTTGTTTTCTTTTTATTTAGCTTGTTTGTTTAAAAACACACTCTCAAACTTTGGTTCTTAGTTGACTCTCCAAGGCTTGCCTTCTGTCCTGTATGGTTTTCTTGACTGTTTACATTCTCCCTGCTCCAGTATCTAAATGTATGAGCCTGGTCTTAAGATGATGGTCTCACTTTCAAATGGGAGTATCAAAAACACTTAGTAATGTGCTTGCAAGGCTCGCAAAGTGATTTTAAATCCTCTGATAGAAGCTATCTATTATAATTGCACCAAGTACTGTTATTAATGTCTCCAGCCTCTCCATTCTGTTTTTGCTCAAGCCATGCCCAAGAACAATTAGCTGTTTGCTTGACCCGCATTATAACATCAGCTCTCCATTATGATAACAGTGGAGTGACTAAGAACAACACATAATCTTCAGATTTAATGGGGCAGAAGACTGCAAAGGGCCAAACCTGTCTTGATGAAATGCCCTCAAGTCAGCAACTTTATGCAGAGGTGGATGTGGCACAATGTGATTTTTGTGGCTCTGTCTGATTGTTACACAGAAATCCAGGGCTGATACCAATGACATTGCAGCAGATTAGTCAGAAACTGCTGTTGAATGTAGAAAATACTGGGGGGAGCTCAGCAGCTCAATCTTTTCTGTCTTTAGGGGAGCCAAAATTATTTTATCCTGTCTGTTGGTGTGCATGCAAATGAGAAACATTCCCTCTTCCTAAAATTCCATGTGTGTGCACAGACTGTTCACCGTTAATGTTATCAGTGCAGGGGCTGTTGCTTTGATAAGGTGGGTGGGAGCTGACCACTACTGGGGCACATCAGTGGATTGACACAACATTGAGGATGTCACAGTGCAGAATCTTCTGAGTAGAACTGTTGGTATGACACTCTGTAAATGAAACTCCCTCTTGCCTTATATAAACTCTGTTTGTAGACAATAACCTGCAAGTACACTGCATTCTGAGAGCCTCAGTCTAAAAATGTATATATTGGTCCAATAAATAGCATCACGTTATCAGTTTTATTTTTCTGCTTCTATTGAATGCAGAACACATGCTGCTAGGAAACAAAAAGGACATGCATTTATTTTCAGGCATAGGACTTTGCAACCACTTGGGAAGAATATTCTTGATTGAGAACCAAAACATTCCATGATGCTTAACAAACCTGCAAATTGAAAAATCAACATCTGCCCTGTGTAGCAACATAACAGAAGAAAGACCTGTAGCCTGAAAAATTCAAAATACTCCTTAAATTATGTTTCAGTGCATTTATAAAATTATTCTTCTCTGAGTTAAGGCTCAAGCTGGTTTTATATGGCAGCAGCTATGATGTGGATGGACAAAATTTCCTCCTGCACTTGCCCATGGCTGTGGAACAGGATGGATGGACCCAGGAAAATGGAGCTTGTGTCTCCCTGAACGCTGCCACAATGATATCTTAAAACAAATGAGATGCATCATTAAATCACTGAGGATGACCTCAGTTGTCCAAACGCCACAACTGCTGCACTCACAGTTCCCCTTCCTGATGGAATGTTGGAGTTTTCACCAAGCAGCCAATGGAGGCGAGTGGAGCACGGTCCACGTTCAGACAGAGGAAGGCACTGCTCTAAAGGAAACACAGAAACCTGTGATTATGCACTTACTGCAGTGCTGCCTGCTTGCTGAACGTCTGGGAGTTTTTTTGCTGTTTCCCTTATTTACATATCACAGACATGTCTTTATAAAGTTACTTTAATAATTTATTAGATTGATCTTTTCAGAAATCTGCTCGGGCTAGGTGTCATTAGGAAAAGTTATTTCAACTTATTTAAAGGTTTGTGCCCGGGTAGGGCATTTACCTGCCTCACTGCTGATACTCTAAAAATACCTCCATGTCCATACTATTATCCATTCTTCACGTCCAATTGCTCTGTTATGGTAATAGTCAGAAGCACACCATGTAGTAATTACTTACAGCTGACTTAAGAAAAGAATATTCAACTCCCCCACTGTTCCACTAGAAGGTCTTTATGCACTATTAACTCATTCCTGTTTATTAATACTCTACTGGTAATTCTGGCTGCTGCTTTTTAGGTTTGTAATAGGAGGACTATTAAACAGCAATTATTGACCATATGGGTTAGTGAATATTTGTGGTGGTTGTTGGATGGTTGTTTTGTTGTGGGTTTTTTTGTTTGTTTTTTGTTTTGTTTTGTTTTTTGTTTTTTGGGGTTTTTTTTTAAGCTTTAGGTTGTTTTCAAGGAGCCACATCACAGTATAGTGGTGCAACTTTACATCTGCCTGGGATTAACAACTTTGGCAGCGTTCCCCACCTAGAAAATGCAAATTCCATATTTCAGAAATATCTGAAGCTGTGAAAATATAGAGCAATTTAAAAAACATGAAAACACTGTGCCAGACAAAGTGAAAATATTTTTTTTCTTTTCTCCAGTAGTGGGGATGGGGTTTGATTTCTTTTCTTTGTTTTTTTCCCTTTGGTCTGTCTCTCTTTCTTTTTTTTTTTTTTTAATTTTTAATTTTTTTTTTTTTTTTTAGTTCTTGTCCTAGAATTTTGTAATGGTCAAGTGTAAATTTCAAACTAATCAAACTTCTTCTAGAAAAATGTGAATTATAGCACTTTTAAGAAGTAGAAATCTGCCTTCCTCAGTAAGCTTGCCTAGTGAGAAGATTGAGGAGAGACAAAATTACAGCAATTATCTCTCAAATAGCTGGGCTGAAAAAATGGTGTCTTCCCCCTTTTCCTCTCCTGCCTTTTTTTTTTTTTCCCCTTTTTTTCTTTTTTTAATCATTTTAAAATCCAACTGCAGTTCCTGCCTTTGCCAGCAGCAATAGCTGTCAGTCACTGCAGTGATGATTCCTTTTCCCACTGCTCTGCACTGGGAAGGCCAAACCAGCCACAGTTTTGGCACCCACTCTCATTGTGGTGAGAAAATAAAAGACTTCAGCAGGGAAAAAATATGTAGCAGCAATGGGAAAAGGTAAACACGAGTGCGGGATGTGGTGTAGGAGAAAAGGGATTTGGGAGGTGAGCTGATCTTTAAGCAAAAGTACTGGGCCACAAGCAAATATTTTGCAGAATATATTCTCATTCCTAAATTCTCTTTGGGGTTGTCCCTGACACTGCTGAAGAAGAGTCAAACTTGGGAAACCAATTACTTGTGTTTGCTACTGACACTGCTTTTTTCTAGAATTTTCTTAATCCCTTAATACTCTTCTTACACTTTCTTAGTGCTCCTACTTGTGTGTGTTTGATTTGGATTATGAGTCTCAGCTGTGTCAGTGGGGTCCTCTGAGCTGCTGACCAGTAACAGCTCCATTTAGACATAATTGTGGGCACAGTTGTTTCTGGGGATTGTTGCATAGTTGAAAAATCTCTGCAATACTAAAATAAGTCAAAAATAGTAAGTCAGTAATAATAAAGTCAAAATGATGTAAAAAAAAAAATTAATTTGGAATTTGAAAACTACTGCTTTATCATTGACTAAACACTGCTTCTATTTTTTTCTTCCTTTATTCCTTTTTTTCCCCTCCCCTTTAAAGTTGAAGTTCTTTCTTTGACTAACAAAATAATTTCCTGTGTGATGTGCAGCACCAAAAATCATTCCCTCCTCCAGCAATTATTTCTTGGAAGGCATATATTTTTCCACAAGAGCTGATGCACTCCTGTGCTTTTAGGTCCTGAATGTTGTAGTGATGCTTTTTTTCCCAGGTGGCAAAGCTGAGAGAGGAAAAACCGAAGGGATGTGGTCAGTAGAGAAGGATGGGACTGGTGGAAGGTGGGAAGTCCTTGCTCACGGGCTTTACCCCTGTCTTGCCTAGAATAGCTGCACAGCACTGGCAGGAATCTGCTGAGGGACGTTAGACAAGGGGGCTGAAGGTATAAAAAGGTGACATTGATTTTATTGCTCAGAAATATGGGCCAGTTAATTTTCTTTATGTGCCTGGCATCTTGGCCACGCTGAGGGATTTTTTTTTGCCTGGTGTACTTTGTTATTTAAAGTTGTTGTTTAGGTGGAGGTGTCACTTCACGCTTGGAGTAAAGGATAACTGGAAATCCTGAGCGAGGTGGCCCTTGGTGCCCAGCAGAGCTGCAGTGGCTTGACATCTCGTCTCCAATTCAAGCCTGCCCTGAGATAATAATTATATCCTCATAGGAGAATGTTCCAAAATTTTATTCTTGTGCTGTAAAGTTTCAAGTGAAAACTGAATCTGCTGCTGATGTGTAGCTTAGCCCAGGCTGCTAAATGAGTAGAGCATGATATTCCTTGAGAAACTGGAGTGGAGGGGCAACCCCTGAACATGCTCAAAGAAAAATGTTGTGCGAGTGATTCAGCTCTTCTTGCTCTTTCGGGGAGAGATTAGAGGTGCACCACTTTGTCAGTTCATCTCCTTAACTCATCATATATTATTTATTACAAGGATTTGGTTTCCTAAGCCTGTCATCTTCTTTTCTCTTAAGATACTACTGACTATTCAATCTTGAGGGTTTATTTGTTACGATGATGGTGATGATTATTATTATTATGTACAGGTATGTGGAGAGGGAAGGATTTTGAGCAACAGCAAAACCCAACTTTCAAACATACGGACTGTCAGTGTTTTTGTCTTGTTTTGGCACATTTTGCACCTCATGCTAATGGTGTGACTGTGGTTCAGATACATCTGGGGTCCCCTGTAGCCTTGATTCCAGGGGCTTTCTAACTCTGCTATAGTTCTGTGTATGGAGGCTATTAACTAAACTGGCTTAGACACCTTGCATTCATTTGCAGGATTTGAATGATAAAAGAAGAAATTTTAAAAAGAATCTTCTCATATATCAGCCACATTTATTTAAAAGAATTTAAATTTGTGATGACCTGGGTTTCTTTTTTGTTTGTTTTTGTTTTTATGGCAACCCACTTCCAAAACTTATAAATTAATGAAAACGTTAACATTTAACCTCATTCAAGCCAGCCAAAGTATTTTCACAGAGCAGGTGCATTCTTGGCATAGCTGGTGTTACAGGGTGGATTCTTCCATTTGTCAAATGTTCAGAAAAAGCCTTTCATTTAAAAGGAAGGGAAGTTTTGTAGAAAAAATGACTTGTATGTGCTAAAATAAAAAAGTAAACTAGGCAGGAGTAAACTTTTTCGTGTGGCTGGCAAACTGAGAGCAAAACTGTCATGACTTTGTTTGGTTGCGAAAGGATGATCTGAGAACGTTTGATTAAAGAACCGGATTGTCTCCTCAGTGAGCCAGACATAAAAAGTTACAAAGAATATTAAATGAAGGTGTAGCAATGTGACACATCCCTGTTTTTCCCTCTCCTTGCCCCTCTCTCCAGGCAGCTGTTGAGAACAGAGGAAGGAATAGATGATGGCACCAAATCCTGCCCTGGAGCTGAGCAGGGCTCGAAGAGCAGCCCCGTGTGGAGAAGCAGATGGAGCTCTGCAAAGTGTAAGTGCCTGCTCTGGTGCATTCCTTCACAAACAACCCCCATATCTGTCTTAACTGCATTTTTGGGCAAATTCCTTCCTAAATATTGTTTTGAGATCAGAGAGAAATACCTGCTTTGTAACTGGCTTTGGTCATTTGAGATCTACCCTTCCTCCCCTGTCTGCCGTTCCACCCTTTTGTCCTTCCCTGCACTGACTGAAACATTTTGGGTTCATTCTTTATATGTTCGGATAAATCTTTTGTAATAGATTTTTGGGTTTTGCAGCTTAACGATATCAAATCCTTCCTAAGATTTATTGTCAGTCTCACTTGACCTGAGGATCAGAACTTAGAACGTTTGACAGAATTTGTTGCAGAATCAGGGAATGTTGTGAAAGTTGCTATTTTTGGTTTCTGTTTTGCTGTCTAGAGACTATAGATTTAAAAAAAATGAAATGATAAATAATGTTTTCTTGGGTGTTCAAAACATGATGAGTGTGTGTGTTTCATGAACTTTGGCTTTTGGACAAGCTGATTTGTACTATTCCTGATAGAGATTGCAAGACTTCCGAGGTTTTTAGCTTTTAGAATTTTAGAATTCCTTAAAAAAAGCCTGCCACCACCTCCCAGTGAAGGTTATATGACTGCCTGAGTGAAGAATTTCAGCTCCTGGTAGTCAGTTTGCTTTTCAGGCACCCCGTGGAAGGGATCACAACCCCTTCCAGCCTTGTTGGAGACACTTCTCAGTACAAGCAAAAGAGAGAATTTCTGCGTTGGAGTTGGTGTGGATCAAATATTTTATAGGAGATAGGACTGGTGTTGGGCCAGGTCGTCTTTGTAGAATACAGAGTGGGTTTATTGCCTTCCTTCTGCAAAGTTTTGAGGCTGTCTTACCACTCCGGCTGAGTGGAAGAGACGGCCCCATGGCAGTGGGAGGAGGAGGAGCAGTCTCACAAATGGCATTTCATCCAAAGGGAGCCCAAAAGAAATTAAGTTTAGCAAAGAAAACAAGTTTCATCAGTTAAGGCAATAAAGCACAGTCCTGGAGCAAGTCAATAATGCTCAATTGACAGCCAGTCAATATTTGTACTGGATTAACTTTTCAGGGAATGTGGAGATTTCGGGGGGTTTTATGTAAACACTGTAAATAGGCTGGGACACTAAAGTACAGTTGCAAATACCGCGTGTCAGATTAGATTAGGATCACTTCCCGGGAGCAGGATTTCCTCTACCACGAAAGAGACGTTTATATCTTGTGAAATGAACACAGATACAAATTTTTTGTTTGTCAAATATATTCCAAAATGCAGCTGGGCAGATCTCACGGCAATACCGCTCAGAACACTTCAAAGCGCAGCCTCTGTCGGAGGCCAGGCTCACTCACCTTCTGTCTGTGCCGTGCCCAAGCCGTGCCAGGTAGAGCTGCAATTCAGGTGGCATTGTGGCTGCAGCTCAATTAACAGGAATGCTGTACAAATTAATTTCAATTTTGAGGTTAATATAATGTGAAGAGCTGTTAAGAAATATTCAGTATTTGTCATTCTGCTCCTTGCTGAAGAATTGGGCTGAGACGTGACCAAAACGTGCTGGTTTCTGACATCTGTTATACAAGGCACTGCCTTCACAAGTCTTGCAGCTTTGCAGTGGCATTCCTGGCACCCACTTCTAAACAATGAGAAATCTATTTACCTTTTCCAAAACTGGTAGCAAAGTGAACAAACATTTTGAGAAGAAGATATTTATTTAAAGCGATGTTGCCCCCACGTTTCCTGACTTGTTTTCTTATTAGAAGGATCTCAAATCATTGCAAGATTCCCAGTTCTCGAGAAAAATTGAGGATGATTTGGCCTGTCCTGCCGATCCCCAGGCATGGAAATGAGGGCAGGCAGAAGCTGGCACTGCCCAGATGGGCAAAACAGCCCAAGTAAATCTGCTTTTATGTGTATGAAACACATGCACAGCTCTAGTGAAGTTCATGCAGGTAACACATCACTAGGAGTCCCTCTTGCTGGAAAGTAGATTACTGCATTTTATAGTTCTTTCTTTTATTTCTCCTGCCCTTTTTTTTCCCCTTAGAAAAGGTAATTAGGCCATAAACAGAGGTCTGACAACTAATTTTATCTGCAGCAAAATTAATATCATAAGCAACAGATAATTTCAGCTGAGCAAAATTAAAAAAGATATATTTTAATGACATTTTAAAATGAGAAAATCGAATTTTTTTCCTTCTGAACTTTTCATACCTGGCTCTTTTGGTATGTGTGGAGATGCTCACTCATTTAGTGAACAAATGTTTTGCCTCTGTACAGTCCCTGCTTCACCATCAGGCCTTGCTAGTGTCGGCCTGTGGTATGAAGTTGCTTTTAATTTCCTCCCTCTTGTTCTCTGGTTCCTTTCAAAGCAGAAATGATCTGAGGGAAAAGACATTGCTTTTCTTACCTCTAAATTTTCATTGACATTAATAGGAGGCAGGTGGCCAAATCCCCACACACAGCTTTGAAAATTTAAGGTTTAACTTTTTTTTTTTTTTTTTTTTTTTTACCCTGGGCAGATTCTTACATTGCTGGAGTTGTGAATCCTCAGAAAAGATATTAAATATGCAACTATACCATGTCAGCAGTGCCTAGAGAGTTTATCTACAAAATTATTGCCTGCCCTCCAAATCTATAACCCTAAAATATTGATTGGTTAAAAGGTAGTGGATAAAGATTAAGACAGCACAGCAGCAGATTAGCCTAATCAAATAAAAAGACTATTAACAGAGCTGCTCACAGTTCTGAAGATGTTGGTTTGAAATACAGATGTCTTAACCAAAGTGCTATGTCTCATTTTCTGAATGCATTTTTGAATGCATTTAAATAAATTACCAAATAGAAAGAAAGCAGAGAAAAACTCCACATGCTCCAGACAGTAAATTTCCATTTATAATAAAATTATTTCGTGCCTTTCAGTAAGTAGTTGGAACTTTTAAAGATCTATTCCATTGGATAGAACAAAGTCAAGCAGTGGATTCTTGGCTTAGAAGGCTCCATGGGCACACGAACAATTTTAAACCTGTTAGGTTAATTTGGAGCTCTAGGATCCTTTGGAAAACCGTCCCTGTTTAAGACCAGCATGGGTTCAAGTGGCTTTGAATTTGTCACAAACATTTTATTTAGCTTATTAACGTTCCATAGGAGTAAGCTACCGGGAATAGCGCTTGGAAAAGAGCAGCATTTGTCACTAATGCTTTTAGTGTACAGTGGGAATTTTTATCCAGCCAAAGGCTGAGCTGTGGTTTATCCCCTTGGAAGAATTTCCCATTGAGTGACGGCTGAGCAGGGATTGAGCTAATAACCTATGCCCTGGGTTATTGGAGGCACAGAGACAGAAAGAGAAAATAGGGTGGGTAATGTATTAATTTTCATCAGTTATGGACAATACTATTAAATTACTGACTCTTGTTGAAATAATGTGTCACTGATTAATAATGTCATTTCAGCTTCCCAAACTTTCCTACCTAAAAATTTTAATTCAGAAAGAAAAGATTTAAGAACGTATGAGAGAGGTTTTGGCACTCTAACTCATAGGTATGGAGGTCTTCTGTTTTTGTTTGAAATCACACCTAATTTTAAATCGCAGTGTAAATGAGGTTTTAAAAGTTTTTAACAGTGATGTGGATAAATTTGGAATTAAAATTGAGATCTGAAATGTTGTGTTGCTCCACTTTTAAAAATAAGTTCCCTTCTCATTTGCAATTAAAATGCCTAGAATCTGCATAAAATGTGTGAAATTAGAGATAATTGAAATACAGTAGCTATAAATATGTCTACTCCATTTGAAAAATAAATAAAATGTCCACTAAAAGGGTGTGAAAGCCGTACCCTCTTCTCTTGTTTCTCACATTTGGATCTCTGGCGTTTTTCACACTTTTATAGCTAATTTTTATTGCAAAACAATATGTTACATTTGTAGCCGTTGTGGGAATGCAGAATAGCCCCTGGCAGCTCTGTAAAAAATGGAATGTTGGGAACACATTTAGAAGAATATAGCTTTCAATTTCATCCCCAGCATTGGTGTCGTGGAATCATATTAAGTATGATCTAACAAAAACAAAAGGGGGGGAGGGAGAAAAACGTTACAGAAAATAATTTAAATCAGCTATTATTTAAAGTATGTTCATTTACCCTCTTTGGATGTTTTCATAATGTAAGTTGTTGTGATGCAGTGGGTTTTCTGGGAGTGAGACTCCAAACCCAGGTCAGCGCCATTCCCTGGAATGGCTTGTGCCGCTCCATCCGCAGCTCCGGGCATGAGCAAACACGGCCCGATGCTGCAGTGGGTCAGTGGGCCCTGGGCAGGGAGCCTGGAGGAGCCTTCTCCATTATCAATTATTCCTTATTAGCCTGTGCTCTCGGGAGTGCCTGCCACTAGAGTGGAGCAGCATCTCACATGCAAATTGTGAAGAGCTTCTCTAACTTCACTCTTGAAACTCGGAAAAATATTATTCCTATAACACCCTGTGCATCCTTCTTAGCGAAATTGCACTGCGCTGTCCTGTCATTTCCAATGCTGCGCTGTGTTTCTGTTCCTGGGGAACACCAATCAACTCCCAAAGAGCTGCTTTGGTGGGGAAATGGGCAGCTTTTCAACTGCTCCACATCCAACACAAACACCCACTGCAATTTGCTGTAATTCACACAAAACTGAATTGAAGGGTCTGGGTGAAGGTTGCTGCCCTGGCTCCTCGGTGCTCCCCGTCCTGGGATATTATTTCTGGAAGCTCTGCTTTCTGGAGGCATGCCTTGCACAGGGAATTATGCTAAAACAAAAGATTTTCCGTGCAGGTATTATCTTGGGGGCAACAGGAATTCAGCAGGTTTGAATGTTGGTGGCTCCTTCAGTAGTTCTCCCTCTTCCCTGCTGCAGTGAGTGTCACAAGGGATTTCATTGTGCCCTGTCTTTGGAATTCAGTATTTTTTCCCCATCTCTCCTCTTTCCCCCACCCCAAGTGTATTTATCAGTAAATCACCATACTGTATTTTTGGCAGAGGTATGGATGTGTACTGAACTCAGGTGCCTCACTTCAAATCTTGCACGATTCCTGATTTGGGGATAAGACTTACGAGGAGGAGGCAGATTTCCAGGATGTATTTGAGGAGTGCTGAAATGTTAATGCATTAAGACTGAAACGGTGGGATTTAAATCGCTACACTGAGCAGCACATAGTACAGAGGGATTGATCCCAGAAAAGTACCAGAGAGGTTGTGTCTCATACAGGCCTAACCACTATGGAGTCATTCTTCAGAGACAGACCAAGCGACAGAAGAACCACAGCCTTACCTGCAAGGTGCCTTTTCATACGTGCTTTTTTCTCTCCTTTTAAGTTGTCCTCAAGGAAAAATAAGAGCAAAAAGTCCCTGTGCTTCTCAGTGCACATCTACAGCACTTCATAAATAATAGTGGCTGTTTTAAAAGCAGGGGACAGGCAGAGGGTTACAATGGATGAAAGCTAGTTAGTGAGTTAGCCAGATAAATGCTTAAAAGAACAGCAGCAAAGATAATCCTGCATTTATTTCTGAGGGATTCACCAGATGACCCTTTTCTGTCTTTCCTGATCTGTGTTTCTTGAGTCAAAGGGCTGAGCAGAAACCTGAAAAACAAACCTGCAAACTTGGGGTATTGCTGTGATTTGTGATCGTCCCTGTTTCGGCTCCTCAGTTCCATTTCAGAGCATCTAAGTTAAACCTCATGTCCAGCACAGGGTGGCTTTGGAGGGAGCTGTGGCAGAGACTCCCTGGTGCACACACAGGCACTGGTCCTCTCTCAGCTTACTGACTGACGTGTGCAAAATTGATCACTTCAAGAGCCTTTTGTATAACAAAAAACTTCAAGCACAGAACCCAAGGCATTTCCTTTCATCAACCTGGTTCTAATTTGATCAAAGCACGAAAAAATTCAACCCGCCTTATTTCCTGTCCAGTTCTTTTACACTTTACAGCACATTATATATCAGTCTCATATCCCTGAATTTTAAGAAGCAACCAGTTATATAATTGGATCAACAGTTGCCAATCACTCCAGCACAGTACTGCATTATTACTAAGCTGACTACAATTTGGAAACTCTTTTTTTATTATGCGTATGACTATATTATCACTGTATACATATTAGGACAGCTGAATGAGCCCCTCAAGGAAAATAAGGGTTCAAATAACATTGAGAGGGGAGAGAGATGAACAGAACTGAGGATTCACCCCTGTTACAACCGTGGTGCCTCATGGCACAGTTCCAGGAGAAAGGAAAAGAACAGTAGTCGTGTGCTGTCTGTGAATCCTGCCCACAAATCAGAAAATTGCAACGCTGCTGAAGTGGGCCATCTTGCATGCTTAAGCAAATTAAAAATCAAATGTGTTTTCTCCTCTCAAATGTGATAGATCGCAGAGGAATTTTGCAATATGTGAGTCTTTAAATCCAGTTCCTTCACTCACAAAGCTCCCTCCCCACAGACACCTGCACACACAAGTTCAAAATAAAGCCACTCTGGCTTTGCACTGCTCCTTCCTGAAGAGCTGGGTGGTTGTCATTTGCATGTGACAAAAGCAGGCACTGCTTCATGTCAGTAATCTACACAATTATATAAGAGAGTTAAAAACATCAGGTAAATAGTAGTATTTCCCCTGAAGCCCAGGAAGTCAGAGTTCTTTGGAAGACCTTGAACCTTGTCTCAGTAGTATCTCCTTAAATAAAAGTGAGTGACAGCCTGTTAGAAAACTCTATGTTTTCTACCATTAATTTACAGATAAGCATTGTTAGTCAAATAAGCATTTAATTCTCAATAGCCTGAACGTTTCAATACCTGGTAGGAAACGAATACATAGAATGTGCACAATGGCAAACAAATTGTAGAAATATTCCATAGAGTTGACATTTGAACTCATAACCTCTTAGGTAAAGGTGAATGACTATTAATGCAATTTTTTCCATTGGAAGGACTTCCCTCCTTTTTTGTTGTTCTATGCAATTCATTTGTATGCATTAGCTTGAAAGAATTAAACCTGTAAATCATAGCTTAGGCAATAATAATAATATAAAGAAAACAATATGATTCCTTCTGGTTTTGCCACTCCAAACTCAGACATTTACCTGTTTCTGTTTTGGATTTTCCTCTCTGAGCATACACACACAGTTACTAATGTTTGTAGATGTTTTTAGGTATAAATGTGTTTTGTAGGAACATATGCATTGTGTTTCCAAGTATAGACATTTTTAAAAGGGCATTAATTTCATACATTTTACATATCTGTGGCATAGGCAGACAAAAGGATACATGCGTAAAAATGTAATGTCTCTCCTCAGCAGTCAGGTTCTGTGCCCTACAGGACTTCACCAGGAAAAACTCATGAGCAAAATGCAGTTTTAAGCATCCTGCTGTAGTTAAAATTGCCAAGTGATCTTTGGACAAAGTGATGAAATTCAGGTTTGGGGGAGTCTGAATTTGGAGGTCAGGGGGATTTCAGTAGAAGGTTCTGACTTGTTTTGGGTTTTTTTGATGGTGGTCGGTGTTCCTTTCATGTCATATTTATTTAAATCTCAGATCAGAGTAGGTGCCTGGCCCTTCACACACCTGCCCCTTGTCCACCAGCTGATAAAACGAAATAAGTGTCTTATCACTTCTGCAGCCTGTTTTACAGTATTGTGTATTTTCTTTAGCCATTCCTGCTGTGTTTTTAAGTAATGCAATAAAACCACTTAACCGTTTTTCTGCATAAGTCTGGTTGTTGCATGAGGAGCATGGTCATCTTTGGCTGCTGCCGTGTCCTTTAAAAATCCCCCCAGCCCAGAGACAAAGCCAGCCCCGTGCAGTTGCTGTGTGTGTGCAAGTGCGTGCATGCAAACAGAACTCAATCTGTTACAAACACAGAAATTGGATCAGCTGAGAAACAAGCCCTGTGCCCTCGTCCTCCCCCTCTGCCCATCCCTAGGATAATAGGAGAATTGAAATTCCCATTTCCAGGCTCACTACAGATTAATATGGTTCAGCATAGATACTTATTTCTCTGATAGTTTCCCATGCATCTTCCCAGTGAAGTTGATAGAAATTACTCCAGCAGAATTCGTAAAGCAGATGTTATCCCATTAATTAGCTCTGGACCTGAACAGGCTCAAGACTTTTCCATTTTCAGGCCGATAGGAATTGGTCCCAGTGAGCGTGCTCCATATCCACATTTAGTATCATCTCATAAACAGCACTGAAAACACAGCAGGCCCTTGATGAAGATACATTAGCTTATTTCTAATTTAAAGTTATGTTGCTTAACCTTAATGTAATTGGTCACTGGTGACCGACTGTTTGTATAGCGAGTTGATGACCAAAGAGCTGTAATAAATTATCAAACTTACTGCTTAAATAGAGGGAATGACTGTTCTGTTAAAAGCCTCGCTTGTAATAATGGTAAAATAATTGCACCTCAAACGGAAGAGCCTTGGATCTGATAAAGCTACCAAAGTCTTTCAGATGAAGGTGTTTTCATTCTGCTTTAAAGGACGTGTAGAATTTTTTTTTTTCTTCTCAGCGCAGTATCTTGCATTGGCTGAATAGTCAACTTTCAAAGCTCAACCTAATATTGATTAAAAATAAATTGGTAAATCAAGATACTTTCTTTTGAGGGGTTGTGGGGATTAAAGTAATTAAGCAATTTCAGTGGCTAACAAGAAACAAAAGAAATTTGCACAAATAATTATATTCTGTACGTCAATTCAAAGTCACTGCTAGACGTGTTAGAGAAGAGTTGATTAGCTGGTAGAAAAACTAGGATAATAATCAACTATGGAAGTAAGTAATTGACACAACTTTAATGTTTAATAATGAATAGCATGCCAGGGGCAAAATTAAGGGAAATCTGCTTTCTGAGACCCAGTTCAGACCTATAGTTTCTTAGGCCAAATATAGCAATTACTGGAGACTCCTGACCTGCTTCTGCAGTGCCGTAGCACAAGTAACAGGTGTAGTTAAGTGGCAAGTGCACAAGTGGCTGTATTAAATCTGGTGGTTCCATGTGCTGCAGTTTAATTTCCAGCCTTCTCCCTGCTGAAGACTTAGAGGTTGATTTTAAAACTGCAGGAACACTTACTCTTCCATGGCTGTTCTTGGTTTCTCCAAGCAGCGTTCTATTAACAACCAGTTCATTAAATCAATAAGAGTCAGGAATAAGTGTATGATTTGCTTGTCTCAGAAGCGATAATATCTCTCTCTAAATATTTGCATTTAAAATTTGGGCTACCTTCAAATGCCCTAACTTCACAATAGAGAAATAGAGTTTATTTTTTTTAATCCTTGTATTTAATTTCTTACAAGGACCTTCCAATAATTTAAACTATTTACAGTGCCTCAAAGATCATTATTTCCCCGTGACTCCTCAGAGAAATACTGGAGCCACTCTATTTATTGCTGACATTAGATTTACCTTTGAAGAATGGTTTACAAAATGGAGACATTAGGATGTGAAAGTGATTATTTTTTGTACATTGCTCAGAATGGTAAGTTTTTGTGTGTGCTGTATTAGAGTAAACATTGCTGTAGCTGCTCAGTTTGTTATGGAAACTTGAAAAGCAGATGCATTAAGGTACTTTGTTTTTAAAAACACACAGTTCTTCATAAGGAAAAATATAAATACTGTTTGGGGGCTTGTCACGAAGGTATATCTAAAAATAACACCCCCCCCCCCAAAGCAATGAATAAAAATGCTTTTTGGCGTTCTAAATGGAGGCAGAGAATTGCTCAGCCAATGGAAAAGCAGGTGGGGTAACACATCCTGATTCTTCTAATTGAGGCTGTAAAGAAAGATGAGAGATACGTGCACTGTTTGTGTCACAGTAGTTGTGATCTGTGAAAATAACTTCAGAGCAGCCTTTCCTAATATTAAAATGTCTCTGTTGCTGTTCAACTAAAAATCAATACAGCTCACAATTTTAATAAGGAACATGAATCTGAAAATGTGTTTAGTATCAGGTTATATAAACACACCCTAATGAGATACTATAAAATCCATCACATTAAAGGCTGGTTCCTACAAGGTATATTAGCTTAAAATGTTCAATATATTAGGTCAGTGTACAACACTACACATAACAAAGCAGGTCTGTCAAGGCAAGATACATGTTTTGCCCCTTAAAACTGTTATGTTTTGCACATTTTATAAGGTTCTTTGAATACATGAATAAGATAAGTTATTCCCATCTCTTTCTTAAGCAATCTCAGAAATGGCTGTGACCTGAAATTGGAAATCTTGTAAACACCCATCCGAAGAAAATGTGTGCAGTTCTGTCTTAAAGAGATGGTACATGTTTAATTATCCCAACTTCTTCGAGGAGAATACTATTAACATACACATTAGCATCGTCCCATTGGTTCCTCCTGCTGCTCCACCTTAGGGGCAGCAATAGGAGCTAATCTTATTGCTCCCATGCGCATAATAATGAAATTTTGTCTTGTCTCTAAGGCGGTGTTCTTTGGTCTAAAGTACAGCGGGAAACATTCCCTTTTTTTTAGAGAATTTCCTGACCAACTCGTTTAAAAAAGATTTGAAAAATTAAAATTCTTCCTGTGTGAATGCCACAGCCCGCGGAATGCGTTGCTTTGACTTGCGAATCAAAATTAAGCAATTGTGCAAATAAATTGCTCTGTATTCACGTATGGAATACAGTGTACTGGGGCTCTGGGTGTATTCAGCTCTTTGAAAAACTGGAAGCCATGGATTTTATGTTATTTTATCCTGCAGTGTCCATATAGGCTATTCTCAAAGAATAACATAAGAACAAACAAAAAGAGATGGGTTTAATATAAAATACCTTTGCCTTTTCCTAGCAGTGTTCTACAGACTATAATGGGGAGAGGAATAAAAAAAAACTACAGGCAAAAAAATACATGTGAATTCAAGGCTACTGAATTAAGGGAGGTTGTACCAACATTTCCCCCACTGTACATTATTTGTATTCAAGGTTTTTGAAATGACATTGTAATCTGATGATGCACCAGCCTATTATATTGTCTAGCAGGACAAATATCCTTGCGTTTTCTCTGTAGAACTAACACAATTTTTCCATGTCAGAGGTGCATAATATCCTGGCGGTCATAAGGAATGATGCTATTAATCCTCTTGGGCAATCTCCAGGTCTGATTATTAGGGAAATAAATTTGCATGCTGCATATGAGCTAGGTGAATCACCGAGAGCACAAATTATATTTCCTGACAGCAAGTTAGAGAATGGAGCCACATCGCTTTTTTATCTTTTTTTTTTTTTCCTTCTCTGAAAGCTATAGAATTTCAATTCATTACATGAGATTGGTTAGAATTCAAGTCTCTTTTTAAGTTGATATTAAGTTGAGTCTGTTATCTCTGTGAAGGCTAGTAGGTTCCCCTGAGTATCCACCTAATCACTACTTAAAAAAATCGAAACGTATAGTTAGTGTCATGATTTAGGTACCAGAGCCACTTTATTTATCAGTGCAGAGTGAGATAATTTCAATTTGAGGCTCTGTAGCCCTCATGAATTTAACCATTTTGAAAGCTTTTTTTCCTCTCTCTCTCCCTCTCTTTTTCTCTCTCTGCCCCTTCCCTCCCGCCCTTTACTGTGCATATTGTAATAATGGTTATTCTGGGCACCTGTTTCGCCGTGCTCTGTGCATTCCTCAGACTGCTTTATCTGTCGCATCGTATATATTTCCTGGTATGTTTTGAAGATTTTTTTGGTGAAATGTTACTTGGATTTTAGTTAAGAAAATTTGGCTGTGTTCTCTGTGCCAGGAGTAGAGCCAGGCATTTCTGCTTTTCATATCAATGATAAATGTATTTTTTATTATTTTTACCGTTTGGCATCTGAGCAACCTTTTTGCATTATTAAATCTGAACAGGGAGAATGAGAGGAGAATAAATGGCTTTATGTCCTGATGTATTAATTAAGCAGACATTTATTATAATCACAATTTTATAGATGTTGTAAAAAGGTATTTTTTTATCCATGATACACATCCACGTCTGATAACTTTGGTGAGCATTTTTGGAAATTTCAAGTTTTCTTAGATCGGAAAATTGGGATCACTGGTGCCATACTGTAATGCAGGCAGCAAGCACAAACAAGCCCTGGGGTGGTGAATGTAGATGGATCCATCTTGGAACTGTGTGAGGAATGTCTCGATTGAAGGTGGGAGGCTATAAATCCATACGGATCAGGTGCAGCCTGGAGTTTGGGGGACTCTGAAATGCCTCTTGCTCCTCACTGGAGCTGAGCCAAGCTTGGAGACACAGAGACCCCCTGCACTGGTGAGAGCTGGGGGTGAGATTGAAACAACACGAGCCATGTGTCTGATAATGCCAAATCTGAAGTGATCTTAATCATTTACTTATTCATGAAGTGCAAGCAGCAGCACTGGAAGGAAAGGGATATATCTCTGACTCAGATTTCATGTGTTGCCAAATACACAGCAAAGGAAGCACTTTTAATCATCTTACATGAAACCTATTTAGGATTTGTCTATTCTCTCATCTGTTGGGTTTCTTTATGCTTCCTGAGCAGAGCTGGTGTCATTTCTTTCCAGAACAAAGGTCCTTTTGTTTGTTTTCTTTTTGTTTGTTTTATTAATTTTCTGCTCAACATTTGGGTTACACTGCTTCACAGACAGGAAGTATTTCCCACATTTAGGAAAAGGAAATAGCCTTTGGAGAAAATTCAAAGAAAGTCCATTGGGGAGTGACTTGCCTCTTCAGAGTGTTATTTCCTATTCCTGAATAGAAACATCAGACTTATTTTTGGCATCAAATAGCAGTGCTGCTATAAACACTAGCTTCTTTAATTCCCATTTTGCAGTGGACATTTATACTGGTAACAGAGAGTGTTTGTTGCTCTCCTGAAATAGAGATGGGTGATAAAAGAAGGAAAATTTTAACAAAACTGCAAAATAGCCTCTCTCCTGTTGTCTGTGACCTAGACAAGGTCTCTCTGATACTGCTGAGCCCCAGCAAGGAAAATGAGGGGCCTATTTAAACACAAGTTGTCTTTGACTTTGGAAGTTGTCAGCCTGGAATCCACCAGATCCATGACAATTGCTGTCACAGGGCTGCCTTTCCACCGTCTGCAGAGGAGGAAGCTGCTAGGAGAATGATGGGTGTTTTAATGGGCACTCCTTCTGGAGTGGGGCCGGGAGCATAAGGCCATCTATGTGTTTGTAAATTGTAATAAGTAGGTAAGATCAGCTGGTGATAACGCAGAGAGGAGGGAATATAACGATGCCCAGTCGTGCTGCTTCTCTCCAGCAGCAAATCCCAAACAGTATGTGGATAACACCTGGCAGAAGGGGCAGGGTGGGGAGAGTCACAAACGAACCAAAGGATGGCAGCTAGTGAAGCTTTTGTTTCAAACTCTATCTATTGCTGCCCTTCATCATCACACAGTGAAAATACTTTCATGAAAAGAGAACGGATGGGTTTTCAACTTAAACAGGAAAAAAGAATTAAATTGAAGAGATTGAAACCAGTAGTTTTTCTCGGGGTGAAAAAAAAAAGTATGTCTCCCCAGTTGTTCCTTTGGATTTCTCCTTGGCTGTTAATGTCCGTGGTGTGTCTGTATCTTGAACCTTGTATCTGGCAGATCTCTGCCAGCACACGAGGGAAGCCTGCTTAAATCAATTGTGCCTGTGTGTTGTCACATGGCCACGTGTGCCAGTGCATCGGGATTTAGTGGGGCAGCTTCCTCTGCTGCAATTTCTAAACCACCACAAAATCAGAGTATTTTCCCAGCTGGAGCTTTCACCTTCATTATAGATACTGTTTCCTGAAAGTTGGTAAGCTTAATGTAAATATGTAAAAAGCAAAGTAGGTAGTAGAGTGTTGATTTTGGTTCCTCAGCGGTTCCTCGGCTCTTAGGAACATGAGCAACTAAGGGACCTGTACCTGGAAATCAGCTGCTTTGGTTGAGAAAAGCAGCTACACTGACTGAACTCTTGTGTTGCCCCTTAAACTTAGAATTGTGAGTCTGCAGCTGCCAGTATTTTGGGTTTAATAGGATGAAAAATCAGAGAACACTCTAAAACCCAGAAACAGAGATGTAGCTCCTCTTCTGGTTTCTTGTCATGAGTTTGAATAGATGGGGATTCATGAGGCCTCGAAGGAGCCAGTTCTGGCTGCCACTTCTGGGATGTGAAGAGAAGAGGCTGGCGCACGCAGCACTGCATCTACCTTGCTTGTGGAGGCATCCTAAGAAGAAGAAGAGTGAAAAGGGAGGGGAAAGTCCTGATCCAACCCCAAGCAAGCCACAAAACCCCCCAGCCTGAAATATGCCCCCTGGCTGGATGTGTCAGAGAAAGGTTTCCTGCAGCCATGTGTGGCTGAAGGCTCTGCCTGGCATCCTGGGCCACTGTGTGCCATCAGCTTCTGTTCAGTGACCTGTCAGAGCAGAGAAGGAATTTCACGTGGCCTGAAAAACTGACAGAACAGTTCACCTTTTGGGGAAATGTAATATTTTCTGATAAGGAGCTTATGTTAGTTTTCTTAGCAAATAGCCTGAAAGCATTTCTGTCTGTGGCATTTCTAGATGTGATAAGTTGAAGGAAACATCCTTGACCATGACTTAACAAAACAGGCCATTTGTTTCATGGGGTAGCTGTTTCTAGAAATGTAAATAAATGGCAACTTAAGGATGATATAAAATAAACGATCACAGAGACAGCCCAGAGCTGCATTGTTTCAGAAAACACAAGGCACTATTTATGGAGCTGTAAACAGAGGAGTGTGTTTATTATTGCACTTGGAATTAAATCAGAAAGCCAGAAATCTGAAGTTTTGGGAAAGATCAGCCCACATTTAAGAAGCTCTTTGGTGGGGTTACTGCTCATGCTGCGTGTTTGTTTTGAACTGAGCCAGCATGTTTTGTGAGGGCGGCGGGCCTGTCTGGCAGGGCCTAATTCTGCCATTTATTTCGCCACCTGCTTGACATGAGTGAAGCTGAAGGGGAGGTGGTGAGCACAGCTGGGGGCAGAACACATCCAGATTTCATTTTGTGTTCATGTCTCAAATATTTTAAGAGTGTAAATTGAGAGTCAACGGTGTCTCTGTAGAAGCAGGTCCTGGTCAGAGCCTCGCAGCCAAACCTTTGTGACCTTCTCTGCGGCACACGGCCAGAGTCAGAGTATCCTGAGCCAAATCTGGTGGGATGAACAGAATCCAAGCCTGGTTCTGTGGCTGTGGTTATTCTGGGGTGGATTTAGATGTTTTTGTTCTATGCAGTACCTAGCTCTTTAAGAAAGACGCCCCCCCCCCCCCCCCCCCCCAATTATGTAGCATTATTGGTAATTCTGAGCCACATGGTTTGAAACTAACACACTTATTAACGATCTTGGTAATTATTAGAACTATATCTTTGCAAGTCTCACCTGTACCATATGTGCCCCTCTCAAGGAAACATGCTTGGCTCATCTAATACAGTGTTATAAACTGCCTTACACACCCCTTAAATTGAAAATGTCTTTCTCCCCACTGTTTTACTAGTATTCCTAAACTATTACACCACATTTAAAAATGAATTGTGTGCAATGACATTAGAGAAGGGGGTTAGGCTTTCTGAGCTGCTACCAGTGACATATGACTGTAGTGACAGACAGTCAGCAGTATTCAAACTGAATTAATCTGAAAAAGCAGCAGACTTCAATGCGGAGTTTAGAAGGAGGCTGAGCAGCTACATATTTACAAAAGGGATGTCACTGAACCGTCTTTCTACCCAGGGATAGCCTATGGCTACTTAATACTTTTAAACCAGTCGTGGAAGGATTAAATACACCTGAAGTCAGGTCTTTGAGGCCATTTCCCTCTTGTGCTTTCTTTTCCTTACTTGAGTTGCACCTCAGCAGCTATTTTTTTGAAGCGCTGTGAGAAAGGGTGGGTATTCTGATACCTTTTATTAGAATTGCACAGAAGTAGGAGAATCCTCACAGAGACGCAAGCTCCTTTTTCTGTTGCCTTTGAAAAGTTAAGACATGTGAGGTTACACAAGACACAGACACTGCAGTGGAGGAGGAGGGATATGGTAATAAAGGTGATAGTGATACCTTAATTTAACAAATATGCAGTGCTAATTATGTAAACATGTGAGAACTCTAAAATCTTCTCATCATGTGTGTCACACAATTGAAACATTTTACAGCCTAATTCGAGATTATACAGTAATAATGTTATTTTATATTGGCTAGTTGACAAGCATAGGCCAGGGCTGTCTATCAAACAAAACTGTTGTGCCAGATTGTATCTTGGCGATAAGCACAAAAAAAGAGCAAGTCAAATTCTGTTTACATGTTAATCATTGAATCAGATTTAGGTCTGTACCACAGACACTGCCTTAACTGGTAGCTGTAAGGGGAAGAAAACCTGTCTGTACTTGGGTGGGCCATATTTTGAACACAGTAATTTCTACAGCAAGCTGCTGCAAAGCTCCAGATCCCATTTTGCAAATGTACCTAAGAGATCAGGTTCCATTCAGAGGGATTTAGGTGGCAATAGCTTTTCTCTTTTATATTTTTTAAACTTTTTTCCCCCCCTTTTAGCTCACGGACATTGGGATCGATGCATTGAAATCTGTTGGGATTCTGACACCTCAGTTGATTACAGAACTTTATTTGTAGTTTGTGCTAACAGGATGCTCTCATGTACTAAACAAAATGAGAGTGGTAAACAAATTAGAAAGCCTGGACAGGTGTGGTGGCATAAAGTAGATAACACCGTTTTCCTCACTCTCAGGTGTGCACTATATTTGGTACTATTTTGCTCTAAGTCTCTCAGTGTTGTATCCAAAATTCTCCTCCCCTTGCCACCATGGCAAACAGCACTGTTCCCAAAATCCAAGTCTGAAATCCTGGCCTCAGTGAGGACAGTAGAGGTGCCAACTTCAGGTCAGCACAAAGGGATGTTGCTTGAGATGTGCCTGGTGAGACTCGACTGTCAGTCTGTCCGGCCCCAAATGCAGCTTTTGGGAATACTCAGTACCAAATTGCTCAAGGGAAGACACAGACATTTTTTATTGCCCAAAGAGGATGTTTCTCTCCAACCTCCATCAGCCCATGGTTCATTTCTGTCACAAAGCATTAGGGGTTTCAGCCTTTCTAAGATACTTATCTTAATCCTAGCTGGGATGTCCTCATTATTCACATAAGTGTCTAAATTAAACTATTTTATATCATATTAAGTCCTTAGCCAGAAGGATATCTTGTGGCAATCAGTTCCATAGGTTAATTATGAACTGTGTAAAATAATATTTCCCTTATTGGTTTTTAAAGATGTTGTTTTTCAGCGTTGTTGCATTAGGAGCAGAGGACTCTAGGACCAGGCAATTGATCTTCTCTCTAACTTTCATTAACTCTCTCATGTCCCCTTTTTATTTGTCTTCAATAAACTAAGCAGCCCCAATCTTCACAGTCCTTTCTTCTGTCACTAATCATTTTTGTTGCCCCTTCCTATTTCAGCTTTATGGTTTTTCTGGGTGAGTTGATTGTAGCTTGGTACAGCATTTCAGGTACGCTGTCCAGTTATTCAGTGATGTGATAATTTATTATTAATTCCTATCCTGTTCTTTATGCAGCCCAAGAATGTATTTATTTTTTTTTGACTGCTGCTCCCAGTTCTTCAGCTTTCTCATTCAGTTGTCCAGAGTGGCACATGTTTTCTTCTCCCTCTCTTTTTCCCAAGTGGTTGGTTAATTTACAGCCTAGCCTTGTGCATGAGTTTCGAAAATTATTCATTCAAATACGCATTACCTTGCATTTATGAACAGTGGATTTCATCTTCTTCATGCTGCGCATCTGTCTAGCTTTTCTAATCTTTTGTAATCACAAGTAACCTAAATATTTTTGCGCCCTGTGCAAATTTTGTCACCTTCCCCTCTCTTTGCCAGAACGCTAATGAATATATTAAACATCCCCAGTCCTAATACTGACTGCTGAAGCACTTCATGGTGAGCCTTTTAGCAAGCTAGCAATCAACAATTTATTTCTACCCTTTTGTTTCCGTCTCTGGCTGTCTTTGTTTAACATACAGATTTATTTTCAAAGCCTTGCTATTTCCAAGCGTTCTGCTGAGAGCCCTCCCACAGGGTGTGGGAACAAATGCCTGACTCTGACCTCAGATGTCCAGTGACACCCAGCACTGGTGCTCTAACACAGCGTTCACAGGTCTGTTAAGGTTGTGTCAGCTGTGGTGCAGAGGAGTGGACTTGATTAGGAAATAGAGGTGCAGGTACTGGTGGGTTTGGCAGCCTTGTTCACAACCCCCCTCAAAATAAAAGGAGAGGAGAGAGAGAGATGGATTTATGCAGCTCACTGAAAAGAGACTTTCTTCCCTCACCTTCCCCAATTTAAAGCTTTCAAAACAGAGCTGCTGGCCAGGCAGGGTAAGTGGATATATAGCGTGAGGCCCCTTGCAGTAAGACTGATGGTTTGCACTGAGGTTCCAGGAGCAAAAAGAAAAGCCAGTCGTGCTCCCAGAACTGTTATTTGAGTTCCCTTTCAGCCACTTGGTCACCACCTTTCACAAGTGGCATGGTGCTGCCTGTAGCTAATTGCAAAGTGTTTGGTGCTGCAAGGTGCATTGCATGGTGATTGTTATCATCGTCATCACCACCTCGGGCTCAGATCTGAATGTTGCTGGAACGTGGAAAGCAGTGGTCAGCCCCTGCTTTGTTCTTCTCACAGGGCATTAATGGCCTGGGTTTGGTTTTGTCATTTTACAGCACTTACCATAACTTTAATGGGCTGTAGTTTGTTCCAGTTACTGAAATTAATTCTCTTACGGCTCCTCTGTCAAACAGACACGTTCAGTTTGCGGGTGGGGAATTGGGGCAGGGAGAGGCTTTGGCTGCTCACAGGAAAGGCTTGTGGCAGGCAGAGCAGCAGCTGGAATCCCTCTCTCCCAAATGCTAGGGAGGACCTGCTTTTTAGTTTTGGTTTTCTCGGCAGGAATTCCAAGATTATCATGCTGGGCGAGCATGTGTCAGTTTTCACCGCTCCCACAGTTCCCGAGTCCCTGGCCATCAGCCCCTCTCCCTGCTCCCCTTCCCTGTGTGGGCTCTGCTTTCTACCCTCACTCCATTGTGTTCTTGAGTGGTGGCTCATACCTTAAAGCTGTTATTTTCGAGTTTTAATAATATTTTGCAACTCATTTCCTGTTTCTTAGCTGACAGCCATTCCAAAAGTAATCTTTGGCAGGTACTAATTTGGGTGATGACCACTTGATCTACATTTTTGGTGGGTAATTACTGAGTCAGAAGTGAGCAAATATGATATCCACTGACAGTCAGTGAGGCAGGCATTTTTACTACCCACTCATTAGAGATTCACTGGTAGTGAAATGCCCTGAATTTTGTTAGTTCTCCCAGACACAGGAAAAATCTGTCTGTTAAGTACCAGCAGTTACTACTTATCTTTGTCACATTTCTGTGGTCCAGAATACATTGGCACTTTGTACAACAACTTCTTTTAAGGCAAGGTGCTTTGGTAGAGCGAAACCACCACGGGATCAAAATTCCTATGGTTTCCGAAGCTGGGCACAGTCCCGTGTCCTACAGCAAATCTCCTCCACAGAGATTTGTGTTGTTTCACAGTGATAAGTGAATCTCAGAAGATTTGGAGCCCTGATTTGGAAAGTTCACAAACTGATGCTGAGTCTCTCCAAACTGCAGGAGCCAGATTCCCTGGTTTGCTCTGGCAGCTTTGCCTTGCTCTGGTGATACAAAGCAGCTGCAAATCCCCTTGTGCTGCCCAGCTCATCGAGGTTTGTGGTGTCTCACGTTGCCAGAGCCCACCAATGAGCCTTGCCCTCCAAACTGCCTGTGTACATGGAATTGGGCTGGATGTCTCCTGAGAAAAGGGGGCCAGTCTGAGATTATCAGCACAGCTTGCTTCCTTGCATTACTTTGGCACCAGGCTCTGCTTCCCGTAAGACCTTGTGCAAAAGCGAGCAAAAAGAAAACATAATGTGGGAAGAAATAGCCAGACTTCTTTTCAAATGTCAGAGAGATTCAGATTTATTTTGAGTTCTAGAAGAAATGTGGGAAAGGGATATTTGCCAGATTCTTGGCCTCCCCATCTGGCTTCTATGAACTACCTTTTTATTCCTTCTTTCCCCGTAAGTTTTCCCAAATCGCAGAGCTCAAGTCCCCACAGCAACTCCCCCGAGAACCAGCTTAAGTAGACTGAGAATCTAAATAAAACCTGATCGTTGTTTTTGAACCAAGAAGCAGCTGGTACGGTGCCTAGTTTTCCCATTTTGCTTCCAAAATATCTAAAGATATCCAAGTTATTTTGAACGTGACAAGGTACCCGAACCAATACATTTCCTGGAACACTCAATAGAGCCGCCTCTGCCTCCGTCCTTCACATCTCATTTCACAGTGAGCCCTTCTGTGTTTGTAGATCATCGTTCTCTTGGACTTTTTCCTGACTCCTTGTTCGCACTCAGCTCTCCATCCCTTTTGGTTATCTCTTGGCACGTGGAGTGAGCCTCCCTCAGCTGTGCTTATAGGATCATTGTTTTGGTGGCAGCACCGAGGGTGGATTTGTTGGTGTTTAATACGGGCTCTTCAGGTTTCTTTTGAGCAATAGTGATTAAATACATTTAGTCTCTTAATGTGGCTTAAATACGTAGGGTGTGTTGCACAGTCCCTCCACAGAGAGGACAGAAAACCAGTCCCCAAGAATTCCATCGGAATTCATTAGGGTTTTGATGAATTGCAACTGCTAAGAAATTGTCTCCCAGGACTTGGAAATTAGTCAGTACCGCACAGTACAGATGTCAAATCACCTAAAGAGAGTAAACCTGAAAAATACTGTCTGAGAGAATTGTCTGCACCACAAGTCTGTAGAAATGGTTTAAAAAGGAAAAGAGAAAGGAAAAGAAAATCCCTTCAAGAAGGGATTGGGCATCCCAGAGATGTGGCTTTACTTTCTTGTTCTTCTGAAGTGCTTTCCAAGGAGGGCGTGTGCATACAAAATTAGCGGGGAGAATATTGATTTTAGTCTCTGAATTTGATTTCAAGGTTGGGATTGATTCAGTCTAAATACATTGAGTTTGAAAGAGATCCAGCCATTTATTTCTAAGTGGCATTTTAAAAAAATATTGCTCTATATTAATCTAGTGAATAGTATTGTAAGTGCCACAGTTTATGCTTATTACACTTATTGAACAGGCTCCAGTATCTCCTATAGAGTAAATGGCGGAAATAGGAAAAAATTTTTCTGGTTCTTCAAAAGTGTATCAATCACTTCCTGCACTGAACATCAGGTCAATATTGGAGGAAAACCATGCACAAATCTATACCATTGGCAACGTGATTATCTTTTCAGTTGTGAAAACTCTATGTGTATCCTTTGTTTTCTGATGGAAACAAGTATCTAAGTATCCTCCTGTGTGGAGTAGTGCAGAGACGTTGTTTGGAAAGCCCAGTTCTGGAGATTGCTTGAGCCAAGTGGTGCTTAAAGGTGCTTCAGCTGGTGGGATTGAGCATGGATAACAGCCATTAAAGACTTCAGCAGCAGCCTGGTGTGATTTTTGGTGTTTGTTAGTCTGAAGCTTTGAGAGTGTTTGGATGGGAGATTTTGCTTTGATTTTTTTTTCCCCCCCCAAGGCAGGAGCCACTGTCCGTTTGCACTTGGGATTTTGCTAAAATTGGATTTTGACCCCCAAATTTAAGCTTTGATTTAGAACGCTGATGTTGCCAATCACAGAAATAATTGCCAAAGTAAAACTGATCCAGAGTTAATTTTGGATCCTGGCCACTGTAGAATTCCACAGGTTCTTACATCTCGCTTCAG
Organism: Coloeus monedula; assembly: GCF_965178545.1. NCBI lineage: Eukaryota > Metazoa > Chordata > Aves > Passeriformes > Corvidae > Coloeus > Coloeus monedula. The sequence continues at coordinate 3,398,934 of NC_138782.1, forward strand.
ATCCATTGGGAAACTGCTCTTGATGGTATAGGTTTTTTTGTTAGGGGAAAAAAAAAAGAGAGGGATGAGAAATAAAAGTGTGTAAAAGGAAAAACAAAGGGAAAAGAAGGTGTGGCATAAAAACAACATCTGGGTTTTCTGTGTGGTCTGGAAAATTTGTTTCCCCATTGATACTTGGGAGAGAGGAGGTGTTCTGGGGGTAATGAGAATTTCCCATCAGGAAAAGCTTTGCTAAACTCATCCTTTTTGCAGTTTGGGAGGTGGTGTTTTCTCAATATATCTTCACATGCTTCTGCACCTCCTGGTTTAGGGAGAGGACCACTCAAGTACTGTGGTGTTTCTGACCCTGCTGGAGTAAGAAAGTCCTGAAGAACTCACTCCTGAAAGGAGCTCAGCCTTTTATGGGGTTCATCCAACTTGCTGAAAGATTTAAATCTGATAATGGTGCATAGAAGAACCTAATCTCTTGTTGTGTCTATACAATGCAAAGGGAGAAGGAATCTTTAAAAGCAAGGAAATATCCCGTATCACTCTTCTGCCTTTATTTGCTGTGATTCTAATTCAATTTATTTACTAAACAAAAGAGATGAAAAGGTTTCTCAAACAATACTTTCATATAACCCAGTCTCTTAAGTTGTACTGTGAAATTTCCATTGTTTTGTATTTAGCTTTCCTACATTTATCTTTACTAGAATAACTCTAAACCGTTCCACCCTAAAAGCTATAATTTCAGTATGTTATCCTTTTCCCCTTCCCCTCATTGTTCCCTTGTATGGTTATCCAGTGTTCAGGAAAGCATTTAAACACTCATTTGATTCCGCGAAGTCAGTGAGACTCAAACATGTGCTTAAGTGCCTGCTGAATTAGGGCCCTGATTTACATCACAAATCCATCACTCTTGTCTCAAAAACTGTCACTCATCCTCCGATGCCTCCAGAACCTGGAGAGGTTCCTCCCTCCTGCTGTCCCAGCCTCAGGGGAGGGCCCAAACCAGGTCCTACGGGTTTTCCCACATTTAAACAAGTTCCAGGAAGATTATTGGAAGCTCTCAGTGAGGTTATGTAACCCATAAAAGTACGAATGATTTACAAATATTTAACAAGGAAAAAACTAATTATGTGGCTCCTGTCACAATGGGGGCAGGCTCAGAAATGGTATAATCAATATGGGAATGTTAGCTGTAATGCAGTCTGTCAGCTTTTTAACCAACCAGAAAACTCCAGCGAGTCTATAAACAGGATTGACCGTCTCTCTGCTGAATCCTGGCTGCGCCAGCAATATTTTCCTCTCATTATGTTGTATATTAGCAGTTGTCTGTCGTGGGGTCTTTTGGACACTCTTACAAAAGAAGCAACTATCCTGCAACTGAGTGAGCTTATCTCCAAGTATGGGAGCTAGGAAAGAACTAGCAAAACCAGAATTTTAGCCAATTCCCAGAAAGCCAAATTCCATTTTAGACCCCAAGTGAGTCTTAGAAGGTTCATGAGGACCTGACATGTGCTACTATGGCTATGAAGAATCACCCGCGGTTAAGGTGAAGGATATGTTTGATGTTTTGTTAGACAAGGCTTGTGTTTCACCTTTGCACTACTGCTACCTGCTAGCTAGGATTATTTTGGCTATATAGTTATATCACTACATGTTTATATATAATATATATTCTATTTTGGGCTAATCATCTCTGAAGGGGAGTAGATTTCCTCCAAAAGGGCCTGCCAGCAGCAGCCTGGTCGTGTTGGGTGTCATGGCTCCTGGGTGCACAGAAGATGGAAGTTTGAACCCTTTCTGCCCGACAGAAACTACTGAAATCTGACTACACCACATAGTGCAGGAAATTGTTTTCTTATGAGGTGCATATGTTTTAAAAGAAGCAACATTGCCATGTATTTTACATGGGTTATTAAATAACTGTATAAATTTAATGATTCAGATGTTTTGCATTATAACCTGGCATCTCAGGAGGCATGAAAATAGCACAGTAGGAAAATGTCATTGCATACTTCATAGGCAGAGCTGTTAACAAATGGAAATCCTTTTATAACTATAGAAGAGATCCATCTTTAGTCCCCTGCCTGTCTCAACCTTCCACTGGTCTTCTGATGTGAATAAACTGTGACTAACGTGCAATAGTAACGAGGCTCTTGGAACTGCCAGAAATCTTTACTTACTTAGAGAGAGAAAAAGAAAATATCTGTAGTTTGCAATTATTATCAGTGCATGAAAATGGTAAGAACCATGTTTTGGCATTCACCTCAGGGAGTAGAGGGAGCAGATCACCATCCTCTGATCTCTTGAAAAATGGATACTTTCTAACCTGGGAAGTTTAAGCACAGATCATCAATATTTCTGTACATAAAGTGCTGGGTGGGTATTGCTCCCCTTGATTTGTTGTTTGTTAGACTAGTTTTGGTTGGTTACAGCATTATACATTGTAGGAACTTTATTTATTGCCACTGTCACAACAAAGCAAAGCTGCTATTATGTTATAACAAACTAAAGCTACATTCTAAAACACCGTATCTACTCAAACTACAGTGCAGTAACACCTAATTTACAGTTTATTCCAATCGTGTGGACACTGGAAACGTAAAATAATAATAAAGAAAAGGTTTCATTGGCTCATCCCAGCAGAAGTCCTTTCTGGTGTGGCTGTTCATCATGCAGGAAGGCAAGGAAAATATATTGTGCAGGGTGTTTTTGTAGGGTAAGTGCACAAAGGCACAAATATTGGTTCAGTCAAGTGCCTTGCAAGCCCCTGGCTGGACAGTGGCTCACCAGGATCTGCAGGGGTGGAAAGAACTGCAGATAAACACAGCTCCGTGTGTCACAACATGCAGGGACAGGGGCTGTGGAAAGATGAACCCTAGGAAAAGACTGTGGAGGGATGAAATGAGTGCTGAGAGTGCATCTGGAGGTACTCTCCACTCTGGTCTTCTTTTCTAGTGCTAAAGCACAGCATGCCAGCCGGAAACTGGTGGCAGCTGGAGGTGTTGAGTAGGTTGTTTCATTGTAACATCCCAATGTTACTGGTGTATCTTGGTCCTGGGTGCAGCTGCTGCTGTCCCATTTCACCATGGTGTTTTTCCTGCACTTTGGGTTGATCTTGTAGCATTCACAGGCACTTGAAAGGGAGCTCCTGGGCAATGTGTTTTGGTGTGGTAAAATGTTGGTCTGTGTCTAGAAGAGTTGGCAAGAGGAGCTTGACAAATAATTTGCAGTTAATAGCTTTCTTGATTTCCCCCCCCCCCCCCCCCTTTTACTTTTTGGCAGATAGTTCTGCAGACTCATAAATTTGCTGTAAATAACTCCTAAGAGCAGGAAGCACTACAGCAGTTCTTGAAAAAGTCAGAGTAGCAAAAGAATGTGACAAATTCAGTAGCTGAGCCATCAGGATACAGAGAGCAGGTATCAAGCTGTGCCATATGTACAGTCACGGTTGGCTTGGAAAGTCTCCTCTCGTAAAACCAAATTGTTCCACTAGGAAGTGAAGCCAGGAGCCTTTTGCCTACAAAATTAAATTGTTCTTTTTTTTTCCCCAAACCAATTGCTGCCTTTTTTTTTTGTTTTGTTTAATGAAACACCAGGCAGAATCTCATTTTTCTCCTCCAGCTCTACCTGTCTTTTTCCTCTTATTTCACCCCTCCCCTGCCCACCTTCCACCTCAGGGCAAATGGAAAATCTCATCTTCTTTTTAGGCTATTTATCTTATCCTTCCCAAAACGGTTTTCTCCAACTCTCACTGTCTTCTGCCAATATGAAGTTGGACAAGTAAAGAGAAATGGCTGGGGGACCTGGAGGGAGGCTGAGGACTGGAACAGTAACCAGGTTGTTCCCTGGCTGACACAGTCGAGTCCGGCTGAACCTCGCTCTGGGAGAGACAGCTCAGGCAGGGAAAGATGACATCCTTTATTTCCGTGAGATTATGCATTCAGACTGATGACTAAACTAAGGAGATGGGCCTGCTTATTGTAAAGCAGCAGAAATTGAGGAGTCATCCATACATAAAACTCCCTTCCTCCTTATAAATCCAAACCTCTCAGAGCTTGAAGGTGACTCATATTTGGACATTTCCCCCTTCATCATTCTCCTAGGCACTGGAGTCTCCAGGTCTGTGGAAGGCAGTCTTGATAGTGAGGAATTGATGGCTTTGCTTGGTCTTAATACACGGTTTGGATTGCTCAAAAGTGGTGAGGATCCCATCACCTGCTATCGTAGAAGTATTTTGCTAATGGCAAAATCTCAGACCTGATCCTGTAAGGCTTCTGCTGTGCAGGTGTCTCTCAGAAGGAATTAAACAATCCCACCAGCTTCAAGGATAACAAGAAAAAAGATCTATTGTTTTCTGCACAATTATGGTTGAACAGTGTAATATAGTCTCATAATGTCCCTTACGATCAGAGTGTCTTCCCTGGCATGCACTTTGTTTGGAAGACTGTAAGCAAAGTGAATTTGGTTTAGGTGTGTTGCTGTTGAACATGCATTCAGCAGCTTCAGTCCTGAGAATTTTGACTGCCAGGCATATAAACCAGAGAGATCTGGCCTTTGAGTCAGACACAAGCTCAGCACAGAATAAGGATCTGTAAAAAATCAACACAACTCTTACTTCCTGTCCTTCATAGAAGGAAAAATCACCAAAGGCAATGTGGGCCACTTGTCCTCTAGGGCATATTTCCTGTACACCTGGTGGTACTGCAGCTTCAGGGTTTTGACCAGGTAATGAAATCCTTCTGGAAATCAGAAGGAGGGAATCTCTGGCTTTGATGTTTCCTTTTTCTGATTAGCTCAGTTGGTTAGAGCAGGTTCTTGTAATGCCGAGGTTGCATGTTCTGTCCCAGTCCGGGCTATTTGCTTGAGAGCTGGACTTGATGATCCTGTGGGCCCCTCCCAGCTCAGGATATTCTGTGATTCTCTCAGGTGTCTGCAAATACTCCACACTCATTCTGGTGCCACACTGGGTGCACTGGAGAGCATACTCAAGGGGGCAGCCCTTCCCCACACAAATGTGCCATGTGGGGACTGTTCCTAGGGCAGGAGCAGGTTTGGGAAGGGGAAGCTGGCAGAGGTCAAAGTGGAAGGTTGTTTTCTCAGTGGAAGTTGCTTAACAGGTGGAAAGGAGGAGAATCAGGGCCACACATACACACAAGAACAGTCTAGGCAAGTGTGAACCAAGGTTTGTAGGTAGTTTGGTGGAAGTTGGGGTCGGTCTGCTCTGACCATGTGAGGGTGCAGGCTGGAATGCCTTTTTCCACTCTCCAACTTACTTAATGCTGCTTGGAACCAAAAGTGAGTCACGTGCAGAGGCAGAACCCAGTAATGGATGTTTCCACTTTGTGTAGCCTGCTGTGAAGGAGTTCTGGCATCCTGACCCGTGCATTAACCGCATTCCTGCCTGTGGGTGCACTGTTAATGAGCAGCCTGTCTGGCACTAGGGCTTACCCTGCCCCTCACATGTGGTCACTCAAATCAGTGACCAGCAGCCTCCAGGCACGCTGCAGTGAGTTCTCTATCTACTCACTGTGTCTTGAAGCAGGCAGAGAAAAAAAGCAGAAATATTCATAATTGCCAAAAGCCATCAAGGAAAATAATAAGTAGAAGCATCATCATTTTTAATATATAAAGTCATAGCCACAACCCCTCAAATTATTGTGGTCTTTGGGTGATGCAAGGAAAGAAAACACAGCAGTGCTGCAGTGGGGTCTATGCTCTGCCCCCAGAGGACCTGGTAGGCAGGAGAACAACGTGCTGCTGTCCATCTCTCCAGCCTGGCAGCTCCCTTTGTTACTGCCAGGGGAATGCTGCTCTTCGTGGAGTGTTGGCTCATCTGTGTTTTCACCACGCAAATCAAAGGAAAGCCAATTCCCTCTGCCTTGCTCGGGAAACTCTTAACATCTCGTATTTAATAATCAGCATAAACACACGAAGATAAAATGTATGAGATGCTCGTGGTACGTGGCTGCCACTTAACAAGTGTCACGTATTTGGGAGTGTGTGTACGGCAGAAAGGCAGCATATGTATTTCGAGATTCTGCGTTGGCTTTGCTGGTTTTGTGTCACCTCTTACATAAAGTAATAACAAAGTGAACACAACATAGATTATGTTCGTCTGGATCCCTGAACGAGCTGAAAAGAATTATTTATTTCTTTTACTCTGCGTGTGTGGTCACAACAAAATGAGTAACACCGGAGAGGGAATATGGAGTGTCTCACAAAAAAAAGAGAAAGAGAGGTAATATATCTCTGAGAAAAAATGTAAAATTAGGGAAAAAATAAAAAAGACTGTAGGCAGTAAATAGACATCAATTTCTTGTGACTGCCACAATGGAAACTAATGCCCGGGATGCCATCTTTTGTTAAGAGGCATCAAATGGTTATGTAATTTAACAGCCTGATTGGCAGGGCAAATTTGAGCTAAAGTAAGGTGTGTGTACAGTTTGTCAGATTCCAGGGATGATCAGTTGAAGCTAATCCTTTTACTTTTCACACACAGTTGTCTTTACAGAAGTCTTTCTCTTCATGTTTGCATTATCTCACATTGTTGGGCAGCTACATGTGTATTTTTTGCATGTATGTGATAAATTTAAATTATAATTAATTTCCGGATTAAGCCATCTAGGCAGGCAGAGGAATCTTCAGATGTTGTTAATTGTTTTCTGTGGGATGTGTTTCTTTTAAAGTTTTAATAATCAGCAGTTGAAGCTGAAGAGCTTTTTTTGACAGGATTGTTTTTGCAAGCCTACAAGTCCAAGGAAATAGTTGAGCTTTTCAAATATTTTAGTGGTGAAAAGCACAGTTATCCCAGTACATCACTTCCCAGGAGGCCGTGTTAAAAGGTGGAATCTTTGTGTTAAAAGATTTGGAATCTATGGAGTATTGTGTGTGCTTGTTGCTATTTCAGATGTATAGGACAGGTTTATTAGCAGAGCCTCTTCTCTGAAACACTCACTCTTCTTTTAGGTGCTGAGATGGGACCTGAGCTCCTTCTAAAACCCAGAGAATACTGAGCACTTGAAAACATGTCTGTGAGCTCATTTGGAAGTTGGGTCCGTGATGAGAAAGCAATGCAAGCAGCATTAATGTGGCTCTTAATTAAAAACTATTGAGTATAAAGTATTATGAATTTTGATCCTTACTGGAAAAATGTGCTTTTTATTATGGAACATCCACACATCAGCAGAGCTCTTGGAAAAAATTTGGCTACTTCCAAAGTAAACAACTGCTTAGCACAAGTAAAATCAGTACCAGCTAACCCAGCAATGCTACACCACAGTATTTAATATTATTTCATTTGAAAATGCAAAGCAGTTGTTCCAGCATGGAATTTCTGTTCCCAAGGATCCAATGAATGCTTTGGGGGTTTTTAACTCCTTAGATTAGAGGATCTGCTTCTAACCCAACTCTTCTCTCATGAGCTCTTGTATATTGCGCCGAGGTTGAAGTAAGTTGGAGACTGAGAGCACAGTGATTTATCAAATGTGAGCTGTTTTCCACTGGTGACAGAACACTTGAAACTTTCTTGGAAGTAATGGTGGGGTTTTTCATGCATTTCGTCTATGAAACAGCTACTGTTGCTAAAATGTTTTGCACAGGGAGGTAAAAAACAATTTATTTCTTAGTTAGCACCAGTGTCAATGCTCCATGTTTCAACTCAGACACAACAGCTGCGTATCCAGTGTGACTCACGGAGGAGATATTCCTTGGGAGAGCTCCCTGCCCTCTGTGCTTGGGGTGGATGTGCCATCTGCATTGCAAGGGAACTCCGTGTCAGTATTTCTGTGTGCTTCCTTCTCTGCAGTCAGTCTTTGAAGGGAAAACATGTGTTATTAAGTAATATCAAGATTATTAATATTGTCTGTTTGAGCCACATTAGCGTCTGCTCGGTAATCTCTAAATGCTGTTACTTTTCAACAGCGTGCTGTAACAAATTAAAGTGCAACTTAAATTTATACTTCCAAGGATCCCAATTCAGGAGGGGATTTCAGTCCTATTTTCATCACAGCTCAGTGCATACCTTGCTGAAACGTATTATCATCCCCATTAGACAAATGCAGTTGGAATTGTTGCAGTTCTATTCCACACATCAACACCTGCTTGTTTCCTTTCTTATTAAAAATGGATATGCACTGAAATCTGGTCACATCTGAAAGGATAAAAACAGGTATGAGAAGCAAATCAAGGATTTTGTTACAGAACTGGAGCACGCCTTCTCCAGCAGCTCTGTACGAGCTGGACCCTGGCATGTGTTTTCCACTGAAGACTCTTAGCATGTTGAGGCTGCTTTCTGTGACCTAATGGTGATTTTAAATGGATAGATTTAACTAGAGAGGTTTTCTTGCACATGACCTTTAAAAGGGAAAAAGAACAATGTTAGCATTCTACCCAAACCCTGTAGTCTGTCACTTTGTGTACCATATCATTACTGGCAAAATTTAAAGGAAAACTGCCCCCATTTCACTCAGCCTAGCAATAGGAAAGTTCACAGGCTAAGAAGCACTTGTCACCGTTTTTTAAATTACAATTGGCATTCCTGAGGAAGCGGCCATTGTACTGAAATGTGATCTCTCTATTCTCTCTGTCTCTCTGCTGGCCAGCTGCTGTGGGTGGGAATGTCTGCCACACACCCAGTGAGGAGGTGCTACCTGAGTTACAAAAACGTATCACCACCCAAACATGATGTTCCCGCTCCATGGAGGGCAGCACAGGACGTGGATGGAAGCGCATGTTTTCACTAGGAAGGAACAGAGCTGTTCCAGGATGGATTTAGGCTGGCTCAGGAGCAGTTTGGTGTGCAGGGCATTTCTTGTGACTGTGTTTTCTGGTTTTGAATGTCCCCTTCAGTTAAGTCCAGACACTCCCCAGGCTGTGTGGTTAAGAAAGCAGGTTTTCAGCCGGAAAGAAATGGTGACCCAACACAGAGGTATTTATGTGACTGTGAATGGCCTGAGACAGCAACTTTTGAGCAGTCAGGTGCCCCACTTCGTCTCAATGGCCTGCTGGCTTGGAGCCATAAAGCTTTAAAGACAAATCTTCTGCTTCCTATCTCCTACTTTTTTTACTTGTGTTGTGATATCATCATAGAATGGCCTTGGTTGGAAGGGACCTTAAAGCTCATCCAGTTCCACCTCCTGCCTGGTCAGGGACACCTTCCACTATCCCAGGTTGCTCCAAGCCCTGTCCAACCTGGCCTTGGACACTTGGGGCAAATACTTGTGGACTCTAAACAGCTCAGGGTGCTGTGTTGTTAAATACCACAAATGCAAAATAAAAGTCTGACCCTGCAGAACTTGCAGATTGTAAACAAGGAGCACAGTGTGTGTTATTAAATGAGCAGCGATTGGTTTAAAGGCAGGGAGCTGAATGGCAGGCAGGTAAAAGAACACTGGACCACAGGAGTTGCCCAGCCTTGATGTGCTGCTCATGCCCTTTGTCTGGAGAAGACCAGGGTGCTCCCCACTGACCCTCAGGAGTTTATTGTAGCTCATCTTTAGTCCTGGGCTCAGCAAATGCTGACAGGGGGTGAGCGCACAGCTCACCTTGACCAGGGCCATTCCTGCTGGACAGAGGGATGATCTCTGGGACAGCTGACATGGAAGGAAGAGTGTCAGGCTGCAGACACCATTTGGAAACCCAGAAACAGCACCAGTTTGGCATAAATCCAAATAAGCCAGAGGTGGAACTGGGCACTTCTGATATAAAGTGGGCTCATAAAAATGTAGGTCAGTGTACACAGTTGTGTATTGGTTCAAACTTCTTTAAGGGTTCTCAGGATTTCCACTTCTGGCTGAACCATGATTCAGCCAAGTGATGTATTATCGTGCTGGTATTGAGGCCCTGATTATTGGGTTTGATATCATTTGTGATTCTGGCATTGAGGAAGCTTAGAGCCTAGAGCACAGGGTGTACGAGTTCATTACTTGTTAAAATTGTTTTAAAGATCCATACAGATTATGTGCAATTAGCCAGCACTTCATCTGCCCTGAGCTGCGCAAACGCTTCTAGAGACAGTGAATGTTGCTGATTCTTGCTGCTGAGGTTCTTGTCCTGGTGTGTTCCCACTGCATCATCCCAAAGCTCTCTGGGCACCAGGGTCTGTCTTTGATCTAATGCAGGTGTTTTCAAAAGTGCTCTGCTGTCACTTGGCCCAAGCAACCTTGATTATAATTAGAAATAGTGAAAAGTACATTGAACTAAGATTTTCAGGCTGCTTTCTCCACAAACTTTTATACTGTTGACCTGAGAAAAACTGGCACCGCTTTTCTTTTAAGAAAATATTTTTCTCCTGAAAACGTGAATTCTTTGGAATAATAGGTAAACTGTCTTTGTTGTTCATAAACATCTTATTTATGCATCTTCACTGTTGTGATAAATTAACTGGGTTTGTTTTATATTTCCCTACAGTTTACTTTAAATAATCCTTCACAGTCTTTCACCACAAGACCACATAAGCTTCCTTTTTTAATACCCAGAATGCTGAAATAGCATTTTGAGCACAGACTGTAATGCATAACAAGTGTATAATTTCTTATTGGGAATGCTGTGCAAAAACTTGTTTTCCTATCAGCCAGTCTAAATTTTTTGCTTAATTCACTAGAACCCCTGTGTGTCTACAGGGGTAATTTATAATTAGAGCTGCAGCAGGCAGGATGCTGGAGAGGCATACGTTTATGGACAAGCCTGTTAGGCTCTGCTCCAGATCTGAGCCCCTACACGCCTCCATTTGGCCAACAGCCTTCAAGCTGGGCTTACAGTTTAAAGAGGAACTTTTTGTGACTAATTTGGAAAAAAAAAAAAAAGAAAAAGAGCAAGCTCCCAAAGCTCTGGAGCCCTTTGCACAGGCACCAGGAGAGGGGTGTGCCTGCCTCTGTGTGTGTGTGTGTGTTTGAAATTATCCATCTGCATTACGCAGGGCTCTGTGCAGTTTGGTGCAGGAGGGACGTCTTGTATTCTGCTAAGCATCATGCACGTTTATGGCACTATATAAATAATAGTAATACAGCAATAATCTAAGTCGTTCCATCAAGGTCTCACACTCCAAGGATTACCTGCATGATTCTGATTTTTAAGAGCGTCACATTGAAGAGGAGAAGAGGAAAGGGAGAGAATAAGAAGCCAGATCCTGCATTTGTGGCTGATTCAGCAGTTCAGGGTGAGCATGGCTTTGCAGAGTACCAAAACTTCTGCATGCTCCCCAAAGAGCCTCCTGATGGTACTTATTATTTTTCTCATACATGTTTCTACCACAAAACCACAGAAAAGGAAGAGTGGCAGGGAGGAGAGAGAGAGAGAGATTAAAGCAATGAGGCACGTGAATTGTGTCCTTTTGTTACTGCAAAGAAAAGGGATGTTTTTATTTATGTTCTAAGTACCACAGTCTACTGGAACTGGTGGGCAGCTTTTCAGTGCTTTTGGGTCAGGCCCGTGTCATCAGGCACTGCCACATCACTTCCCCCTGGCTGCTTCCAAAGCAGATGTTGCCCCTGTTGTTGCTATTGGTTTAAAACTGAGGCCCACCCTCATGATATTTCCAGGCATCCTTTTTTTTTTTTTTTTCCCCCCTTCTGCTTTCCCCCCCCAAGTCTCCAGCCTACAGATGTGTGCCCGAGATTTCTCCATTAACATCCATTCAACTTTGGCTCATTAGCTTTACAGGCTTTCACAAGGAGAAGAAAATCTTTGCTGTTGGAATAGCTGTTTTACTAATTCACCTTCTCTTCCTCATGTCCTTAATTTATCCTGGAGTTTCAAACACCCTTTATGCCTTTCATTAGGTATTGAATCATCTCTATTCTCTATAGCATTTGTCTACTTCTTCAAAACATCGAATTATTGGCAGGTTAATCTCTTAAATGAGAACTAAATATGCTTATGTAAATGCTTCACAGAACTGTAGCATCTTGAATATCAGAATTGTTGTCTTCTCTTTAATGTGTAGTTTGTTTGACTCAATACATGGGTTTGATTCAGAGACTATGCATGTGCTGAAGAGGAAGGTCTTGGATCTCCACAATTCTTAATGTGGTGCAATTTTGATTCAGGAGACTCACACTGTATCCCCTCAGTGCTCTTTATTCACCATCAAAAGTAATTCTTCGATTTGCAAGTGGCAACAAGAAAAAAAAAGTTAGATTCAAAATAATTGGGTGAGGTGCTTTTCAGGAGAATTAATGTAACAAGAGCTGCTAAACTTATTGCACTTAAAAACACAAATAAGAGTGTTGGACAGAAGTTGTCAGTAGGTGGTCTCTTAATATCTCACCAGTTTTGAAGTTATGAAAAGGAGCAAGACTTTTTGAAATCTAGAAAAGAAAGAAAGAAAAGCTAGAAACCGAGTGAAAGAGCAGAGTCGCAGCACCGGTGACCCGAGAAACCTCATTGCTCCACTTATACTGGCACAATGTCATGCTCTCAGCCACTCCATCACCAGCAAGGGGAAAAAAAAAAGCTTTTCCTTTCCTTTTAGTCAAAGGCAGTGGGTAAGCAGAGCACGCGGTTCAGAGGGTCATTAAAAAGCATCAAAGGAGGCAGCCTCATGATGGTAATAAGACGGCTGCAAGGAAATAAAGTGGGCATTGATCTGCACTATCGAGTGTGACATTTTAACCGAAGCTAAAAGCCAAGAGCAGATCTAGCCCTCTTATTCATCTGCCTGCCTGTTTTAGTAAATTGTCTTTTTTTCCTCCAACCAGTGGCCTCAGAGGTCACTTCATATTAGCTGGCTTGTTAATACCAAGGCAATCAATACTTAATCAACAAGTAATGGGATTTTGCAGTCATCCTGTATGATCTTTCAATAAAGCCCTGAATCTATCTCAGCCCATTCAGAGCCTGACTAAAGGTGCACGATTGCTGCAGAGCAGGGATTTGATGGTCTGATGCTCTTAGGCTGATCTGCATCTGATTAAGACACCATGCAGCCACTGTCCTTCACCCTTTTGTTCCTTTATCCCCGTATAATGTAGCATGGCACAGAAATTCGTCATCTTAGCTTTTAGATGCAACAGCAAAGGAATTAATATTTCCTTAGTGCATGATGATCCAGCCTCCTGGTCATGATATGCAACCAAAAAAAAAAAAAAGAAAAAAAAAAACCAGCAAAGGGGGAGGGAAATGACAGGAGAGACAGTGACAGGTTTCATGTATTGCCTTAGAAAACACAGTTATAACGAATGGGTCCAAAACGGCCTTTTCATCTCTACCCTCTCTGTCCTCTCCGAGAAAGATGTGCTAATGCAGCACTCACTGGACGTGGCTGTGTGAGAACAGGTATTGCAGAGGATTCACGGGGTCAGGGAAAAGGAACAAAAGCCAAAATGACAGCTTCTGGAAACGTCCCTCTCTCCTCAGACCTTCGAGCCCATTGTTGAAAATGCTTGAGGGTAGCGCTGTTTCAGGCTGATTGTTTTACCCACGCTGATGAAACTTCCCTCCTTTTGCCATTGTTCCCAGGAACTCTGTTTGTGCTAATACTGTCCAACAAGAAATCCTGAACAGACCCAGCAAAAAAAAAAAAAAAAAAAAAAAACAAACCAAAACCAACCCACAATTTCTGCTGTCCAAAACTAACACCAAATGCAGGGAGAAAGAATAACAGCGCACATAAATGTTAGGGACCTGTGGCAAACTTCACAGGCTGTTTCCTGCTTCCTTGGACTTAGAACGAACATTATTTGAGGAAGGATTTGGCTTTAAAAAGCTGCTATAAAGGCCATGGGATGCAGTGCTTGTCATGCTGAAACAGAAGATTTTTTTTTTTTTCAGATGTGGCCTGTGCGCAGGTGTACATGCCTGTGTCATCTCCGTACTTAAACATCTGTCCCACATTGAGTGATTTTTATACATGGCAAAAAGTATCAGTGGGTCTGTTCAAAGAAAAGGCTGTGGTGTTCTCAGCTGGCTTCTGGGTCTGTAGAGAGAGGGAGATGTAGCACCCCTTTGAAATCTGGCTGCTCTGATTAAGACTGTGCTTGGCTGCATCATGTTAACACCTTGTTCCTTGAGGGGTCATGTGAGGGGGATTAAGAGTTAGTGGGAAAAAAGAAAAGCAAAATACAATTGCGTGAACAAAGACAAGAGAACAAGTGGATGAAATAGCAGTATGGGAGTATGAAATAAGGGTGATTACTGACAATAAACATGGAGTTTAATGCACTTGCAAGGGGGCACCTGCTCCTTCAGGGCAGGAGTGACGTGTGGCTGCTGGTGGCCAGGGCTGTGGCAGGCAGGATTGCACAATTCCACGTTGTCCATGGAATACAGACCTGGTGTTTGTGCTGTTCTGTCATTGCCGTTATTGGCAGCAGGGTAATGCACAATGTGCCTGTGTATGAAAACACGCTCTTCTGAGTCACTTTGTGGTTTATTTTTGTGGATAGGAATTTCTGGAAACCAAGCCTGAGTTTCCCATTTTCTGCTCTCCTCGGGGGCTCAGGATTTCACACAGCTCCAAGCAACGGCCTTTCTGTCAATCCTGAGCTGCCATTTTCTCCCATCCTGTTGAATTTGTTTCACCTCCACTCCCTGCCCACACAGTGTGCCTGGGCAGCAGGAGAGGGCTGGGGAGGTGTCCTGCCTGTCCCATTGAACAAACACAGGAGGGAGCTGCCTCAGATGAGAGCTGTCCCAGGCATCTTTGTGGCAGGCTGCAAATGCTACCCCTGGAACTTAGGAAGTGCATGCTGGTTGCATCCCAGGTGGCCACTGCAGAGAGGAGAGAAACACAGCAGCTCAGGCACAGCCTGCTCCTGTTGCACGCACCAGGAGATATTTTTAAATTACCTCTGGAGTATTTTGGTTGGCACTGCAAGTGAAAGGAGCTCACAGGTTCACATCCTTTCCTCTATCTAATACAGATGGCAGAGGAGGACTCTCTTATTTTGGTGTGGAGGCAGACAGGGTATGGCCGTGACAGCTTTGTTTTCTGTGAGTTTCCCTTGGGTCTTGCGCGTGTGGGGGTAGGAAGGGTAGGAAGAGCCCGCTGCTCCAGCAGGATCAGCTGTGGGATTGTTGGGATGGGCAGTGGGTATGCAGGGAGCACCTTCACCCAGCAGGTTCATTTTTCTCCAGACACTGTGTGCTCGCTGTGTTCCCAGTCCCCTTTGGACAGACCATTTTCCCTGTGGGTCCATGCCCTATGGCTGAGTGCTGCAGGCGTTCCCATCCCAGTGAGCACTGAAAACAGGAGGAGAGTGTTTTTATGACCGCACAAAAGCCAGGATCAGCTTGGGCCAGTGAGTGAACAATGATTGAGTGGTGTTGGGCAAAAATCAGAATTGGCTCACAAACCAGTTCAATCCTTTAATCAGAGTGAATTGAACTCAAATCTACTTGTTGGCAATGAACAAATAGGCAGTGTGGGATATGGATGATGTTTCATGGATATTTGTGTTTGTGCAGAGTATGGGGGCGCGACTTAAAATTAGAGCTGTGTGAGCCCTGTAGGGTTCCATTCATGATGAGGTTTGCAAACTAATCCATGTAGCTTGATTTGCAGGGGCTGGAAACAACCCAAACCTCGTAGATTTGTTTGAAGGGTTTTGTGTGATGTGGGGATAGGAGCTTCTTCTGCCCTTGCTCACTTGCATTTTCCCTGAGCTAACCTTCCCAAGATAAGGCAGGGAGGTCTTACGGGTTTGTGGTGAATAGGAGCATGGAAAGGAGAAAACACTTTAGGCTTCACTGGTTGTCCCAACAAATGCTGCATTTCATGAGATGTATTTCCTTTTCAAAAAGATGGTCTTTTATCTCCTCATTCTTCTCTAGTCTAGCTTTGCTTGTCTTCCACAGCTGCTTCCTGGGTAGATCTTAGGTTCCACGTTCATTCTTACTTCCTTAAAACATCGCCAGAGAGACCCTAAGAAACTGCTTAATCTCTGACTCTGATCCCTGTGGAAGGACTGTGGAGACAGCTGGTGTACTGCTTCTCTTGAAACTTCTGTTTCGTAGCTTTTATGTTAATTGGAGGTAATTGTCACTTTGAAAGGGACACTGGGACATGTCTCACCTTGATGACAGAACAGGGAACCACTTTGTAATGGCTTATACAGCAATGGAAGAGATAGGCAAGGAAGAACCAACTGAATGATTAAATATAACAAATATAACCTACCAGCAATGCAGGATGATTTGTTACATTCATTGAGAACTGTGAAAATCCTACCTGTGGCACTTGCTTTGGCCTGCTTTATGTACAGCTTCTGAATCACTCCTTACCTTGCCCAGGAAGATTAACCTGGTAGCTCTTAAATGCTTATGATAAAACCAAGAATGTTTTCATTTGGCTAAACTTCAAACCTTCCAATCCCATGCCATGCCATGTGGTCAGTAACTGCTGTGGGCCAGGTTTAGAGAGAGAGGCAGGCACATTCCTCTGGAAGCTGGAGACTTTTTCCTCTTTTGTAGAGCATCTACTCAGGATTTGAAGCAGTAGCTGAGCAGTCTTCAGTGTCTAGCTCTGTAGCAGGTGGCAGTCAGCAAACCCTTGCACATCTCTCTCCTGGGCTGTAGCTCTGCGCTGCCAGAATCCATAGGAGCTGTAATGGCCAAGCAAATTCCATGTTTGCATGGCCAAGGCAACACTGTCCTGCTGCAGTCCTGATTTCCAGGTTACTCCAGGTAGTCCTGAGCTGAGGGAACCCACGCTCTGCTCCACCAGCTGGACCTGTGCTACTCAGGTGTTGTTAAGGGGTGATGCCATGGAGTTTAACCCCTCTAATACTTATGGCTGTGGGAGGAAGCTGAAGGTGTTGCTAATATTGGTGGGTCCTTAAAGCAAAAAGAGGAATAAAGTTGCAGGGTTTTCGAGTTGTCCTGGCTCACTAGTTCTGCATCACAGGTGAGTTTTGAGCTGAATCTCTCCTTCCTGTTGGGCAGGCAGCTTAACTGGCCATCCTTGAGTGTTGCAGGTTTAACTGGGAGGATTAGTAATTGCTCTGGACAGTGTTGCTGTTACCAGGGGGGTTTGAACTCAGAGTGGGAAAGATCAACAAAGTGTCTCATGCGCTTTTTGTAAGCGATGACAGACTACAGCGAGTTACCAGGAGGCTATATTAGGGAGAAATCTTTCATGGAGCTTGGAATGGGATAAGGGAAAAGTGGAGATAGGCAAGAATATGTGACTATTTTCGTCTGTCAGCCAGATACCTATTGGTCAGTTTGTTGAAGAGGTTGCCTGGAAAGGTCAGGAACTCAGTGAGCAGTGCTGCAAAACATGCCTGGGCTGAACCAAAACACTCATTCCTGTGTAAGCCAGGCAATCTCACAACTATCAACTGTGAGCTGCAGCATAGACAAGGACTGTCCTGTCCCTGTGCTAGGGACATGTCACTACTAGTCAGCTATGACACCTTTCCTCAGTTCCACAAAACCGCCGTGTTTTCTGCAGCATCTCGTTCCTTTTCCGCCGGGTTTTTCCAGGGAGTGCTTTGGGCTGAGCTGTGCTCCTTGCACATAAAGCAGCCTCCAGAGTCTGACCCCTCTGCACTGAGACAGGACAATGGCAGTGCGACCTGCATTACTCAAATTCCAGCCTTCACAGAGCTGTCATCAGCGTGCCTGGAAAATTAATGTCATTACGCTGTCGCTCGAGGCTTGGCACGGCTGCTTCTCTGCCTGGGAGAGGGAGCCTCGGCAGGAAGTGAATATCCTGGCTCACTGCTGCAAGGCAGGCACAGGCACTGCCCACAGCTGATGGGGTATTTGTCTTCATGAATTTTGCACATGTGTAGTAGCGTGAGCTTTTGTGTGTTTGCAGCACTGTCTTGCAGTGGTTCCTGGGCTCTGTGCTAACCAGGGACTGATTCGGCCACTGTAATTCCATGTGGTGGTGTGACAATTTCCAATTTCCACTGGGCATTATCTTGAACAAGAAGGGTGAGGGTGCAGCAGTTTTTCTCCTGTCTTGATTTAAATGCATTTCTCCCACTGTCCTTCCTTTCCTTTCAACCTTTTTATTTTTTTAGGGCTTCTTGACATGAAACAAACTCGTACTCTTAAAGCCAGTGAATGGAGTCATGAATGTATTTCTTGTTCTTGACAGTAGCAGCACTCAGCAAACTGAATAACAGTTTAACTATGCAAGGGTGCTGAGCGTCCTCACATCAGCCTTTTGAGTAACTTTGGGAGAATGGTTTTGTTTGCAGGTAGTTGGAAAAGCTTCCAAGCTTGTCTTCTGAAGTGCTGAGAGAACAGTGTGTGGCTTTCACAGCAAGCCTCATCCTACAAATCAGCAAGTCACAGAAATCTTGCCTGACACAGGGAGCTTTCAGGGCAAGGACAAGCATCCAGTAATGAATAAAACTTCAAAACGGCACAGTCTCCCAGCCAGGCACCTACTGTGTGATGCAGCAGCTCAGAAGTCTATACAAACTCTGTAACGCATTGATTAGTATCAGCACACAATAACTGAGTACATGACATTAACCAACAAGCATCCTCTCTGGGTGTTGCTTGGTCATTTGCATTACAAATATCCAGATCAATAAGACCAGATTGCTAACTCTTCATCTTCCTTTTGAGTATCAATAGAGAAAGTCCTGTTCGGTATAAATAAATAAATAACATGAACTAAATAAAGAGAAGAGACTGAGATGCACTGAAAAATACACATGAAGGCAGCTTTGCTCTGGTACCTCTGGCACACACCCACAGATCTGCTCTGTAAACTCTCACTGCCCAGTGACTTGTTCCTCAAAAGGTAACAAAGCAGCTGGAACAGGGCACAGACCTCTGTTCAACAGCTTCTTATCTGAGTGTTTCTGCTAATGTCCACTAAGTCACAAGTACACAGAGCTCTCTCCTTTTATTTGCTTTTTATATACATTTCAATTTTAATTGCTGGCCTTCCAGGACTCACCAAAACCAGGTATGGAATAAACTGCACAAGGAGCCGGTGTTAGAGCAGAAGGCTCTGCAGGGGGAGCGGCTGGGATGCTGTTTGGAGCAAATCAGGTGTGTTCTCTGAAGGGCCCAGGGCCCTCCCAGCAGAATAGAAAAAGACAGCATTCCGGTGCCAGGAGCAGGGCTGGCCTGGCAGCGCTGTAGAGCTGTCCAGCTCTGGAAGCTCAGGTGTCTCCAGGCACACACATGGCAGCTCCTGTTATCTCACAGCAGTGACATCCTGTGCCTTTCACACTTCATTTTTGCTCTCAGAAAAAACCCTGCTTCAATATTCAGAGTAAAACTATGCTCTCTTGTAAGTGAGTCTGATAAAATAATGCTTTCTTTATGTGCTGCACCATCTCATTGAGGGAATAGTATAGAATATCTTTAACTTTGAGATCTACAGTTCCTTTCTTATGGGCCCTTTTTATTTTCAGTAACTTCTGCTTGGGCGTCTCTTTGTCATAATGTCTGTGGAAGCACTCCATGTTTGCATGGGAAGTTCTTTACTCAGAAGGAATTTTTGATCGATGGCACATCGGGAGCTACTGTTCATGGTCTGGGATAGCTGAGAAATGTGGAGAAGGCTGAGCAGAGTGTCGGTGTTTATGTTCCAGGGAAGAGGCCCATCTGGACTTGCTCTGCCTTGTGCCTTGCTCTTTAGAGGTCCTTTTGCAAAATGACAACTTTCTCTCACAATGACAATTCCTCCTGCCCCACACAGCCATGCTCAGCAGCTGCTGCTTGGTTGCCAATATTTACCTTGCTTTATTACAATACTGTAAACTTTGGTTGGCTATCAGAGCCAGTTGATGACTCTGACAATTTGGAATCTGAAGGGCTCTTATGAAATTAAACACCGCCTTTGCGTGCCATCCGAGCCTCTGGATGGGCAAGTGAAAATAAATGTTCGAAAGGTTGTACTTTATATAGCCACAGACTTGACCTCTAAGTGCCTTAAAAGGGCTCACATACTTAAAGGTGCATTACCAGGCCTTACACTAATTCACTGTGATAGCTAAAGTGCTCTGTGGATACCACAGGAGACCAGAAGCCCTTGAGGATCCTTTAGAGCAGAGCATGTGGGCAGTTAACATTATTCAGCTTGAATTTTGTATTTGCAGCCAGTCATGAGTGAAAGTAGGGGTAGACTATTTGCATATTGTCTTGGTATAAAGCTAGAAAAATGCTTCCATATGTGTTGAGTCATGTAACTTCGTCCTGTGTGTTTCTTAGATGCCTGGAAAACCCTAAATAAGATGAGGCCCTTTCTTTTACTTTCCCTGTTTTTTCTTTTCTTCTTTTCTCCACTGAGAATTTCTTGGGAGCATTCATCCCTCCCTCTCTTTAAGTTTGCTGGTCTAAGCAGGAATACTTGAGACTGATTTTAATTCTTAACTAGATGGACATGATTTATTAATTCACATTTGAAATAACAATTGCAGTCAGAAGGAATCAGCTGAAAGCCTTAATTACATTGGAAAATATGCTTCAGTGTAGCATGGCCCCATCCAGCTTTCAGAATGCATAATTATAATAATTTTTTAATTTTTATATATGAAAAATTGTGATGGAGACCAGACTCTGCTGGCTACTCTCACTGCTTCAAAGCAATGTCTAAATCAGAAGTGAGTCTTTAAATAGATCATTTTCTTACTTGCTTGTTAGTGCCTAACCACATATGTAGACTTATTGTGCACGGTTTGGCCTCGGTGTTTTGAGTATTATTTTTACATCTGAGCCAACTAGCAGTTGCTGTGCCCAGTTCCAAGGAAAAAAAAAAAGATGTTAAACTGTGAATGTGCACTGGCATATGAGCTGAGATTAGGTAATTTGGGATCACTCCATAGAAATCACATATGGGCTTTGGAGACTGGGAATTCATTCCTGTTCAAACAGTGACCGAATGGGGAGAGCAAGATCAAGGTAATTAAAAAAAAAAAAAAAAAAAGAAAAACAAAAATTAAACCACTGAACCTCCTGAATAGAAAAATGACACCACAGAATGAAATAGAAAAACCAAAACCTTCCTTGCCTTAATCTTGAAAAAATATGATAGTTGAGGGAGATACTGGCTCACTTGACCCAGATGAGGTAACACATGAGCACTTGCCGCTCCGACTGCAATCCCTGTCACCATTCTGACTCTTAAGACTTCTGAGTATTTCCCTTTGTTCTGTGCTTGTCTTTTTTCCCTCCATGTTTGTTGTTTCCTGACCATTTTTCCCTTCCCCATGACCCTCTGCCCCCATTCTGTTATCTGGGTTAGCTGTTCATTAAGTTCCCTATAAAACTGGTCCTAGTTAAGGAAACCACTGTGAAGTCAGTCCAGGAGAGATGAGCACTTTGTGGCGCCCTGACATCCTGGAGGAAAACCTCCCCAAGGGCTACGGAGCAAGAGTGGAGGCATGGAGCAAAATGTCCTGGGTGGGCATGTGGGATGCTGCAGAGGTGGATGGAGGGGCTGGAAGTGGAAGAGGAGCAGCTAAGGAGCTCATAGTTCATCAGATAGGGAGACAAACTTAATCCAAAACCTCATGTTAATTAGGTGGGAGAAGGGAAGAGGATTGTGGCACTTGTCTGTTTCAGGCCAGAGCAGCAGCTGGGGACTGGTGTATGCTGGAAACCGTAAGAGCCACAGGGTTATTTTCTTGTTCTAAACACACGTTCAGGCAGCCCTCTCAGGTGCTGGAAAATGCTAAAAGTTTTCTCTGGCAAGAGGATGCTGGATGAGGTGTCCTAAAGAAAGCAAAACTTCCTGGAGAGAAGGCTGCCCATCCCAGAGGCAGCACCACAGACCATGTAGGCTCTGATTGTCAGTGTGGGAGCAGAAATAACTTTGTTTGCATTGTATTTACCAAGCTCCAGATAAGGAGCACACTTTTCTTAATAAACTACCAGGAAATAGATTCACAAATGTTGAAAGCATGTAATTCTTCCTCAGCAAAGGGCTCTTCCCAGGGTTTTCCTGAAACAGAGTAGTCTGAAATCATGTACAGGAGTTCAGGAGTAATTGGTTAAAACAGGGGGAAGGAAATATCACTTTAACCACTCTGTGTCCTAGACTTATATTAAAAGCTTTTACCTTTTCTCTCTCCAAACTTGATGAAACTTCTTACACGTGCAGAAATGTACTTGTGCAGTAAAACATGGTAAGTGCTCTTCAGAAGTCATTGTTAAAATAGAGAGGAGGATCCCTCTTTTATTCTCAGTCCTTCCTTCAGATGCGCGCAAGTCTTCAAATATTTTTACAGGGAATCAGTATTCTGGAAAGCTTTTTGTGGTTATGACTTACATGATGAAATAATTCCACTTGTTCTCGTGCCTAAAAGATGGAAATGGTGCTGTTTATCTCCACTCTTCCTTAGCAGCTTTTGCCCAGGGTAGCATTGAGGGTATTGAAGCCCAAACCTACTCAAGACACCTGTGGGGTGTCTCCTTAGCTCTTCAGATCTTCCACAAAACTTGTCATCTTTGCTGCTGTCCTCCCTGGGCCCGCTGAGGGCCACCACCCACTGGCTGGCTGCTGAGCCCATGTACAGCATGGCGCTTTTTTTTGTGTGGGGGGCTCACTCAGACCTCAAGTGGTGCCTTGCAGAGCTGGGAGTTACCTCAGAACTTCCCTGCCAGGCTCCTGACCCCTCTGGGACTGGGAAATGGCCCTCTTTTAAAGGAGGTTTGTGGACGTTGGTAGGAAAAGGCAAGGAGGGAGCTAAAGCTGTACCTGGTAAATTCATCTCTTCTGTCCCTTCTGTGCCTGACTAGTGATAAATAAGGAAATGCAAGACTGTACTTGGAAATATCAGAGCAAAAGGACAATCTTTCCTCCTCTTGGCTTGGCTTCCGCAGTGTTTGCTGCCTGTCAGCGCTGCGTGAGCTACAGCGCCCGGGGTCATCGATACCTGTGTGCAGCCGGGGAGGGCAACAGAACCCTGCAAACAGTCTGCTGTCTGTCACTGAGCCAGGGGTGTACCCCAGCCTCTGACACATCCTACCTGCTGTTTAGAAAGGACTGAAGTGATGTCCCAGCTGTTTGCCCACCCTCTCCCAGCCTTACATGTGGACACGTGCCATGTATGTGTATTTATAGATGTGCACAAATAAATACAGACACCCCACGGACACCGGTACCAGGCTTTTGTACCTGCCCAGCTTGGGAAAAGCAGGGCTCAGTGAAGGAAAGGGAATCAAGAGGGATCTTTGGAAGGGGCAGACGGTTTGAGCAAGTTCAGTCTCTTTGGAGAGGGAGGATTTCTGGGAGCAGAAAACATTGTTGCTTTAGGATCTGATTTTATTCTGAATGTTTGAGTACTTAATGAAGGGTAACACCACAACAAGAGCAAAGTAAGAGTTGCTGGTGCAGAAATCATATCCTTATCTGACCCCCAGCATTGAGGTATGTGAGCATCAAGCACCTCTGCTTTTATCCTCTTTGCTCCTTGGCCGTGAAAGAAGTTTATTTTTATTCCCATTTTAATGATAGGAAACTGAGAATCAGGGAGGCGATAATTTGGCCTTTTAAAGTCCTGTTTAAATACCTGGGTATAAAAAGAGGGCAGCGTGCCAGGAAAAGAAGGTCTTCTGAAAACATTTCTGCAAACATCAAGAGGGAGCCAAATGCTTTCTGCTACACTGGCCCTCCTGGGAAGGACATTTCCTGCAAACCTGGCCTTAATTGGTGCTGAGCACTGGAAAATTCTGGTCCTCTATCCAGCCTTTATGGCATTATGGGTCAGCCTGGTGTATCTGTTGCATTAGACCATCCAGCCTCTGAGTCAATCTTTGTCCTGGCTGTAGATGCCCAATTTATTTTGTTTTGTTTCTGAAGAGGAAATTCAGGAGGCGAAACAAAAAATACACTTTTTTCTCTCTTTCTCCTTGTTGGTTTTTTTTGTTTGGTTTTTTTTTGTCCTTCTCATCTTTCAGCTTGGGATTTACAGTAGCATGGCCCATCCTACCCCCTTCCAAAATGCACTGGAAAAGAGCCATCTGTGGGTTCCCTCTGTTGATATATTTCCAAAAGACATTGCAAAGTGACATTAATTGTTTTGACGGCGTGCACCTATTTGTTATTACACGCTGCTGCCAACTCTCTTGCGTTGTTTTTTTTTTCTCCTTTCTTTCTTTGAGTAATAATCTTGCAATTCACCCAAATGTTTGTGTAGGAGCAGCTCAGAGGCAGTCAGCGAGGAGCTACCACAAAGGCAGACAGGCTGAGGAGTCGTTCCAGTGTAGGGAGCGCATTTCAGACTTAGCCATGCTCAGATGGGACCCACCCGTGCCCCCTTATTGGAATCTCTGGATTCTTCCCCCTGGGTTGGCTGCACAAGGGTTGAGCACATCCCCTCCACATCCTCCTGGCAGAACTGGGAGCCGAGTGCTCCATGCAGTGCCACAGGCTTCTCTCTCCAGCAAAGCCAGGAAAATCTGCCGGACTTCCCAGGCAATATTAAACCCCAAGCAGAAGCTTTATAAAAGCTACTTCAGAACACTACTAAATTATTAGTATTCTTCCTCCTAATACAGATGAGGTCTCATTTTATTGAAAGAAAGGGAGAGGAAGAGGGGTTTTTTCCAGCCCTCTTGGGAACGATCTTATTGCAAATATCAAAACTGGGAAGATTTCTCCAGTGCCAGGGGTCAGAATCTTGGACTGGTTTGTTGTAATGTGAATATATAAAAATTCACTCAGTGCTCGTTCTCTGCCTCTTATTTAATGTACATTCCAGGTAGTTCCACTTTGATTCTTTACATTACTGTCCCTCGCACTGACATTTGCCTTGAGTGTTTTAAATTTCTTTCATGAATTCTGAAGAAGGGAAAACTTCAGGAAAATTGCCATTGGCTTAATATGTACTGATGCGCTATTACCAGTAGAACGAATTTTGATTATTCCAACTGACACTGAATAAACAAGTACTTTATATTTCTTCTGGGAAGCTCTAACTTGAAATACTCTTCACTGTAATATCTTCTCTTAAAAATAGCATTTTCTTACCAGTTCCCTGTGAATCATATCTGCATACCTTAATGAGTAAGTGTTTAATATTTTAATTTCTATTAATACAGAATAGTAAATGCTGCTGGAAGTCAGCTGAAGTAAGAACTACGACAAGCAGCTAAGTTACATCTCTCCCTGTGCATCATTGTCGTCGTCACCAAGTACTGGCAATATAAGGACCGGCCAGCTCATAATTTCAAAGGAACTGGGTTTTTCAGTGATTGCTAAGGGCAGGGTTGTCATGCAGACCCTTTATTGTGACAATGATTCATGAGAAGAAAAGAAATCAGCTTGATTCGCTCATCACCAGTGACATTTTCTTTGGACTAGCAGATAATTTGGGGTTTTTTTTGGTTTTTTTGGTTTTTTTTGCTTATAAATAGGTCTCTTAAGTCAGGTAAAGGGGACAATATGGAACCCCTGTGGATATATAGATATGTGTGTTACTCATCCTTTAGCATAAGCCTGGGCTGTAAAGTGAGGTCTCCACGCACAACCTTGTTATGTCAACTTTTTTCTCCCTTTTCCTATAAAAGGAGGTGAGTTCACTTGAGCTGTGTTTAAATCCTGTCAAGGTTTGTATCCAGCTCTGAATTAGGCAGTGTCTCTGATGACGAGTGATAATCCTGATTTGGAAACAACTCTGCTGGATGAAAGCTGGCTCTTCTGCAAGTTGGCCTTGCTTGGTTTTGGCTGTGTTGGCCAGTGTTAAAATGCCTTTAAATTCCCCCAGAATGACAGCTAAGGGAAGTATTGTGTTGGTGTTTTGAGGCAGATCTTAAAAGAAGGGTGGCTTTTGTCCGAGATCATTCCCAGCATCAGGCACAAGTGCTTCCAGGGGATTCTGAGGACTTCATCCATGCAGCTGGGAATGCAGGAATACTGCTGGTGCAGAGAGGAACCTGTCTGGCAGGGCTGGAGTGTGCACCTCCATTATGTAAGATGAGGAAAACATTCCATCAGGGTGCCTTTGCTTGCTTTAACCTTTCTGTCCTCCACACCGAGGCAGCATCTGGAGCCGCTCCCTTGCTTCCAGCCAGGATTCCAGGCTTTTCCCAAAAATTCCTTTTTAAGTAAGCTGGTGGTTGCAGTCTTCCAGAGTCTGGTGACATCTTACCTCAGGCATGGTTTAAACCACAATAAAACAAAGGGAAAAAACCCAGCAGAAAACCTGTGCGAGCTCCGGCCAGTGCTTGTGTCTCTGCTTCCGACTGCGCAGTCCACATCCTGTGAATAAATTCATTTCTGCGTGTTTAATCTGACACCTTTTGTGAGCAATACACTCACTCAAAACACCAGCAATGAATAAACACTACCAGCCTCTTGCAGATCTTTGACTGGGTAGCTAATTCACAAATGATTGACTACCCAAGTAGTGGGAGCATATGGAGGCTCTGTGAGCGACTGTCAACATGGGGAAAGTAGTCAGGGAAGCCAATTGTTAAGAACTGAAAACAATAGCGAACAAGAAAGTCCTTGAAGGAATGTGGCACTGGGTCTGCTCAAAGCCTGAATTTATGAAAACGCGTGGCCAAAACAAAAGAAGATGGCAGCTTCATTTCCTATATGTGCTCCTCGTTGTTGGTTATTATTATTCCAATTTTTGACACTTGAATGAAATGTGGTATAATTGGGCTTCATAGCTGCTGCTTCAGGCGACATCAATTGCCTTTTTTAAAAATGATGATGGCGTTGAGGGAGACTCTTTTTTTCCTTTTATGTTTTGAAGCTGCCGTACTCTCAGTGCCACTCGTACAATACACGAAAGGGGCATTGTACTCCTGGGAGGGTCTGCAGGGCTGGGACTGATCCCAGGAAGAAATATGAGATGGAGAAGCAAAGTAAACATACTGTGGGATGTTGTGCTAAAGCTAATCCCAAGATATCCCTTGTTCTTTTTCCTCTCTGGGTTTTCCTTCCCAACAGCTTAAGCCTTCCACTTCCTTTTCCGTAGCCCCAAGAGTGTGTAACATTACAGGTGTGTACGTGAGGAAAACTCCATTCCCTGCCCTCCTTTGCTTTGACTCAGTAATCAATTCTGTCAAGTTTGAAGGACCTTAAGCTGTCATGAAAGGAAAATCATTCCTTAAACTGTGTTTATTTCTGCTACAAAACAGCCCCATCTCTGCATCTTTTGTTTGTATTGATAGGTGTATACAGCAGGATTTGCTTGGCTTATTTTGACTTGAGGAGGAAATCAGATGCGAAGCATTATGTTTT
Source organism: Coloeus monedula (assembly GCF_965178545.1). Taxonomy (NCBI): domain Eukaryota; kingdom Metazoa; phylum Chordata; class Aves; order Passeriformes; family Corvidae; genus Coloeus; species Coloeus monedula. The sequence continues at coordinate 3,426,028 of NC_138782.1, forward strand.
CCTAAGTTGTATTCAGCAGGGAAAGGGGAGATGTATTCATCATTCTGCTTCTGCATTGAGAAGCAATTCTTTAGGAGACAGAACAAATCTTTAAAAAATAATGCTGGAAATAGTCTAATGCCTTAGAAGTCTGAGTGAACCTATTGTGGCTGAATCCTTTGCTGGGGATGGATCCTACCAGGATATTTAAAATATCCTGCCCTTCATTTCTGCTCTCCCTCCAATGGAGGAGCCCCAGTGTAGAGCGCATTTCATCTGAGTGTTCCCAAGGGAACTCCAGGCCCCAAGGCTGCTGGGGTGTCCTGCCCTTGGAGCCTGGATGTCCCAGCATCAGGGTTTGGGTGGCGATGTACAGCTGAAAGCAGAGGATTTTTGGCTTTGAAAGCTTTTGCACTGCCTGAATGAGAGGTAGAACTGGAAGGGAAGTAAGTTGAGCCACGTCCATGTAGCTTTAAACCCAAAATATTTGCATGTATTGAAGGCAGCTTCCCTTCAGACAGACTCAACTTGAAGGGTCTGCATCCAAACACCCCCAAATGAAGGACCATCTGTACTGCAGCTCTATTGTAGCTGCTTCCCAGAAAACCTGCCAAAGGATGTGCAGGATGTACCCTTCTGCCAGGTGCTGTCAGCAGCAGCGGATGCTGCTCAGGAGGTTCCCCCTAAAATTAACACACGTATTGTGCAAGTCCCTAGGTGAGCAAAGTGTCTCCCCTTGGTGCTCCCAGACAGCACACTTCCCTCTTTTTCCTAAGTTCGTGTATAAAAAGGCCTAGGTTTGTGCATTAAAAAAGGACCATGAAAGAGCAATCACAGCCACAGTAACAGAAATGTCAGTTTGTAATGTACAGCTTGTAAACAAGACGTGTGTGAAATCCCCCTCAGTGCACACACACACAGGTGCGCGCTGTGTTTTGGGCAGCAACCCCTGTCATAGAATCGTAAAATAGCCTGGGTTGGGAGGGACCTTGAAGATCATCCAGTTCCACCCCCTGCCATGAGCAGGGACATCTTACACCAGGAGAGGTTGCTCAAAGCTCCATCCAACCCAGCCTTGGACACTTCCAGTGATGGGGCAGCCACAGCTTCCCTGGGCAACCTGTGCCAGGGCCTCACCACTCACACAGGGAGGAGTTCTTATCTAATAGTTAATTTAAACCCACTCCCCCATCCTCTCACTCCAGGCCCTTGTCAACAGTCTTGCCCCATCTTTCCCATAAGGTACTGGAAGGCCATAATTAGATCACCCCAAAGCTTCTCTTTTCTAGAATCGCAGTTCTCTCAGCCTGTCCTCCCAGCAGAGCTGCTCCATCCCTCTTACCGCTTTGGTGGTCTCCTCTGGACTTGCTCCAAGAGGTCCATGTCCTTCCTGTTCTGGGACCCTAGAGTTGGATGCAGCACTTGAGGTGGGGTCTCAGCAGAGACACTCTTCCCCTCACTACTTCTACCCTCTGGCAGGAGTGTGCAGTGCCTGTTGTCCCTTTAACTTTTCTTTTTTGCTCCGCTACTGCTGGGATCCTGGCATGGAGCTGGGAATTGCCTGTGCTGAGCTGGAAGAGCAGTCAAGGGTGCTCCTATTGGCAGGTAACTCTTGGAGCTTCATTGCCTGAAGACACAAACTTCAGAACAGTTTTTAGGTGTGGGCATTGAACTACTAATGATTTATGATCTTAAACAATTCTAAAATATTCTTTTTAACGAAATCTTTGCCGTTAACCTTTAACTGCTTCCAGTTCACAGAATGCTTTACAAGAAAGGGCAGGAAATCAATAGCTCTAAAAAGCAAAGCAGCAGCCCCAGTGCATCAGCTTGTGCAGATCGTACTTGGTGTGCCAGCAGCAGCCACTGCCCAGGGCGAGCAGGGGCTGACACAAGAGCTGTCCCCCTGCCTGCCTCACTTTTGCATTGTTACCTGGCTCATAAGGAATCCTGTAAGGATAATGGAGGATGAAGGTTGGGTTCATCACCAAGCCGTTTTCAGGGGAACCTGGGGCAAGTTATATCTGTCCACACAGGAATCCCCAAATCCACTGATTTCTGAGAGCTCGTTAGTGTGGGTGTGACAGGCAAGATTTTGACTTGGGTTTGGTGGTGTGCTGGTGATTCTGCTACAAGTACTATAAAACAGGAAAAGGCTTAAAAATGAGGTATCTGCTTCTCAACCTCAAAATGTATCTCTATGCAAACAAACAAAAACCACACACACCCTGTTCAGGGAGCTTTCCTGCTTTCCTTTGTTCAGCTTTTCCATGCCTTTATCGTAGAAGGTTGGACACAAGGTCACTCACAAGCCATTTCATGTGTATACAGCAAGTCAGTTCAGGTCTTCTCCCCCTCCCCTTAATTCATCTGAAATCTCTGTGGTAATGGGGCTGAAAGCACAGTCCTGTGGTACAAAATAAAAGTGCTGCTGTTCCACAGGAAAGGATGTCCCAGATGAGTGTCTGTGCAACTCCAAATGGGATGTTTGGAAGTCACATATCACTTTAGCAGTAGATTACTACAAGTTTGCACCCTTTTAAGCAGAAGCTGGGAAGGGGTTAGAACTACTTCTGTCATCAGTAATTACAGGAACTTCTGTTCAGCCTTTGCTGCTCCTTGAGGCCTGGGACATGCTCCTTCTGGACCACAGGGAAGGGCAGCTCAGGGAGGATATTATTCACAGGTGTCACAAGCCCCAAATGTGTGTCACTTGCCGATAGCAATTATTGTGGTGACAAGGTTCTGCCCAAATGTTGCCATGGATATGGACTCTGATCTCCTGTGAGTTGTTCTTCCCAGTTTCTGGAACTGACTTCTGTGTCTTAAACAATTATTGAAATCTATATGCTCACTTTCCCTGTGTGTAAAAGTGGGCTGACTCCCCTCACTAGTGTGTTTGGAGAACAAATTAATAATGTCAGGCACTCAAGAAGAAAAGTTTTTCAATGTACATTTGCTCTGCAAAACTGCTCAATATTGTTATTATTTATTATTCTATGGACTCATCAGTCTCAGCTCCCTTCTGCCAGAAGCTGCTTTGAAAGATGGATAAGTTGCACAAAAATTATTTTCCCTCAGTTTTCTTTGTGAGAAGGTTTTAAATGTGGTGTGGGGAGGGGTGGTTTTGTGAGGGAGGGAAAAGGAAGCCAAGCTGCTGTGATTAAATGAGTTTGAAAAGGTGCAACCAGAAAAATTCAGACTGCTCTATTATCAAATTTTTACTCAGGTAGCAGGCAAATACATGAGTATAAACAATCCTTTTACTACCTGCAGATACATTTATAAAACTTTGGTTTTCTCTCGGTGCTGTCTCCCTCCTCACTGGTACAGCAGAAGTGAAGGCAGGGATAGATGTGAATAGCCCTAATTACTGTTTGTGAATTCTGTGTTTGATGTAGCTCAGAGATACCAGCACTACTCTTGTCTCACTCCCCACTTCCAGAGACTTTCCATCTGGTGCAGCTCGTGCTGTACGCTCCCTCAGGTTCATGTGAAACCTCCTGTGAAAGCACAGTCATTGATTTTTGTAGGTTTAGTGCCAGAGCAATTTTAGGTGGCACAAGGCTGATTTCCTTGACTTTCGCTTTCCTGCTCTTGATACTTCTGTGTCAAACTCAACACCTTTCCCAACGCTATCCTCCTCCTCATTATAACAAAGTACTCAGCACCTCCTCCTCCTCACTAGCGCTGTCAGCAGGAGCTGGGGAAGGGTGCTACAGGCGACTGTGTTTGTTTTGACAGTGCCAACTTTCAAAAGAATCTGCTGAGTTAGTGGGAGGTCTCTGTGTATTTGTGTTTCTAAACATAATTGTTTAATTTGGGGATGTTTCACTGCTGTGCATCTCTCGGGCAATGGGAGTGGGGAAGGTGCAGCCTGGACATCAGGTCCTGCTGCAGAGAGCTGCTGTGGTGAGGAATTTGATGTGCTGCATCTCTCTCTCCTGTCTGGGAGACAGCTCATGACGTGGAGGGACTTTTCCAGCTCTTCCCATTAGTCGGTGATAATGGAATAAGTAGTGGGGAGATTATTTTCCTGTGTTACTGTAAAAAGTCTGCTGAAGGCTCCATTCTGGTGTTACATAGGTGACAAACGTCCCTGTAATGTGCATGGCCAAGCCGGTGGGATCAGGATCAGACCCCGGAGCAGGGAGCCAGCCCCAAACACACCGAAAGTGCTTTTGCCTGAGCTAAGGGATGTCGGTACAGACAGATTCTCACATTTTGTCTTTCAAGTGTCAGTGACAGAAGGTGCTATAATTTATGACGTGGCACTGGAATCCCTGATTAATTGTCTTGCACTGCTGATGTGCAGCAGATGACGTGCAAAGTGTTTTTCCCAAGCATTTTATGAAGCGCAGCAGGCAGGGAGCAGGCTCTGAGGCTGCAGTTCTGAGGCTGGGGCTGCCTGCTCACAGAAGGTGTGTTAAATCATCGCTTTAGTCCTCTCTCATCTCACTTAGGGGGCTTATCCCTCTCCTCTGGCTGCACAAGGAGATCAGAGTCCGAGCCCTGCTCCTCGCAATGGTGTCAGTTCTGCTCACAGAGAAAAAGCCTTCAGCAAAATCTCTGTGGCACGGAGACCATTTACATCGAGCGAGCGAGGCTGTTTAGGCAGGTGCCAACTCAAAAGCTCCTTATTTCTGAGCTCCTTCAGGACTCAGACCTTGCAGGATACCAAATATAAGTGGATAAATGGCTTTTGCTTGTGTAAGTCCAGTGGCCCCTTCATACAGGTGATAGAAGCAGTTGGAAAAAATGGAGACTGCCCAAAGTCTTTTGAAATAAAATCCTGTGTTTTAATCGGTGAATTCCCTGCATTTCTCTGCATACTATTGTTTCTTTTTATTTTGCAGCATGCCTGCTCAATTCATGAGACATTTTTGTTTCATTTCCAAAATGTGGGATAGGCAGGGAACTCAGCTTTGGAGCTATAAGCCTTTTTTCTTCCCCACCTAAAAAGAATCCCCACCTGCTCGCTCTTTATATATTACCACTCTGCCTACAGCTGAGATAGGGATGTAGGGAGACAGAGAGTGTATCTGGGAGTGCGTTGCTCATGCTTATATTCCAAATGAACATGACATTATCTTTGAACTTAAAACCACTTCTTTGAATAACTCCGTTTTTTACACGCCACAGCAGCATGCCACAGCTTATAACAAAAATACATCTGCAGAGGGAACTGGAGCTGAGCCTGCGGGGACTGGAGCCGCCTGTTTATCAGTTTGTGCATACAGGGATGAACCCTGCACTGGGCCTGCCCAAAAATAAAACACTGGCATTTGCTGCTCTGGGAATTGTGGGCAGCTCCATGTGCGAGGCGATTAAGGAGGGCAGGACTTCCAAAGGGAAGGGCTGCAGCCCCAAACTTTGTGGTGCAAAGGGGCATGAGGTCAGGGGTTCCCTGTGCGTTCCTCTGGAAGTTCCGTGGTGATTGAGCCTGTCCGGGTTCTGAGCTGGGACTGTTCTCCCTCCTGCATGCCCACCCCTGAGCATCTGACAGTCTGTGGTGTGATGATCTGTGTGAGCTCCTTGGAGACAGCCATCCACGTGGAGCCACAGGACATCCATCTTTTGCTCTCCTTCTGTGCGCTGAAAGGATATTGTTTTGAAAGTCATACTCTACAACAGACATTGCAGAGGGTGACCCTCAGCTCCTCTGCAAACAGCTTTGCACCTGATTTAATAGAAAGGTTATTTCTTAAATTATTTAATCCCATTTTTTTCAGGGAAAAGTCTGTTTTATGAGTTTAGTAGCAAGGAGGCAAAAATTCTGAGGTTTTGGTTTTTTCAGTCTTGAATTTTTTCACGCTCCTTTTTTGCTCCTTTTTCTTCTCTGTGTTTATATTTCTGAGGAAGGGGGATGGTGTTTATTTGTCTCTATAAGGGATTGAGTATGGGATGTAGTCTTATGTATAAAATAGTCTGTGCACTGCTTGCTGTAAGAATGAAGTGTAAGCCCCAAGTATCTCTGTATTATTAATTTTGGCATTAGCAAGGCATTTTTACAGCTGAAGATGGCTTTTCCTTTTTAATAGTAGTCTTTCCCATTTCACAAGGTGAACTGTGTTCCCGCTCTCTGAGGAAAATGGCCTGGAATTCACAAACCAGAGTTGAGTGGCAAAAAAAAAAAATTTTAAAAGGGACAGAGAAATTAGGAAGAATGGCCGAGTAAGCCAGGCATATGCACTGCATTGTTTTTTCAGCCATGATTCCCACAGTGGTCCTCCTTTCCAGAGGAGCTGACTGAGGCAGAAAGAAGTAACTGGGATCCCATAATAAGCTGGAAGTTGAACAGGAATCCAATTAGCTCTTTTGTTTTAATGTTAAAGTGCGTTGCCTTGACCCCAGCCCCCAGGTAGTGTTCCCGTCCATGGCTATTGTCAGGCAGTTGTATGAATGTGTTACCAAATTAAATAATGTGGCATTGTGCTGGATGACTAGCACTTACACACTAAATTATCACAGCTCTCCCTGACCTTGGCAGCATCATAGGGTTCATATTTTCAGAAAGATGAATTGTTCTCAGAACAGTTTCTTCAATGTTTTAAACACGCACGCTTTTCTTTAACCTTACGGACGCGCAGTTTTTACCTCCTTGTGCTGCTCTGATTTTAAAAACACCAGTCCAGAATACAGCGCCAACTGAAGTCAATAAAAGGGCTCTTGCTGACTTCTGCTTTGGTACTTTATGCTCAAATTAAACTCCAGGATTGGAGCCTAAAATGGGGGAAAAAGATGAAGTGTACAACTTTATGGAGTTCAAAAGAAAATCTTGTAGTTGTGTTTTCAAATCTTGGCCGCTCTCTTCTTGGGTCTAAGAGCAGCAGGGCAGGACACAGTGATTCTCTTTCAAGGCTCATCATCCCCTGGCTAACTTGCACTGTTTGTGTAATCTTCTCCAGATTTGCTCACAGTTGTAGTTCAAATCAGGAATAAAGGACATGTTTGCATATTTTTTAATGTGACTATTAAGGCCATGTTGTACTTTGGGGCAGTTACGGCTCAGCTCTGCTTTAGAATGTACAAAATGGTTTTATTTTAGTCTGTTCTGATGAATTACGTTGTCCACACTCAAAGTTGCTTTGTACTACACCTCTATCATGTTCTGAGAGAAAATCAACTCCTTTAAACAAGTTATTAATTTAACATTAAAAACAAAGGAGAGGAGTGGAAAATACATGCTTGCAACCTTTTCTTGGAGATAGTTTCCCGGTGCAGTGTAACATAAACAGATTAACTGCAGTGTTTATTCAGTGTGAAAAAGCAGTTCCAAGAGCCCCAGGTGCTTGCCAAGTCCATAATTGTACCTCCTTAAATACTTTCATTACTTGGAACTACAATAAGAGAAGCAGAGACACATGCTTTCTATTTTCTTGTCAACAAAACACCTCCAACAAATTAAACCCTATTTTGTCTAGAAATTTTCAGCAGTATTTTTTTTCCCTTCCCATCTTGAAGAGGAAGGGGGATCCAGGGATCCTTGTGGGTGCTGCTCCCCTCATGGACTCCCCAGTGCCACCAAGGGGCCCCTGGGCTGCAGGGTCTTCACGAGGACCCTCCTGCTACAGGGACCAGGGCTTGTTACAAAATTTCACCCAGTAGCTGCAGTATTGAACCCAGAACCCTGTACTTGTCAGGAGCATGATTTCTTCCGGAGTTGGGTAGGTTTTATCGTGATAGTTTTCTGGGATAGTTTCCTCCCATGGCTGATGACTTCACAGCTTTTTAAAATACAGATTCTCTGGGCAGTTGGGCTGTTTGGCCTGTAAGTGATATTGGGCATCATTAAATGCCCACGTGTGTTTGCAGATGAGCCTTGGTGTAATCTCATTCTCCTGCCCTATCCCAGGCCTTGCTGTTCAAAGGATATGGGCAGGAGTTTTTCTTTGAGGGCTTTATGTTTTAAGGAATGCCTCAGACAAACAGAACCGTGCTGTTTCTGAGCTTCTCCCTCTTGAATGCCAACCATATGTAGGCAAACCCAGCTCTTTGGGGAAAGGCGTGTGGAGGGTGAGATTTCTGCTTCATACCAGGCAAAAAAAAAAAAAAAAAAAAGAGAGAGAAACCAACAAAAAAAGTCAAGTTCTGCTTCCAAAATTGCATCTGAACACAAGTGTAATGAGAATTGCTCATCTCACAGTGAGAACGCGCCAGTGCATTTACCCCAAATTCGGTCTTGAGAAAAGCAGCCTGAATATTTTATTTATTCCTCTCATATCCCTTTATGTCTCAAGCCTTGATTATATATCTAAAAAGAAATTCCCTCATCTTTTTTAAGGGGGTAGTGATGTGCCTTTTCTCTCTCCAACAAGTTCCACACTGCACTAACCTGAGGTAATGAAAGTGCTGCTTTCCCGGTGCTCAGTGGTAAGTGAAGGGATGTGTCCATCCCATGGACCTGGGGAGATTCAGTTGTATCTTTACAAGACGCTGAACAATGAGCACCAGAAGTCTTAAGATCTCCTTTCTCACTGAATGGGGGTTTTCCCATGGTTCACAAGTAGGATGGCCAAGACAGCGAGATTCCCAGAGCCTGTTTGGAAGGAGACGTTTCTCTTCCCTGGCACCCACGGAGCCTGGCAGTGACCTGGGAATACAAAGTGTGACAAGACACTTGCTGATTTTATTTCCGTGAATCCAACAGCCCTTTTTAAAGGCAGAAGAATGTCTGCATTTCCACCTCACTTTAATAGTTTGCCTGTAGATCCCATCCCTTCCTATCACAAAGAAATCATTGTGTCCTGCTGTGTAATTAATACGCATGTACGGTGTGGCAAACATTTTCCTGTAGACTGCTTATTTTGCCTGTAAATTACAGGAAATCCTATACAATACACCTGGGAGCCCTGCAGCTTGAAATTAGAATACAAACCATCTCCACCTCCTCTTGCTTGGCCAGCTTACCAGTCAAATTTCGAAACTCTTTTTGTGTTTGGATGTGTAATAAATTCTGACAGTGATGGACTTGCTCACTTCTATTCTTCTTAAAATTAAGACAGGTTTTTATTCTGAAACGAAACCAGTTTATGGCTCACAATTACTACAAAGGGATGAAACTGCACAGAGGTTCCCAGTTGTGGATTTTGTTCTGTCACACATGCAACATACAAATTTGTAACAAAATCCCCACAGTTTAAGGTATATTGGCAGTAAAATCGATGGCCGAGCCTTAGTTCTGTGTGATGTCACATCTGTATGAGCCCTGAGGTCGTATTAAAACAGCAACAGCTGTTACCTGTTGAAGACACAGAGACTTTTTGAAGGGAGGCTCTGTGTTTTCCCTTTCTCTGTGAATCCCAGTGACAAAAGAGCTCTTCAGAGAATGGTAGTGCTGACTGCCAGAGCATAAAGACCACCAGTCCTCATTAGCTTGGTGCGGGCTAATTACAGTGCATTACCTTCATTCCATGTGCTTTTGGGGCGTGTGGATGCAGAAAATAGTGCAACCTCTGGGTGGTTTGTGCCCTCTGTGCTGGAAAATGCACAGCTTTATCTCTTGCTGTCCAGTGACTGCTCCAGTTCAGGAAGGGCACAGGAATGTAGGGAAAAGATGGCTCCAGCTCTGCACTGTGGTGAAAGCTGCTTCCCCAGAGCACTCTGCCAGACATCATCACATCCCTACAGGTGAGAGAGGCAGTTCAGCCTCTTTGGAGCTCTTGCCTGGCTCTGCCTCCTTCCCTCTTAAACTGGGAATGGCAGTTGCACCTGTTTATTGGCAAGCATCAGAGACCAGCAAATTCCCAGCTCTAAGATGATCTATTCAAAACAGAAGCAGGCCAAATCCTACTCTTGGTTCCAGCAGGGTAAATCTCCTCAAAATCAGGGCTCACATCAAATAGCTGCCTTGAAGTTTGACAATGCAGTTCAAAAACCCTGTTCTCCTGAAAGTGTAGTAACAGGAGATTTGGATGCAGCTTCCTTGGGGGAGCAGTCCCGGTAGGAATTCCTTCTAGGCATCACTGGCTGAGGAAGCGGGGAGTAGAGGAAAAATTCAGTCTCACTGGGTGAACCCAACTGTGCATTTTTTACTGTTGTATTCCTAACTTCCCTCCATCAAAGGTTCTCTCCTGGCCTTGGGCACTTTAGCAAGGTGTTACTCACAGGATTTGAATAGGAGTGTGTAAACACACAGAAAATGGGCTGATCAGGAAAGTCTGCTCAGGCCGAGACTTCATCAATGTCTTGGAAAACCAGGAACACCAAATGGATTTGCTTTGTAAGGCTTCTGATGCACTGGTGTCATTGGAAGCTGTTACTTCAAAGCCATGATGTCACTGTGGAGAAATATGATGTCAGGGCTGTAAAAGAAGGAAATAGAAACTTGCTAAAATTCCTGTTTGCATTTGGAAGTTTCCATTTTCCACTGAACAGAAAATACTCTGTTCTCTTTCCTGCGACCTTCACCTTCTTTTTAAGTACCCCTGCCAAGAGCACTAAGGGTACACAGGAACCACCATTCCCCTTCTCCCAGTGGGAATATTGCTACCTTTTATTACTAGAACTAGTTCTTTCTTTAATGGTTTTGCAGTAAAAGTTAAAAAAAGAGTGTGAGAGAGAAGAAGAAAGTGGCCTTTTTAACTACTACAAGAGGTATTAAATAGCCAGCCAGCCTCTGGAATCACTTCTCATTTTCCATGAAGCTGGGTAAAGAGTGTTATGGAGTTTTTTTGGGTAAAGTTTATTGGAACTTCACAGTAGGACTACAAAAATGTGGATACTCTGATTGTTTTTGTTTAATAAGACTCAAGACTCCTGGCTCTACCTCACTTTAAAGTCTTATTGCCCCTTAAATTTTCTCCAGGGTTTGAGTCTATGGTTTGAAACAATCATTCACATGAAGATCATTTAGCCTTATGCTGCAGGGTGCTTGTGCCTTTTGGATGTGAAACTGCAGGGTTTTCTGGTGATCGCTTGTCCAGAAACCTGGGAAATCAAAAGAAAGTTTGCATCGCCACCAACAGTTGTAGACCTGGAGTGTGGCTGTGTCTCTGCAGGTTTGATTTGGGTGGGGAGGTGCAAAAAGGTAAACTGGTTTGGCTTTCAACTGCTTTCTCCTCTCCTGGTAATGATGTAGTCACTAGCTCTGAATTTTTGGCCTCTTTCCATCCTCTAACATGACAATGGCTCTCAGCTCTCACCAGGAGTGAGCAAAGCAATTAGGAACAGATGAAATGACTCGAGCTCCCATTAGGCTTAAACCCAGCCTGTTCTTAGGAGTTTGAGTTTGTGGAAACTCAGTCTTTTCCTTTCTTTCCTGTCCATGGTTTTTCCCTTTCTGTCTAGCTCTCTCCTATGAGGTTCTGCCACTGGACAAGGGATGTTTAAACCAGTAAGAAACAGGTACTGCAGACAAGCCATGTTTTGTGTGTCTGGGAGTCCCAAATAAATACTGGTATTTTCTGAGCTCATCTGAACAAAATTCAAACCTTTTTGGTGTAATCCTTTGGTAATTATGATTCCTCGCTAATGCAGAAAATGGACTTATGTTCATTCCTTGGTTACTCCATCCTTGCTTGCTGTGGAACAGTTTCTTTGGGCAGCCCTTCCAACCTTTTCTGAAGCCTCTTGGATTTTGTCAGTGGTGATGGCTGACTTCTGCTCCTTTGTTGCTCTTCCCAACTGGATATTCCTCCATGGTTCCACACTCCATACCTGTCCCACATTACTGGTGAGGACACATCCTTGTTACCCTGCCCAAAATTTCCCTGGGTGTCGAATCCAGTCCTGATTTAGAGCTGCTGTTGGAAAGGGAGCAGTCTGGGTTGTGTTTGTCCAAGGAAGAGAAATCATCAATTAATGACAAAAAACCTGAGACAAAGCAGTTGTTTAAGAGGGGCTCAGCATTTGGCAAACCTTGTTCTCACACAGGTTTTTGGGGCAATATTTTAGACAGAGACTCTTTGATGCTGGCTGTCATACTAAAAGGACAAGTAAAACAAATGTTTTTTTTTAATATGTGTTACTGGTTAGATTATCATGTTTAAAGTAATTCTTTTATCATCTGGCTGTTTTTCTAGCCAGCCTGGAATTGCCAGAGGCTCAGCAAACTTGGTAGCTCTTGTGGTAGGTGAAAGAATCATGATAGGAGTGGATATTTCCAACCTCGCACAACTCTAATTAAGAGTAATTCTCCGTAATGGACTTTGGCTGCAGGCTAAATAAATACTGCTCCTGAATATTTTTCTTAAATCATGCATGATTGTGTTAATTGAAACTCTCACATCTTCTAGATTGAGCTCAGCTCCATGTTCTCCAATTTCTGCGTGTGTTGCTGAAGTGCATCTGCTACCAGCAGTGTAATTAAAGGCATGGCTGTGTCACCTTTCAAATGTTTGTTACAGGGGTCAGCCTGGCCCCAAAACACTGTGTTTGAGCTGGAACATGGTGTGCAGAGTCCCTGCAAAAATAAGATTTTGGTTTTACCAATTGAAAAATACCTATCTCGAGTACCTTTGGAGGTGTCCCTGTAACTGCTTCAGGGTTACAGGCAGAGGATGGGTTAATATTAATATTACTCTGCAGATTTCAGAGGGCTGAATTTGTAGGCCCTCAGATTTTCCTCAGGCAAGCTTCTTTTTGGGGGTTCTTTCTCAAGAAAGAGGGAGAGGTAGAATGACTGAAACCTGTTTTGACCAAAAGACTTTAGGCTGAGAGGAGAGGGACATGGGGGAGCTCTGTTGGCACCTCTAAAGCTGCTGTTTTTCTTTCTTTCTTTCTCTCTGGAATGGATTCAAACGTCACTGTGCTGCTGCTGAGCATCTGTGAAGGACCCCTACTGAATCCACAACTGTTCCCAGAGTGCAGGGAAACAGGGAGGCACAGGGATGGTGCTGGAGGAGGCCATGAAGGAAAGGCAGCAAGATGAACCTCTGCTTTGCAAAGTTCATGAGTGCACACGTACAGAGGTGGTGGTTTGGGGGAGCAAAATGCAAGGGAAGAATGACTTGCCTTGCCAAGCGGGAGAGGACAAATCCACCAGGAAATTAGCAACATTCTCAGGTTTCTGGTGGTTGTTGCCAGTTGCAGAGGGAGAGAAAAAAACAAAAAGAAAGAAAGGATCTTAGGTGTGCTTAGCACAGGATTTGTATGAAAAAAAAGAGATTAGGGTCAGGTTTTCAAAGGTGCAGGAAGTGCTTTCCCTGCCTCACTTTTGTGCTCACAACATGGGGAAGGTTGGCCACACTAGAACAGCACTGTCCACCATCTTAGTGTCCATAAAAATTCTGGACAAATTTTCCTTAAACCATAACTGCAAAAACTTCCTTGTTCTAGTGAGTTCGAGTCAAACATTGACTGGTATTTGATCAGAAGGTGGGCTGGTTTTTGTATGATTATTGTTTTCAATACTGTTTTAATTATACTGAAGTTATATTGGGGGTTCAGTAACCACTGCCTTGAAAATTAACTGAATTATGAAAGCTGAAGTGTTGCTACCAGCATCAGTTAATGACAAGGTCACCACCACTGTCATATTCAAAAGAAATGTTACACTTGAATGAGGCTGAGATGGCTGCACTGTCCCATGGTTCCAGGTAGAGAAAATGAAACAAGGGCTCCTTGGGTACTGTTTTATCCCATGCTTGAATCTAATGCATTCTTTTTCCAGCTCATTTTGGTTCTGCTGTGTTCCCTCAACATATGGGGTCCCTAGATATTAAGCTGTAACATGGAAACTTTGGGGGCTGGGAATTACAGATCATGAATAGATTGAAAAGTCCCACTGAATGCTCCCTTGGGTTGTTTGTGTAAAGATTAATTTTTGTTGTTTCTGCCTTTAACAAAAATCAAGGAAGGCTACAATTATTTTTGTCTTCCAGGCTATAATAGGGATCAGACTTTTAGCATGCCCTGTACACCAGCACATGAGCACAGAGATGCATCTCAGGAACTGACTCAGAAAGGTGGTGTTAATTGAAAAGGGGAAGTGTAAGAGATCTTGTTGGAGATATGGGGAAAATTAACTGTTAAGTTCTTGATGTTTGCACACTATTTAATTCAAAGCCCTGATTTTATGATTTAGTGTAAATCAGACCAGGAGATAATGATATTGCACTTGACCTTGTGCTGCCGAAGTCAGGGAGAGCAGGATTAGTCCTGCCATTGTTCAGCTGGGGACAGAGTAACTGAGGGAGAATTGCTTGGAGCCTACTCTCTTGTCGAGCCTGCTGTTTGATCAATGCTGTAAGGCTGAAATACTGAGTTTGTCTGGTGTGGTTGTGATGAAATGGGTTAGTGGCAAGTTCAGGAAAGGAAGAGGCTTATTGGAACCAAAGCCACAGTGTGACCCAAAAAACCTCAGCCATAACTGGGGCGCATGCCTTGTTGGGAGCAAACAGGAGCAGTCACCCAGCTGGGTGGGTGTCTGAGAGCTCCCAGAGCTGCCTCAGCACTTCAGGCTGCTTTCCCTGGCCATTTAAGGTACCAGCAGAGCAGTGGTAACAATCAACTGGAGGGCCCTAAAATCTGAACCCATGGCAGCTCTTTGCAGAGTGACTGCATCTCTGTGTCATTACACTGAAAGAGGTCACTGCACTCTGCTTTCTTCCCCATCTCCCATCACAAAGTCTGATTTCTTTGGAGCCTGATCTATCTGACAACCTGTGTTAAACCTCCTGGCTCATCTCCCTGCCCAGCCCTTTTTGGGACACCAGCATGCTGACAGATGTTACCAGAGCCATCAAAGGGAATCCCGGGGCAGAGTCTCATCGCAGGTTTGGAGAAGGTTCTAAGAAGCTTAGTGTAGATGCTGAAGAAGGAGCTGAGAAAATGGTCAGTGAGGATGAAAAACAAAACCAGGGCTAGGGAGAGAGATGAGCAGCAACTTTAGATAAGAGGAAAAGCGTGGGAAGGAGATGGCAGAATAATGAAAGAAAACATTGTTTAGACACAAAGATGTAGGAAGAGAATATTTTAAATAGAAAAAAAAGTCCAAGGCCTGGAAGTAAAATGGTTAAATTTAGAAATGTTGCCCTTCTTTTCTCTGGTGGTCGATGTTCAAGGCAACTCTAGCTGAAGGCTCCACTGGATCTCCACATTGTCCTGCTAAAACCGTGGAGATTCTACCCCTAAGACTCTGCTTATTTGCTGATTTACCCACCTCTTTCCCATCATGGTGCCAGGGTTAGAGCAGAGAGTGGATGTGCTCAGGCTTCTCCATGGTGTGAAGTATTGGGAACACCTCAGACACTCCTGTATCAGTTTGTTGTGGTTATGCATTTACTGCCACCCATTTCCATGTCTCCAGTATTTTAAGTAGGAAAGGAGGAGGTCAGGATAATCTTGTGCTGTAGAAAAAGAGCCAGACAATATAATGAAAGGGAATTTTACCCTGATAATATTAATACTAGTATTAATTATTATTAATAACAACTAATTATTTAGCAAAAAAATCCTGTTAATGCTGAATAGAAGAATTACATTTGCTCTTCATGTAAAGTACTTGGGATACTGTTGTTAACTGTTCTTCAGTGCATCTTAGAGGCAGGAACATTTCAGTCTGCAATGTTAAAACCACCCATTTGCTTTTTCTAATCATAACTAAACTGTGGATCAGGGTGGGAGTGTTCCCTGTGATTTTGAGAGCCCCAGCATTCCAAGAGTGCTGCCATTTCTTTCAACAGCCAAGTGCATTTAAAACTGTGGTTGTCCTTTCTGTTGCTACCCAGTTCCTCACCAATCTTTGTGAAGAGCTCCAGTTCCAGCTTTATCTAGATTTTCCCTGAGCTTTTGCAAGTAGGAGCTCTAGCTGTAAGCTGAGAAGTGCTGGAAGCTGCCCCTTGTAGGATAACAAAGTGCATCTTCACATAAAGAATTTGGAAGATTTGGGCTCATAAATTGTTTTTATCTGAACTCTCCAGTCCACACAAAACAATATTTTTTCATGTTCAGTTACTCTCCAGACAGGTATATGGTTGCAGTTCTCAGGCTTATAAAGGAGGCACAGTGCACTGAAAGGGATAAAGCAGAGGGAAACAAATCCAAACCACGTGTAGGGAGATGTGTGTGTGCCTGTGTGCCTGGTGAGATACTTGCTTCCGAACCTGTGTTTTTTCACATAGGGATTGAAATTTGGTCTAATCACCATGTGAGATGTGAAGGGTGAGCTTGCCTTCAGCCATAAGTAGGATCTACATGCCTGGCAGTTGCCACGTACATCTGAGAGCTTTCTCTGCTCAAAATCAGCTCTCTTCTTCCTAATGGGCAGGGAGCTGGAAATCATGATAAGAACCCTTCCACTGTGCAGTTTTTATGGGTAGTCTCTCCATGGTTAATAAATGAGTTGGGCTTGATGGGAGCTGGAGCAGTGTTTTGGTTTCCAGGCCGCCGGGGGCCCAGGGCTGCATTCTTGCTGCTCCCTGGGCTCCCCTGGAACTGGCGGGGAGGTGTGGGTGAACAAGATCAGACCCCTTGTCTGCAGGCACTGAAGCCACATGCAGCCTCCAGTGACCTCCCTCGCTTCCCACAAACACGAAATTCATTGCTGGTTTAAGGGGAAAAAAAAGTGAGCACTTCAGCTTCTTTTCAAAATAGAGAGAAACAATAGGGCACACTGTAGTGAGTTCCAAGTCTTTTATCTTTCTACAGATTCAACCACAGTATTGATTCTTTATTGACCTAAACTGTCCTAAGCGTGGCTGTGGTTTTTTCTCATATAGTCTATGGGAGAGTTAAGGCAGCTACTACTTTAATATTGATTTTTGTGAAAAAGGTGCAGGAAAGGGGGCAATTTGTGTCTGCAGTTGCTCTTCACTATAAAAGATACCATTGTTAGGAGCTTATAGCATTATATCAAGGGTCTTAATCTGTAGCAATCTTTTTTTACAACTTAGAAATAGGCTTGGGCAAATGTGTTATTGGTGTTAATGATATTTTGAAGTGAAGAAAATTTGTCAGCCTTTCCAAGTAAAATGCTCAACTTAACCATTTGAGAACTTGACAGGTTTGTTACATCTGTTTGCAGGAATTATGTCTTTTGTTCCCCTGGAAAAAAAAAAAGGAAGGAAAAAAAAAGAATGTCCATTTGAATAAACAGTGATAATAATGTTATCTGAATAAATCTTTAATAAATCGAAATTATTACTGCAGGCTTAAATAAGCAGTAAGTTTTGACAAGAAGGGCATTATCATCTAATTATACTTACTTTATGAAAGAGAGGGGCAAGGGCCAACCTGTGAGCCGTCTAAAGCACAGTAATAGAGTGATCCCCTCTGCAGACTAAAGCAGGAGCCATCAGACAACAATAAAACACAGGCAGTGCTCTGTAAATTGCAACTGAACCCCTGATTCACACAGATTCACCATCTTAATTGTTATGAAAACTAGCAGAGCGGGATGATAAGTGCATGGCAGAGCAGCCTCTGCTAAGTGGATGAGAGAATCCTGTGCCAGATATTTTATGGTATTCCTAAAGGTTTCTTTAATTATCAATTAGTCACTGCTGTACATTAGCTTCCTATTGGCTAAGTGCTCTGTGTGAGGGCCTGGATCAGCATTTGCAAACAGGTGTAAAGATATAACTGATACCTAAATTGCCTCCTTCCTGTGGGCACCTGGTTTGCTAAGAACACTTAAGGAATTCCAAGACGACACCTGCTAGCTGCTTTATTGGTGCATATCTCATGTATTCTGCTGTTAGCTGATCCACCGTGTGGAATTGTAAGGAGCTGTGCTGCCTGGAACACGCTGCTTTTGTCATGGAAGCCCTGGGGAAAGCTGAATCTACTCAGGAGAGTAAACCAAAAGTATTCTTGAGCCCTCTCCGTGTGTTACGTGTGAGTTGCTACGCGTGGCATTCTTCTAATACCCACTATTTAATTTTTTTCCTCACCAATAATCAGTAACCAGAAAAGTCATCACCTGCTAATGTCCGTAATCTTTTTGAACATCCGATTTGTTTGGCAAACAAGATAGACCTGTTCAAAACCTCCCCTGGCTCCCATTTATTTTACAGAAGGCAGAAAATTCAGATCATCGTTTTCTGCCAGAATTAAGGAAGCAGCATCACTCTTGCTTTGTTGGGTTATGTGGATCTGGAAGTACCCCCTCCACAGACCAAGTCTCTGGTGTTTATACACAGAGAGGGTTTTGCATATACATATATATATATATATAAAATACTGTATTTTAAACTTGTTAATCAAGACCCTCTCCTTCATGTAGCTCCATTATATTTTTATTCATGTGCACCTGACTACAGTGACTTTTCCCCCATTAGATTCTTGTCTCATTTAACATTCAGGGTATCTGAAGGATGAACAATTATCCCAAACCTGTTCACCTGTGGCATGTGTTGGGCAGGGACATCCTGAGCCGCAGCTCTGAGTCTGGCTGGTGTTGTGAGGGATGGGATAGCACAAAGCCATGGCAGCAGGAAGGGCGACAGCCTCACCTACTCCCCATCCTTGCTGTGAGATGTGTCTCATCTCAGTTTGTCCCACAGGGCTCTCACAAGGCTAAAAATAGAGACAACACTCATGGATATGTGCTGGGGTTGTGACTGGGTTTAGCTCCCCTTCCTTCCGCTTTTGCTTTTACACATGGGCTGGGCCAGCCTTTGGAGCACAAATGAGGATGGTTTGGTGAAACCTGTGAGCAGCAAGGTCCTTAGAAAAGAGATGTTGAGACCTTTTCAGCTGAAGTAATTGGTGATGCCCTACAGTTACTGCATGCACAAGGTATAAGTTTGCCCAGGTGTTGCTGTTCTAATGCAGCCTTTCCTGCTTATTTTATAATTTTCTATGTAATTCCCTACAAAGTGCCAACTCTGTAACTTCAGGTCTTTTTTTCACTGGTGCCAGCGAGCTGAACAAGTGGGATGGAGAAGGAGATTACTAGAGATAGAGGTTTTAAGAGTACACAAAGCCCAAGAGCAACAGAGAATCTGAGACACGAGAAGCTCTCCATGAGGAGAATGCTCGGAGTTATATCCCCCCTCGGCATAAAAACGTACAGACAAAAATGACTCACGATGTGAGTCAGAGAGAGGAGGTTTTATTTACACCACAGAACTTGGAAATAACATTTCCACTGATTCTATTCTGTTCAGCAATTGTGGGTATAAGCAAAAGGCTGTTAACACTTCTGTATGAATCAAATTTTTAAAAATCACTCCGCCCTTCAATCAGAACTGTTTTCTCACTTATGTGAATTAACCTACAGAACTGGCTCATGAAATAATCTGTTTCAGTATCTATTACTGAATATGTCTTGGCCTGGATCCATAAAAGCATTTAGGAGTCTGAGTTGCAATGAAATCACTGAACAGAGGAAAAAAAAAAAAAAGTGTGTTATTCCTGGTTACTACAAGGAGCTGTAGCACATTGCTCTTTTCTCTGGGCACACTGCAGGCTCGGGCTCCCCAGCCAGGCTTTGTGTCTGTGCTGGGGCTCTTCCAGGCTGCTGAGGGGAGGCAGCTGCCCAGGCACTCCTGAAATGTGGTTCTTGGAGGTCCTTGGATGCTGGACCCTCCATGGTGACATTCTGTGATTCCATGTGTGCTGTGGCAGGGCAGCAAAGTGGTAGAAGGGAATTGTCACAGGATGTGTCTGTGAGATAACACAAGACAGAACTACCCCAGTATAAAATACACCTGTTTGCTTTGGGAGGGGACTGGAACTGAAATGTATCCATTTTTTACAATACAGATAGGTTTCTAGTAGAAACAAACCATTTTTTGGGAATTCTTTTTCATTTAGTAAATGTCTGAGCCGCTGAAAAATATTTTGATCATCATTTGGTTGCCATCCCCATCAGCCTTTGTTTTTCTAAACAAAATACACCATTTGGGGCAATCATTCAGGGTGTGGTAAGAGGCCAGGTGTGAGGAATGGGTGGAAAGGTGTGATGTCTCCAAACAGAGCTGGCCTACAACACAGCCCTGGCAAAGGCCAAGGTAAATAAGTCACACTGAAACTGTCACAGCCCCCCACAATCCCCATGTGTGGGTTTACACAAACCAGCAGAGCCAAGTTAACCTTAATTGTGTCTTGTTTAACTTGGCTACAAATGGCTCACCCTTTCTGGAACTTGGCTCCAGTCGTAGATATCTCACCTTTCCATTACTGACCCCTCTTGTCTAAATTGTTTTCTTAATACATATTAAATGGTTCTGATCTGCTTTCATTTCCTAGGACTTTTTACAGCAGAAAATATTACAGAAAATATTTCTGCTGATAGAAAGACATATTTTAATAGAAAATGTCTTACATTTTCAATGCCCAGACAGGTCAGTGGTTTTTAAAACCTGGTTCTTTTTGAAGGAAGTAGTGCCAGAAAAACTCTAAAATTTGGTGTGCTGGTTTTTCTGTACAGCCATTGGCAGAGGGAACAGGAATGCAACTTCGGTGCATTTCTTAAATAGTAAATATATTTAAACTGCAATAACCAGTCAATAATTCTTCTTATTTCCCTTTCAGCATCATATTTCTTAATAGTTGCTTTAATATGTCAACAGTTTGTTACCACGGTCCTGTGAAATTCTGAGAAGATGAAGTGTTTCCCTGTTTGAAGGCTGCACATTAAAACTGTGCCCCATTTAATTGCCTTTTCTGGTGGTTTTATCTGTAGTGGAAGCATTAGAGCTGCTGGTTAGCAGACGGTTTTTGTCGGCTCTGCAGGCTGGGGAGCTCAAGGTGTGCTGCTCCCCACGGCAGCTTTGGCACTCACAGCCCTGGGACTTGGCCCAGTTCTTGCAAAATTCAATTGAAGGGCTTCTGTTGACATGGCTGCATCGGCTCTTCCGTGATCAGAGGGAGGAGTAATTATTTTGTGCACGTGGGGTGTCTCCCCAGGAACTGAGTCGGTTTGTTTGCGTGGTTAAGTTTGCACCTGAGTTTTCCTTATAACTCTGATTTAGTCTCGTGCTTTAAAACCCCCAGAAATGCCAGGCTGGACTACAGGGAGCAAATCTGTCTTTAATCCGGTGAGATACAGGTTAGGTGGTCTTGGAACTGTTCCCACTAAAGCAGGGGACAGCATTACAAGATCTACTACCATTTGTACTAATTAGCAACTTTGCTGACAGCCTCTGGTGAGTAACTCATTACTGTCTATTTGTGAGCTTGGCTTATAAATCCCCGAGCAGCCAGACTGTGGGCACTGCTGTAGCACAATATTGTTGTGGTATAAGACCTTTTTCTCGAGCATTAGCAAGTCTCTCCAAGCAGAGTGCTTCAAGTAGAAGTAGGTCAGTGGCATGGAGACACAGCCCCCAAGTAAGGAGGACTTCCAATATTTCTTCCCCCATCCGCCTCTTTTGGTCCTGAAGTAGAGATGAATAAAATCTGTTCGTTCTGGCACCGCTCTTGCTGATGCTGCTTGTTTCTCGGCGCATTTTAAATTTTCTCTGATTCGACCTTCACCCTTGCTTGAAGGCATGATATCACATATTTTAACATGCTTTTTTTTCCTCCCCTCCGTATCTGCGTTAGTCAGGCCCGTCGGAATTTTGAAGTACTTCTGCCACAATTCAACAAGAACGTTCTTTTTCAATTTCTCTAGGTGGATTCTGCTATTCAGTGGTTTTCCCCCATCCTTTATCGTAGGCTAGGTCTTTTCCATATGGTAATGAATCATTCCCCCAGGAGGAGTATCATTTGCTCAATTCAATGGACTCCTCACAATGCAGATACATGCATTTCTTTCACCTATCATTTTGATTTTAGTTTTCCTGCAGTTTATTGGCTTCAATCCGTATTTTCTTTGTGATCTGTTCTCTTCCCAGCTCTGGTAGGTATCTCCCACTCCATTGTAGTGTGTGCTGCCCTGATGGCACCACCTGCACTTTCTGCCTCGCTCTGGAGCTGTTATCTACATATTTAATTCAGTCATTTCCGCCGTTCCCTCTCATGATTCCATTTTGTGTCTGTCCTGACCCTCTAATCTGGTTTGGTTTGGGGTTTCTTCAATTTGCCTGCTTAGAAATAAAAGTGTTGACAATATTTTGTGCTGTAAAACTATTGCTGTGTGTTAAATAGAATAAAGAGGACAAGAACGAACAAACATCTCGTCACCAAGTGTGAACTTGGGTGACACTGCGTGAACAGAAAGGAGTCGCAGTTCTACAGGGCAGATTCTGCCTTTGATTTATACAGTGACTGGATGAAGGGGATGTGCCAGAATCAGAGTGGGGTGGGGATTTTTATTGTTTTCGTTATTTGTCTTGTTTAAATCAGCTTTTGCGCAAGAGCTGAGATGGGCTGAGGGCAAAAGCAGCTGATTGCAAGCCAAGAGTCCTGTGCTTCGTCCTTTATTTCTGCCTCATTGCAAGACTGTGAACTGGAATATTCCTTAGCTGTGGTTCCTCTGGCTTCCAAAGCAAGCTGTGTGTTTTTACCTGTTTTATTCTGTTTGGGGAGATGGATCCAGCATCATTGCAGCGAGGAGTCCTCAACCCTGGCATTTGTAGGAGCGGATTTTGGAGCATTGTTGATCTCATTTGTCAAAGACCTGTTAATTACTTAAGAGCTCTATGGATGAAAGAGAAATTAATATTAAAAACCCCCAGTTTGGATACCTTAAAAATATCTCAAGACTGGCACCAGGTTCTTAAAAATAACAAATGGTGGAGATTTTATGTCAGGATGCCCCCATGGGTTTGGCTGGACGAGTTTCTAATGAGCAGGCCTTTTATTTCTCTGATATTCTGTATCTCCCTGCCACAATTACTCATGTGCAATTCCTAGAGCCAAATCCTGCCCAGAGGTGCGTGTTTGCTTCTCCCATTGGCTTTCTTGAAAGCTGCAGGCATTTTTCCTAAACCATCATTTGGCCTCCAGTTGTACTGTGGTCATATTTGTCTGTCCAGAATGACTGTGGCTCTCCATTTATAATCTTGTAATTTGTAATCTTTATTGAGATACTGCTGTGGTTTTTCTTTCATTACTGGCATCTTATTGTAATATTGATTTTTTGTTAAATGGAACTGCATTGGTAATTTTGGCTGGCAGCTTCTTGTTTTTGCTTTCTTTTGTACACTTTTTGAGGGTGGGAGAGTATTCCCTGCACTACACTGAAGCTGATTTCTTTGATCTGATTCTCGCGTCTTATCTGTCTAAACAAATTTAATTTTTGCCTAATCTGTCTATGTAGTTCCCAGTCACTCTGGTATCCAGGCACTAAATTATAGCCCTCTTCTGAGTGTTTTCTCCTCAGAACGACGCAAACTTCCTTCTTGAGTGACCCAGTCATTGTCATGCTTTTGTAAACAATCTCTTTTCTACCTATTGATTTCGGTCTAACATCAGCGACCACCCACTGTTCCGGATTGGGAGAGAGAATAATTGTTCCACAGACATCCCCAAGCGTGCAGACACAAAGCCACACACCTGCTCTCGGAGCGGACACCTCCTTCTGCAGGGTAATTCTCCTGGAGAGTGTCACAGAGGGGCTCACTCAGTGTTTCTGCAAACCAGAGCGCTCGTTTGGGCATCTGGAATGGACTTAAGGATTTGGGCGTTAGAAAGTGCCCCACACGTAAACCTTAAAATATTTTGCATACATTTAGCAAATAGCTGGTGCCAGTAGCTGCAGCCACCTCGGTGGTTGTCACTTGCTGTGACAAACAGAAGGTAAATTACTGTTGCTCAAAAGGGGCAAGTCCAGCCTGTGTTTCCGAGGAACCAGCACCCATTTTCTTGGTCAGAAAAAGAGGATGCAGCCCTCTCAGATCTGGTGGTGCCCCTGTATTGTCAGTGCCCAGGAATGCAAATGCCCATCCCCTGTCTTGCTCTGGAACATGAAGGCTGTGCCTCCATGTGTGCCAGGTGTTTTTGTGGAAAGCATCAAGCCACGGTTGTTGGCATTTGGTTAAGGAAGTGATTCACACACCACAGATTTATTGTCAATTTTGTTATGCTTAAGGCAGGCAGTAATTTCAGTTTTCACTGCCATTAGCTAATAATAGTAATTAATTAGTAAATCATGCCGTTGGGATCTCAGGGTGAACTAACAGGGAAAATGTAAATTTAAAAAAAAAAAAAGGCCACTAATGTTTCTGAGTTCCCCACCACAACTGAGGGTTTGTGTCTATCCCATCCCTCCAAACTGAATTTCTGAACAGCAACTTACATTGCCCACAGCGACTGTCTGGGAAGTACTGGAAGCATCAGACAGGAGGTGCTTTTTGGTTTGGGTTTTTCCCAGATTTTGCTGACTTCCCAGTAAGGAAATTTTGGATACAGCACTAGGAAAGAAGAAAACACTAAGATAAATCCAGGGTTTTCAATTCAAGGTCATTTTGAACCCTTTATCTGTCTGCAAAAGAAAGTGGAGGAGAAAATAATTAAAAAATGTGAATTAGGCTGAGTCATTTTCACTATGAATTGTTTGCAGCTGTCAGAATCAGATCTACATAGTTCACTATAGCTCAATTTCCTTTCCGAGTTAATAACACATTGAACAAACATACTACACCAGACTCCTTTTTTTCTTTCAAATAACCTCACAGTGGATCTGCATTCTGAGTATAAAGAAGTCTCTGTTAGCTTAGGCTATTTATAGAACATCAAAGGGCTGAAAGATAGTTAAAAATTAATCGATTACCATCAAATAACAGATGCTAAAACTCAGTGTATGAAATGCCTTCCTCTAGTGAATAAATTAGTGGGGAGAGGAGAAATGGGCACTGCTGATTTACGGGCTGGGCAGAGGCAGTTGGGCACTCCCCAGTGCAGCTCCTCTGCACTCAGGGGGGGTTTAGAGTTGGCCCTGGACCTGATGTGGTGGGTGGAGAAGACAACATGCTTGGAAGGGAGGGAATAAAGGGTGGAGGTGTTCAGCTGCAGCTGGAAGGCCTTTGGAAGGACCAGCTTCTGGAGTCCATTGCCTGCTGCTGAATGGTTCCTGTCCAAAGGTGGCACAGGTGGAAATAACTCCTGTAATCTCCATTTCATGGTCTTTTCTTTCTACTGAAATAGTTAAAAGTGATGGTGGGGAAGTGGCACCACCTGTGTGTGAAAGGTAAAAAAAAATTGGACTTGTAAAATGTTAAGGTGCTTCTCTAATAATCTTATTTGGATTAGTAAAATGCTGCTCTGGCCTTTCTACTCCTTGACTATAATTATGCTGTGAAAGGAAATAAAACATTTTGGGAAACCAGTAACAATTATGGAAGGGGAAAGAAGAGCTTTTGGAAACATAAGTCATTCTTTGGGTCTGAAAGGAAGCAAAAGTGGAACTTAGTTCCACTTAGTTTCCAAGTCAGAGAAAGCCCAGGGTGCCTTTGCTGATGTGCTGATATGTCTGCACAGCTCGTGTGAAGCCTAGATTAGAGTTAGACTAATTTTTATGGGTTTTGGGTGCATCTAAGTCTGGAGTAGTTTTTATCACCACACCTCTGGAGAGAGTGGCTAATGGATATGCTGGACCTCCTGGTTTAGCCTTACCTTAGGGAGAGAAAGGAGTTTGATTAATTAAAGACCAGTTTCTAAGAGAGGATGGTGAGTTTAACATCTGCCCCTGTTGATTGCTGACAGACTGTAACACACAGCTTACAATGCAGGGGAAGAATTATTTCCTCTTTTCTTGCCAAATACACACATTTCCAAGCAGAGGTGACATTTTTGTATGTCAAAACAAAGGTAGAACAGCAGATCCTTTGAAACATCAAACTCGGATGGAAAATGAGGATTTGGCATGGCTTAATTTGGGCTTTATTAATGCCTTTGGGGGAGAGGGATGCAAGAAAGATTAGGCGGGTCAGAGCTTTAAAAGTCATAGATCATGCATTTAATAGCTCTAATTCTTAAATTCTTGAAGGGTTTCATAAAGCCATTTTCCTCAAGTGCAAACTCCTTCCCACTTTTCACTGTTGCATCTGGATCTCTCCAAGTTCTTCAAAGGAGCTTGGAGCTGAAAATCTCGGGCCCTTTCATCCAGCAGTAATGCTGCACCAAGGGGACGTTTGGAGCCTTCAGAGGATCCCACAAGGAGTTTATGTGCACCACAGGTTCTTTAATTCGAGGTGCAGATTGCGTTATTTTAGGTACTCACCAAATGGGATTTAAAGCTGGGGGGAAGGGGAAAAAAAAAAACAAAAAACTTTTTCCATTCAGCTACATTTTCTGAAGTGCAACAGACTTAGACTGGATTAAATGAAGTTACTACTAGATTTTTTTTTAAAATCAATTCTAGTGTTATAAGAAATTGATGGCTAGATTTCAAGGTGAATTTTATCTAAAACTGAAATATTGACTAAAGTGATGTTAATATTTTGTTCTATTTTCTTTCTTGAAAAATGGTGTTTATCACTGCACTGGATTTTGCCCTTTCCATAATCCTAAAATAACTTGCCACACATTTATTTTAAATATTATAGAGCTGTTCTTAAGCCAGCAGTGCAAAGCAGTTTTTATAGTATCTATTACATACTATAAGGAGTTTTCGGTAATAAAATCAATATCGTAGGATAAATACTCTGAGCTAAGAATAATAGGCTACTGATAATTTTGCCCACAGTAATTGTTTTTAGCAGTCACAGGAGCTCTGGGAGAGGCTTTTCTACCCTAGCTCTTCATCTGCAGCATCCCAGCACAGACCAGTGCCCTCAGGTGTGGGTCAGGGGCCACCTGGTACCCAAAATGGCCTGGTTTATAACACAGGGGCTTCTTTAGTCTTTTATTTAATTTTTTATATAGTTCTGGAGAGAGGGCGTATTGGGTTTGGGCACTCGGACTCTGGGTCACAGGGAGCCAGGAACTTTGTGCTGCTGGTGTTGGTGGCAGTGTCCCCTCCCTGGTCTAAGGGTCTTGGACAGAGAAAGCCATCTCAGACTGTCTGTAATGTATGGAAAAGGCAATTCCAATAACTCATTTTACAACCAAGCGATCATTTATCCTACTAGCAAAATCTGTTCAACTCTGGTTGTATAGGTTAGACAGTAATAAAAGTTCAAGTATCCATAAAATTGCCATTGAACTGTAAATTAATGTGAGGTAAAGTTGTTGCCCAAGGGAATAACTGAGCTCCAGAAAGTTGTGTCCTAAATTAATTAATGCTGAGTTCAGCTCTGCCTAGGAAAAGAATGGGGTTTTTGCTGGCCTTTGGTTGTTGAGTTCAGATTTTTGTTTTCAAGCAGAAATTGCCATTGTCATCTCTGCTCATTTAAACAGAATTTTGGAAATCAGAGAAAACACCAGGAAAAAAATATGAATTAAGTGGCCTATTTCTTTCTTTTTCTTTTCTTTCTTTTTAGTTTCTTTTTTTTTTTTTTTAATTTATTGTTATATCTGTTTGAATGGGTAGGGACAATTGATGTCCACACATAGTAATGGTCAAGTTTCTTTCTTGATTATGCACAGGTGGACATTTGCACTTAATGGGTGCTGCTCCTCACGACTTGGCTGTCCTCTTAAAACTTTTGGTTTGCCTTTTTTTTTGTTTCTATTTCATTGAAAAAAAAGAAGAAAAGATACCCCCAGTGGTACGTATTTTAATAGGTCAGTTTTAGTTATTATGGATAAGGATTAATAAAATTTAATGTACTTGGTCCCGTTGCCTTGGGAATCAGCTGCTTTTTAAGGAGCTGGGTAAAGAAGCAATTGGGGTGTCCAGAGCTACATGTGGCCTGCAAAGCATCACTGATGGATTTGTGCCATTCCCACAAGTGAGGAATCCCATGTTTTCCTGACTTCTCATTTTTCCTCTTCCTCTTTCCTTTTCACCATGGCTTCTTAGTTTTCCCCCTCATTCTTCTATTTTTCTTTTTGTTCAGTCTCTATTTATTTCTTCTGCTTCACAGATTGTCTCTCTGCTTGGTTTTCTTTTCCCCGGCACTTACTATATTCCATGTGTTTTTGCAGCTCTAATGCTGGCTTGTCTGCCAAAGAATAAACTCCTATTTATGGAAAATATATGCAGCTCTATGCACTGCTAAAACATCCTCAGACTGTTTGCTCACAGCCGTCCTGCAGAGACAGCTCGACACTGTGAGCACACGAACTGAGCAGCTCCCGCCACCTTCACCAAAATCAGAGCCAGAAGCACCTTAGAACACTCCTGCCTTCAGTGCACAGACCTCTCTCCTCCTCTGACACAGCACAGGTTGGGTTTATCTGGGAGAATTCCGCAGGTTAGACCTTTAGGTGTAACTACCCTGCTCTTCCTGCCCAGCAAGGGGTAACAGTTAGTTCTGCCCTCCAGTGGAAATCCCTGAACTGGCCCCCTGTCAGGTCAAGTGGTACTTGTAGAGCACCCTGAATTTGAAGTTCTGAGCACTTGGTGTTAAAAGCTGATTTTTGGGACATTATGAAATGGATCTTGGGGTGGTTTTGTCTTGTGCCTCTCAATTAGAATCCCCAAAGCAGCAGCAGTCCAGCTCCAGTCCCTTTTAAACCAGGTTTTCAGCCCTGGTTTTACCAAGGTACAGTAAATAAAGGGGGAGAATTTCAAAGGCACAGGGGGTAGTTCTTTCACTGGAAGTCGAAGGAAGTTGAGTGTCTAATTCCCACTTGTGCCTTTGAAAACACACATGGCCCTGCTCTGCCCGTGGCTTTAAATCTCATGTGCACACAAACACAAGCCCCACGTTCCTGTTCAACCTTCCACACACATTTTAATTTCCTTTCCGTGTCACAAACTTTCTGCAGTAGCTGAAATATGTCAGGGATGTTTTTGTCAAATTGCTGAGACCAGGTTCTTCAGCTCCCACTCTGCACTTCTGGGGTGATCAGATCATGATGTTAGAGTCGCATAAGAGCTTATTAGCAGCTGGTGCAGACACTTTCTCTGTGCTCTAAAAACAACAACAAGAACAACTACTCAGCTGGGAAGAGCATATGCAATAGCCTTTTAATCATTGCTTCAGCTCACCATGTCATCACGTGTAAGCCTTCTCATCAATGAGCCCAGGAATGCAAAACCAGAGAACTTCTTATATTTTTCAAACACCTGCATCTTGTGAAACAAATTTATGCTACCAGATTAAAAACAAAACAAAACAAACCCCCCACCTAAACAAAAACAAACAAAAAAAAAAAAAAAGGAAGAAAGAAAAAAAAAAATCTCTTGGATCAAAAGTGTCTCCTTATCAGGAAATGAAGGACAGGAACAAAAATACCCTCCTCCTCCATCTCCTCCTCTTCTTTTCCCACCTCAAACTTGATGATAAGATTCTGTAATCTGACAACCCCCTGCAAAATGATAGCTGGGTGTTTACAAATGGGGCTTTTCGATGCACGCCTGTGATTAAAAATCCCCCCATCACCAGCTATGTGAAGGCTGGCCAGGCTCTGCTTTGTCCCTGTTGCTTCCTGTGCTGCCCAGCTTTGTGTCCCGCTTTATCTGCCGTGGAGCCACTCGAGGGGCACAGAGGCAGCTGGGGGATGCCAGTGCCAGGCTTTGGAGTGTGTTTATCCAGCAGTGGCAGGGAAGGCTGTCCCTGGTCACTGGGCTGGAGTGGTGCCCACGGGCTTGGAGGGGGATGCTGCTCAGCTGTCCTGCCTCTCCGCTTCCCTGCAGTCGCAGGGATGGATTTGCTTCCTTTCGCAATCAGTCAGACAATAAGGATGTTGCTAAATCCTTTATGGAGCCCAGAGGCAGGGCTGTTGGTTGATCCTTATTTCCTGTGGAGTTATGATTTGTGTGACCACCAAGTTGCCCCTTGACTCACAGAGTCCTGGGCCCCAATCTCAGTGCTCTGCAGTGGGGGATCGGAGCTCGGCGTGGCCAGCAGATGTCTCCCAGGATATTGCTTTGCAGACACCGCTCTCCCAACTCCCTCTCTTTCCTGAGGCTCCTGAAACTGGGCTTGGTGGGTTATGAGAAATGCTGTCTCTTTGCCCATTCTCTGCAAGTATTATAGCCCCAAAGACATAGGTAGCTTTGTGATGCTGAGGTTTTTTGTAAGCCACAGCCTAAATTAAGGAAATGGTTTATAAAGATTAAGAAAAAAGCAAGGGAAGGCAGCTCCTTTGTGTCATCAGAACATTTCATGATTATTTACAGCCTTTGAGGAAAGGAAGCAATGTCACTCATGGGGCACGCAGCATTTTAGATTGCTTGTGACTGGGAAAATCATTAACATTGCTGGGATTCTGCTTCATTTTGAGTGGGAGAATGGGAAAGTGGCAGGAAAAAGGTTCTGTCTGCAGGTGCAGCCTGTGTTGACACGAGGCAAATCTGCACATCAAGCTGTACCTGCCGGGCTGTGCTGGCACATTTTTCCTCGTATAGGCTTGGCCAAAGCATGAGCTCCTCTCGCTTGCTGGCTGTGCATTATCCTCTGTATTTAGCAGGAGCAAGTGCAGCAGTGAGGATAAGAGGTTGCTGAAGGCAACCTTCAGAGGCACTGAAGGAATTAGTTGTGGAGGTGGAAGGGAAGGCTGGAGTCCCCCGGTCCCAGTCATGCTCGCTCCGGAGCGCGGCATTTTGGCTGGGATGGGGTTTGAAGCCCACCACAGGTCACATGGAAAATGCTGGCGCTGTTATCGTTCCGCAGGAGCTCTCCGTTGGCATGAGCCGTGTCTTTGAGAATACAATAGTCCATCACCAATCCAATCATCTTTCTGCGACTGAGGGGTTTATGCAATTATAAAAAAGTGGATGATTTCAATGTTGTATCCCTCTTGTGGAATTATGTTTGGAATTTATCCGGCGAGACAGGGGAAGGGATTTTGTTTGTTTTGTTTGATCATTTCTTATCACAGAACTTTGTTTGACTCAAACCACAATGATACAAGCATTCAAACACCACCTTCAGATGTAATATTGATTTATAAAACAGCAG
The DNA here is from genome assembly GCF_965178545.1 of Coloeus monedula. Classification (NCBI taxonomy): domain Eukaryota; kingdom Metazoa; phylum Chordata; class Aves; order Passeriformes; family Corvidae; genus Coloeus; species Coloeus monedula. The sequence goes on from NC_138782.1 coordinate 3,456,735, forward strand.
TGCACAGCTGCTAAGCTTCACTGTTTCATACAGAAGGTCTTCAATTCCCAACAAATTACTGGCGTTTCTACCTATTTACAAATTAATGTTTCCTCTGAACCTTGTGCATTCCTTGTTATTCTAGTCTGCTTTCTTCAGTTTCTGCTTAGAAACCTCGTGTGAGTGTGCATTATGTGGTGATAGGGCAGCTTTAGAGCATCAGTTAAATTGGAGTTAAATAAAAAAAAAAATCTAGATCAACGTTTCTCCTTAGGCAAGTTATGCACAGAGTGAAATTAAACCACTATATGTACTTGTAGATTGAAGAATCAGAGGTGGAGGATGGGTCAGAAACACTAAGATCAAAGTTTTTCTTCTTTGAAAAAAATCTCTTTGAAAAGCCCCCATGCCACCTATTCTGCTTGTTAATGTTTTGACTGGAAGTGTCTGGCAGTGTCATGATCAGCAGAATATTTTTAAAGACTTTTTTTTTTTTTTTTTTTTTTTTGGAGCTGAGTCTAATAGCAAAGCAATGGATCCTTAGCAGCCTCTGTTATATGTCTCTTAAGGGAATATTTTTGTTAATTGCAAATATTTGATTGACAAACATGGGATGCAATTAGTAGGCAGGCACAGTAGGAATGTGCAGTGAACTGGATCTCTGAACCAACAGATCTCAACTCTCTCAGCTTGATCTGAAATAGGCTAGAGCATTTAAACCATATGTTTCCCTGAAACTTTTTCTTTCCTCTGAAAATTCCTTATTTCCCTCAACTAACCTTCTCTCACACTCTGCACCAAGGGAGCTAATTCATCCACAGTGATCACGTCAAATAAAGACAGAAAATTCTACACAAGCTGCAGACTTATGCTGCTTTTTGACCGTGGCAGTAAAAATTAATGTGGACAAGACTATACATGCCAGTTGTGCCTTACAAAAGCCCTAGGTGAAAGAGAATACAATCTAATTTAACTTTAGACATTTTGAGCTTAATGGTCTATTTAAACAACCTGGTACCATCTGACTACATTTATCAATTATATTTCTTTTTATTTATACAGACTACTATCTTTCTGGAAAGGCTATAATTAAAACTTATCTAGATAAATTGTGCTCAGATTCTGTGGCACGAGAAGAAATTCAAAGGATTTCAGTGTTTTTATGTGTTCTTTTTCATTAAAAAAAAGGTTGCTCTGAAAGCTTTAAAAGGAAATAGATTTTCATAATTAGAATAACCTAATTGCAATAGTTTTCATAATTACAGCTAAGAATTGCCAACAGGAAATGCAGTGTGGTCTTCACACTGAAATGTTGGCACCCTGGATTTTTTTTCCTGGGTAAGCAATCCCTCGTCTCTCAGGGGTGGGGTGCTTGGTCCTCACTGGCAGGAAAACTGCCTTGGGGATTTCAGCCATAATTTGGGTTTTCAGGGAATTTCAGCTCGTGCTTTGTGACATCACCATAATTTCTGCAACGTGACAGCACGTGGTGAGCATGGTTGAGGTTGGTGGTCAAAGAGCCGCAGGAGCTCTGAGGACTTTCAGGTCCTTCTGTGGACAGGTCTTGGCTCTTGCCATAACCTGCTTTTATTCCTGGAAGTCCCAGATCCCTGGCCCGAGTAACCTGAGTTGGGAGGTACCTGCATCATCGCTCTCCATTAGCACATGCATATTTATTGAGTCACACGAAGGGGCTAATGAAACTCTGCTCCTTTTGGAAGGGCCTGATCCCTGCTCCTGCTGCGGGCTGCTCATGTGATTAAGGCTGACTCACGGATGTGTGGTAGGATCCAGCCTTTAATTTGCAAATCCCAGGAACGGGATGTGTTAATCAGTCACTTCATCAGTGGAAGGAGTGCGAGATCCGTAGTGGCTGCACGGGGAGGATATAAATACAAGCTGGATTTCTCAAAAACTTTGCTTGCAGAATTTTGTCCCTAGAAGGGAAAACGTTATTTCACTGCTGAGTCCTGAATGTAAAATTTCAGATCCATTGTAAGAAGCCCCGCAGAACTAACAAAAAAAATTAATTTCCATCTGTGACGTTTCATGCTGTGTATTTGTAGCCCTGTTACTGAAGCATTATTTGACAGGGGCAGTTAAAAACTACTCTTTTCAATGGACTAGCAGTGTTTTTCCGTACGGGCAGTTAATGGAGGTTCTTTGCAAACCCACAGTCATTTAGACAGGGCTTCGTGAAGAACCTCTCTGGTGTGGCAGGGTTATTTTAAGTGCTGCTCCAGGTGCCTGCTTGGACTTGTCAAGCTTGCCCTTAGTGAGGACCAGTCCCCCGCAGATAATTCTTTTTTCACACTGGAGCCGTTGTTGTGTCTTTCTGTTTAAGTGCTTGACAGAAAATGTCCACAGTTAGGCTGTGCATAATGTGCACTGTCAATGTGTAAGATCCTTCTCTGCAACTGTGTTGAAAGAGGGACTTTGTCACAGGTTTTCTCCTCCTCGCAGCTCCACAATTTAAATTTTACTGTTTGTCATGTTAATGTAATTCACTTAAAATATTTAAATTGTCCTTAATTAATTGAGGAAGGAGATTATCATGGTGGTGGACTTGTAGGCAGCGTGTGGAGCAGAGCTGCCGGGATTTTGGTGAATACAGGTGATGGATGGTGTTGACGTGAGCGGCTGCAGTCACACAGTGTGCGTATACACAAATTACACCGCCATGTGTGTTCCTCCCTGTTAGCAAAGCCTTTTGTTTATATATACCCAGCTATACATTTACACATTATGTAAATAAACACACATATGCCCATGCAATTTAATTGAATATATGGCTATGGGTTAAGAGGCATGTTACTCTGATGAAAAACATCTTATGGTACGGAGTAAAAATATTCCCGACGTGCTTTTGAGCCTCCTGTAGAATTTAAGAAGGAACTGCAGAGATTTTTTTAAGGTAGTGGTTCAAGCCATTGAACAGGAAGGCCTGGTATTCTTCCAAAACCTCCAGGCTGTTGAGTGGTGTTCTCAGAAATCCATTGAGTTCCATTTTCACTCAACTCCTTTTATTCTTATTCAATCATGGGATTTTCCATCGATCTTTGGTGTATATACGAAATGGATATTACTCTGTGAGTTTTGTTTCAAATTAGGTTCATACTTCTAAGGCAATGTGCAAGAAATTAGGCATGTAGAACAGTCTTTCCAGCCACCAATCCCCCAAAAACTGACACGAGCGTTTCAGGGTGTAATGAAACGTTGTCCTGGGTGCATTCAGTCAGCCTTGGGGGTGCACCACTGGCTTTGATGTGCTGAGAGAGGCACAGAGCAATGGGCTTGTGGTGTCTTCCCACACTCTGATCCACACTGGTGGTGCCACTGGAGGGGCCCGTGGAGGTGGTCTCCACTGGAAAAATGCCGTGAGGAGCTGCAGGAGATAGTGAGCCCAGTGGGAAGGAGCTGTTGCTGGATCTGCCCCGGGGTTGTGTTGCATCTTCTCCCTGCTGCCTTGGGCACAAGGGGTCTGGGACAGCAGTGCCTGTTCCTCTCAGCACAGGGCACCACAGGCCACACCGCAGGTGACACGTCTGGCTCCGGCAGAGCCCGGAACTGCGTGTCTGCCTCACAAAGAAACCTCTGCTTTTGCTTTTTGTTTGTTGCTTTTTCCCCCTCTGTCTCCGGCGCAGCCAGGGCGCCTCTCCTCCAGCTGTTCTGTGACACTGCGCAGCCATCAAACGCTGGAAGCCCGGATCAGAGAGCAGCAGTGACAGACTCCCTGGTGTGGGCAGGCCAGGTCCCAAATCTATTGTTCATACGAGAAAGCTCAGCAGAGTGACTTGACAGGTTTTTAAAGCACTGGAGAACTTCACCAGGAAGTTTTCTTCCTTTCCTGCCCCTTCCCCTCGCTCTGCCTCAAGGCGGGTGCTGAGCGTGTGCCATTTTGGCAGTTAGCAAAAAGGGAGATATGGCTGGTTCTGAACACGGGTACACAGGGATAATCAGGTGTGTGGGAATCAGCAATCCCTCTGCATGCAGGGGCCTTCACTGGGCTGCTTTGGACTATTGTATTCAGACACCATGTCCTGAGCGTCTTTGTTACCGATGCCTGATAAATAAACAGCCCTAAAATTACAGAACTTATTATGGTAATTGAGTGGAGAAAAGGAAATGCAAACCGTGCCTCACTATCTATTACATTGCCGCTGCTAAAGTTGCCTAAACCTGTGCTACTCGAATGATATTGTAATATTAGCCTTCTTTCTTTTTTCACAATGATTGTTTTCTGTCCATCTCAAGCTGGATGTCAGTTCATTTAGATTTACATCAAGTAGTAAATTAAAATAATCACTCAGCAAACACTCTCAGCTCAGTTTTCTCTTTCAGTCAGGAGTTGCGAGAGATGCTTGAAGCATTCAAGCAGAAAATATTGCTGTCTAGATATTTGTCCTCTGGGTGATAAAGGAGGCATTGTCTTGGGACCCACTCAGGCCTCGGAGCTGATAGTAGCTGTGCATCACAGCTGTGAAGTGCGCTTTGTTATGTGTCTGAGGATTAGGGTTCAGGACCTTGTTTTTCTTGAAATACCAGACTGATCAGAGCTGCATATGTTCGGGGGAAAGCAGAGGTCGATGGTTCTCTGTCCACATTTTTACTAGATTATTTTTGGACAGAACTCTGGGAGAATACCCTGCAGCTTAAACCATCCCAAGAGTTTTTCATATTCTGCATTATAACCGTCGTGGAAAAAAGGCTGTAGTTTATCTATCTGCGTTTGAAACAAAAGGCTACAGTATCACAGACACGCCGGGCTTCGGACCCACGCTGGAGCAGGCTGGATTTTGCTCTTTTGTGCTCCATTTACAGTACAGCTGCCCATTTAGAAGCACAAATGCACCTTGATATAATAACCAAATCCAAAGAATGTCTGGCCTCAAGGGTAGCACAGTCTGACAGTTAATCTTAAAGCAAGGATGGTGTACAGAGCAAGGGTGTGGGGGGACAAAAAAAGGCTGTTCTGTGTTTCTTAGCCGCCTGTTCCAGAAAAAAAAAAAAAAAAAGATGTGGATTTCTATGCACATTTTTTGCTATTAAAAATTTAACCTGCATCTTTTTTTCCCCCACCCTAGCCACAAAACAAACAAACCAAACCCCCCAAACCAAAGCAGTGTTTATTTTGGCAAAGATGGTATGGACAGAAGTACTTGTAGTGAAGAGGCTGTGGTGAGTTAAGGCAATACTTCCATGACAGTTGAGGTCTGAGTAAAGACTGCAGGATCTGGGCACGATCTGCTCAGCCTCCTCTTTGTGGCAGCACGATGTGGGAGTTTGTGGAAATTGAGGATTTGGGACCAGACTGTTGTGTTTTGGCGATACCACAGAATCTAACTGGATTTCACTGATAAAGAGAGGACTGTCTGTGGCTCTTTTGTTGCAAGTGAATGTACACATACACTCTGCAAATTCAACTTTCAGTGTCAGTCTGAATCCTTCCCTCCCAGAATGGGGTTCTGATCAATAGGCAGAATATTGCCTTTGAAATTACTGGTGTTAGTCATAGAACCCTACTGATGGCATAGGAGGAAGAACAGTGTTTGCCCACGTGCAGGATAATGTCTGGGGGTTGCTTGGAAACATGTCAGTGGGCACAGCTTTTAACCCCATCAAGTGTCTGCATAAATTCTGAGGGTCGCCCATCATCTTTACTGTTAAAACAAGGCCCTTCCATCCACCATTCTTCCATGGAGCCCCATCCCTGCCCTGCACTGGGCCTGCACGTCCCTACCATGGCTCTTCAGGTTGGTGGGGTGGCTCAGGTGCTCCTCTCTCCATGGACAGCTGAGCTTGGAGCTGTGCTCCAGAGCACTTAGAAGGCGGTTTGGGACATTAACTTGAGCTTAGGGGGTCTAATGAATGACACAGGGTTACTGTCCTGACAGGGCACCAGCCCAGGCTCAGCAGTCACCAAGCAGCTCCTGAACAGGTTCCTGTCATTCCAGTGTTTTTTCTGGGTGCCGTTGCTGTTCAGAGGATGCTCTTGGCAATTTTCAGTTTTGGTGGGTGTGGCAAGAACAATCTAGATGTATTTTTTCTAGAAGTTCCCAAGAGAGAAAAAGGAGCAATTGGAGCAGGATGTGCAATGAGGAGCCTTGGTCAGAGATGGACCTGTGTAATCATTGTTTGAATGAAGCTCTGGGCTGCCAATTTAGTTACCCATTTGTGTTCTCCCTCTATGTGCTGCTGGACACCCCTGCCCTGCTGCCCTGGCATGCCCCTCTCCCGAGGATTTATCCTGGAGAGGATGTGCATGGACCAGGGCTGTGCCACGTGAAATGGGGGGAAGTGATTCCTTGTCACTTCATCTGCTGCTTGGCAGAACTGATTTGCTGTAGTTGTGCCTGCAGAGAGCTGGCATCATGTGGAGGCATTTATCACTGGAGATATGCTGATAGCAAACCTTCAAAAAAATCATGGACTAGCAGTCAATGTGCCCTTTGTTTATAAGGAGTCTTTTACATTTAGGTATTTTCCTTCACTTCTGCGTCCTTATTTCTTAGAAAATTACCATGGACCACTGACCTCTGCTTTTGTGCTCTTAGAAATCCTCCCTCTCTGTTTTATTTGTCCTCTGGCTTTTTTTTTTTTTTCCTCTCACTAGTTTTTTTTAAATGCAATTCGGTTTTCTTTTATCATGCTTTGCAAAGGTTTGTTTTACCCTTCCTCACTCATGATAGCCCAGCTTACACATCAGTCCTCTTTTCGCCTCGAGTTGTTGCTACTGATGGGGTTCCTTTATTGCTACATCTTCCGTGTGTTTTCTCCCTTCTTTCCTAAACTTTCTTGTTTGTCTGTCTCATATTTATCTTCTTCCTGTATCCTGGTAAAACGTAGTAGAGGTGCCACTTACTGTCCTCTCTAATCCGTTCCCACTGCATCCTCTCATGACTTTTGAGGGATTTTTAGCTGAAAACACAAATCAGGCTTCTCTTCCAAAGCTGGACAGCAGAAAGGGAGATTCTCTTTTTGATTTCATTAAAAAAAAAAAAAAAAAAAAAGAGACAATTTCTTGAATGAAGGAAAAAGAAAACCTGGCAGGGCAAAAGGCAGCTCCTGGTGCGAACTCACACCAGGGAGGCAGAGACATGAAACCTTTCCCTGCTGGTACCTGTTCCCCCTGCTCACATGGAGGAGACAGAGGGCCCAGGATATTTCAGAGTGAAAACTGTCCTACCAGTTTCCACTCTGTCCTACCACATTATCTTCATGGGTTTATATCAGCTGAAAATCATGTCTCAGAGCTTTATCTGATTTGACTTTTTTGTGGGAACAAGTGTTCATACAGGCCTATGGTGATGCTGTCAGAATTATTTGAAGCATACATTGTTTTCTAGATATCTCAATGCCAGTAAGAATGTGAAATAGCTGAAATTATCAAAATATTGACATAAAACCCTACACAAAGTGTGACACTGTTGTTTGTGAGTGGCGTGGCTTGGGTTTTCCTGCTGCTGTCACCAACCACTGCCATCAGAGCCCTGCATGAAACCAGGCACAGGAAGGGGGAATTCCCCTATTTCTTTGCAATGGAAAAAAAAAAGGAAAACAAAAAAAGAGAGCTAATTTCCTGACTGCAGGAAAAGAACTGCTGGGGTAGAAGGTTACCAAGGCCTCTGGCTCCTTGTGTGGAGCTGAAGAGAGTATTCAGAGAGTTCAAACACAAGTAGGAGATCTCTGAGCACAGGAAACAACGCAGTGCAGGGTGACAGAATTCAGCGCAGAGCAGGAGGGCATTACCCCATGTGCATCCATCCCGGCAGGAGAGGGATCCCACAAATCCTTATCGTTATCAGCTCTTGCTTATTTGAGAAGTGTCAGGAATGGCCGTGTAATTTTCCCCTCAGCTGTCGGGATCTCGGGGTGTGTATCTGATCAGATGGCACCTTCCAGGAGCGTGAGCGGTCTGTGACAAAGTCTCTGTGCAGAGCCTGGCAGAATGGCGTCACTTTGGTATAAATAAAGGGTATTTAACATCTTTATTGGGTAACAAAATCTGTGTTACGGCTGCTGCTGTGGGACATGAAGAACTGCGCCTGTGTTCTGGTGTAACAGTTGTGGATTGACATCAGGATAATAAAGGCACCCATTCCTGGGGCTTCCTCCTGGAGATCCACAAGGATCTCTGATGTACTTCCAGTTCAGTAGTAGGAAATATTGGAAGTATGCAAGCTGTAGGGAAAACCAGGTACCTTGCATTTGATGTTTTCCTCCTTCTAACAACCCAGATATTACCTTGGTGTTCTCCTTGACAGTGAGCCCTCACAGTTCCCTTTGCCATGGGAAGTCAGGCGGTTTCTGAGCAGTGCCTGCATATTCAACACTAAAAGGGCAGCTGAAAAGGCAGCCTTGGCTGCAGCTGCTACCTGGAAATCCGGAGGCCGTTGTTTTCCTTATTTCATCTGTTGCTAGTCAGCTGGAAAGCACAGTGACCTATGAGTAATGTGGTCATCCCCAGCTCATGCTGATAAAACCTTTACACTGCTGCCTCTTGCCATCTCTCCTTCTCTATCTCTCTGAGATGTTCTGATCCAATCTTGACTTCCTTTGAGGTAGGGCATTCTGTCTTAATGCCCTAACCCCCTTGGAGAGTCAGAGAGAAATGATTTTGAGATTTTTTTTTTTTTGTTGTGTTTTTGCCTGGTAGACTTGTCTGCAGGGCTTTTATACCAGAAAGGATGTGACTCTGTGGTCATAACCCCAGAGCCCTTTAGGACACTGCTCCTCTCAATTAGTAGCTGCTACTAAAGGTGTAGCAGAGGAATTTCCAAATCCCAGGATATCAGTTTGGCCCCATGGGCAGCAAACCACCAGGTGTAGCTTCCTGGAGTTGGGAGGTAGCAAATCTCAGTTGGTTTTTGCTCTCTCCACCTTCTGGGCAGTCACCTGGCATGTTGGTAATTTTTGTTTGCACCACTAATAAATTTTTCTTGCTTACTCCCTACAGATCAGCATGCTGGATTTTATGGAGCATTTCTAAAGCTGAGGGAAAACTGTCTGGGAATTTCCAGGTAATTGCCATTTCTTCTGCTTCTTTCATGAGCTGCTCTGGATGTTGTGACCTTTTCCTTGATTTCAGGCTGCAGGCTTCTCTCCTAATCCTCTAAATTTGCCACCTCATGATTAGATCTTTGTCCTGAGTTGCATCTTTGAATGCAAAGTGAAGGATGTTCTGGCTGCCCACTCAATATCCAGGTCTCCTGTCCCACCAGCAGAGTTTGACCAGAAACCAGCAGACTCCAAGTTCCTGAGGGGATTTGCTTGCACTTCCTAAGGATATACATGGTTGAACACCTGCTGGGTAAAGAACTGTTTCTGTCTGTGTGATCCTGCCTTACCTGTGCTTAGCGTTGGAACTCAACTTTCTTGTCCTGACAGAAGCACTGTCACTTTCTGACCGCACAGAGTCCTCACCTATTTATCACCTTTTTAAGGGGCTAAGATCTATCGTGGATTTTTGTGGTAGGTTCTAAACTGTTTCATATTTACATCATCTTCATTTCTTTGGGAGACTCCAAGTGAGACAGTGTTACAGTGGGGACCTACAAAAGAGCACGGGGTGTGATGGTTTGAGGGCCACCACACCATGGTCACACCAAGCCCCAGCCCTGGCAGTAGCTTTGTGCCCTGCCTGACAAGGTTGTCGAAGCCCCAGATAAAAGCAGAGTGTTTTTCAGGCTGGCACTGGTCCATCCTCGTTATGATAATGTGGGTATTGTGAGTTCCTTGGGGCAGGGACTATGGTTTTCCGTATGTCTTGAGTTGCTCCAAGATTGTGGCTGGCATTCTGTGAACTAAAGCTAATAAATCAAAGCCAGTTTTTCCTCATGCGCTTCAAAACCTACTCCATTTTGGAATGAGAAAACCACGTACAGCTCACTGCAGGCTTTGTCAAATTATTCCTCCCCTTCACACTTGGACTCTTCTTCATTTTCCACACACTTAATACTCACCCAGCTCCTTTCTGTAACTGGCAGCTGATCCAATTACACACTAGAGGTAGAAATACTGAAGTCTTACAGTTCAAATGTGGAATGATATGCATAGTCACTTTGTCACTCAAATCCTTAAAAAAAAAAAGGAAAGGAAAGAAAACTCAGACTAGCTGGCCATAATTAAGGGCAGAAAATAGAGCCCACGGTTAATATGCCCCTGGTTTGCCAATACTGGTATGTCACAAGTACCAATCAGGAAGCCAGAGCCATGTGGCTTCCCAGATAAAAACGCTGGCTTTTTACTTCTGGGGCTACAGTTCAAATCCAGCTTAAGGTTCTAAATGAGATGAGACCCTTAACCTATGCCAAAACTGGGGATCCCTTCAGGTCACAGCTGAGGTTATTGGCAGGTCACTGTGATTGAGCCTGTGTTCTGTTGCCTTCAGCACACGTAATGGCATAAATAAAGGGACTGAGGTCCAAGCCCTGCCACAATGCCAAGAAGCCTGCAGTATTAGAGATGATAATGAAGGCCTGGTAATAATGACCCACTTTGAGTTAAAGTTAGGATGAGCCTAACAGGTACCCCTTGGACTGCTGTGTGTGATGTATGCCTGCTTCTAGAACTGCATTTTTTGAGAATTCTGGTTCAGATTCTCAGCTGGATTTTTGTTCAGACAGCATTTTGCATTCAGCTTGTAAAACTGCATAGCAGTACCAAAAACATAGGAACCTTCAAAGCCTCCAAGCTCCTCCAGCTCCCACCAGAGAGCCAGAGATGAGAATCCCACATGACAAAAAACAAGCAATAATTAAAAATCCCTATTTTGCCCAAAGAATTCCTTTGTTCGAGGTATGTAAATGTCTTCGCCTGCTTGTAAGTTATTTCATTTTTGATAGTTCCTTAGCTCAGTAATGTGAGCTTGGGAATAGAGGAGTCTGAAAGGAGTGTTACTCTGAAACAAAACACCTGTCTTTCAGTCAAGACTAAATTGACAAGCAACAATTTAGTTGTCTAAACTCAGAGCTTTCAGGATTTCAGACTACATAAATGTCAAGATGCCTAGGTAGGGCTCAAAGGTGAGCGACAGTGTAGGCAAATATACATTGGAACTTCAATTATCCAACCCCTGATCACTCTCAGTTACCTGAAGTTTAAACACGTCTGCCTTCATTCGGGGTTTCTACATTTTTCTGTAAAAGCCCTTTGTACTGAGTCACCTGTCTTTGCCCAGCGGAGTCTGTAAAGTTTTAAGAGCTCGTCTCCTGAGGAGCTTGGTGTGTCTGCCAGATCCCAACCCCTCTCTGGTGGAGCCTGTAATTATTCCTTCATGTTACCTGGTGCATTTGGATAGAAGTGTTAAAATCAATAAATTAAGTGTTTTCAGCTCTGTTGTTGCAGCCACATTCTGCTCTTCCATAGGCTTGGTGTCACTGAGGCATCTTCCTCCTGACACAGAGTGTACCTGCATGGAAATGCATTGGAACCTGGACTGGAATTCTTTAATGATTCCCTCTAGGGAGATTGTGGCCTCTGATGAGCAGTCAGAGGATGGGATGGACTTGGCTAGTTAGCCGTAGTCACCATTATTGCACCAAATTCTTCCCTTCATTCCTCTCCTGTGAAATCTTTGGCATTGACTGACATCCAAGAGCCAAATATGCCTTGATTTCCACAATTCAGAAGCTTATAAAGCTGCTGAGATCCCAATTGAGACCCTCAGAGAAATTTTGCTTTACATTTTCCTGAGTTCAATGCTTTTTCTCAAGATATCCCAGTTACTTTTGAGGGGTTTTTTGTGATTTAAGAGGTAGCAGTTCTCACTGGCAGGTCCCTGCACCAACTACAAAATTAAAAAGTTTTGAGCTAGCAGGAAAGTATGTGAGACCTCCTTACCTCCTTTTGCATCTTTATGTTTTCCAGCGTCATTTCCCCCTCCCCCCCCCACCTTCTTGCCTTACATTTGCCACTTCTAGTTTCTCCCAGTGCTTCCTAACATCATCTGTTCTCTCTGAGGGCTGAAGGGAGTCCCTCTCCTTTTCCCCTTGCTCTCCAGCAAGCGTTTTCCTCTTTATCCTTTGGGGGAGGCATCTGAGCCAGAGTAAGGAGAGGAGATTTTTGTTTCATCCCCAAAGAGAATCTGAATAGGCCAGTGTGCTGGGCAGACCCTTCTGGGAAACAAGGGGTGGAATGCACTAATCTGGGCTGGGGCCCCTTTCCAGAGACACCTTCCATAGTGGCACTGGGGGATCAAAGCTGCTGTGCAAGTGCTGCCTCCTCTGCAGTGCAGGATTTTTGGGTAGGATGAGCCCCTGGAACAATAAACCAGCCCCCTTGAGGAAGAAAAAGGGGATTTCAGGCCAGGTCAGGCAATGTCTGCCTTCCCTTTAGCTGAAGGCAAAGAGCTTGATCCCAGCAGAACAAATGGCATAAGGCATGGAGGATCCAGCGCTGCACAGGAAAGTAAAATCCTGTTCTCCGTTGAAAGCAGAGTTGCACAACTGAATCAAAAGGCAAAATGCAATCCAGTCATCTGTTGCTGTGGGAGTGGGAAGAAAACAAAATTAAACGGGGATATTAAATTGTAAATTTTGTGGGTGGAGAGAAATCTCATTCACCTGGCAGCAAACTAATACTGCCAAGAAAATACAGTAACACAGGAAGAGCAGAGAGTGCCCATTTCAATGTTTAGGAAGTTCTGGTGTCTTAGGTGTTTCATGGCCATCAAAAATTGAAATAAATGAAAGTTGCACTTTAATTGAATTGCACAATGACATCAATTTAAACATTAGTAAACAGATGCAATTCTGTGCAATGCTTTAAATTGTGTTTTCTCACATATGCATTTAATTTAAATTTATTGAGATGGTTATTTATGTTAATAAAATAATTAAAAGCAGTTATTTAAGACTAACTATGAAATAGCTGTGTAACTACCTATATTAATAAGACAGTTAGTTAAGGGATAATGTCTGTTGCTTTATGGTGTAATTACAATAAACAGCTGCTGAGTTTGATTAAGAGCTGAAGTAGAGCTAAAGTGTTTGAGCAATCTCAAAAGCTATTTGTTGTAAGTGTACTACAAAGCAGTAGTGATTATTCCTATTATACAAAAAGCCATACCATAAACGTTAAAATATAGCACATAAGTAAGATGCTTTTTTTCTTGGGCTGTTCCAGCATGTCCATGGGAATGGTGGGGCTGGAGAAGGAGAGCTTGGCTTTAGTGGAGAAGAGGCTTGGGAAGGGCAGTAATTTTGTACAACAGCTTTGCTCATATCCAGATTCACGCTGTGTGAGAAAACCAGGGAGGACATGGTTTGTGCCTGTGAGCTGCGCTTTTTCAGGGGTGCCATCTTATGAAAATCTCTGGCTGGATCCCTTTCAAATTTTGTAGAAAAATTTCAACTGTGGCTTCTGGTCTGATGTAGGAATTTCTTCAGCTTTTTGTTGGAGTATAAATTGGGAGAGTTGAGCACATAGTAAAAACCTTTCTGTAAGTTTGACCATGAAATGGCTACTGCCACTCCATAACTCCATCACTGACACACGGAGCAGCCGCTTCCCAGTCCCCAGGAATATCCTGCTTTATGGCACTGACACGTACCTAAACCACAGACCAGTAATTTCAGTGGGATCAAGGAAGCAAATATTGTCATTGTTATTTACAAACTCCATGTTCTTCTGCTTCTGGTTTCGTACATAAGACGTTTGCCCTCAAAATTTCTGCCATGTTAGTGTCTCACAAATTTCCTAGCAAGTCAGGAAAAGAGGGGCTTAATTACTTAAAAGCTCTTTTATTTCACCTTTGAGAGCACCTCTGAATGGTGAACTCTGATGCTTTGAGGCACAAATGGACGGGGTGATCCTCGGCCTTCTGCTGCTCCGCATTCCCGTACCTCACGCAGGGACTGGAAGGAGACAGATCTTGCATATTTATGGCTTTGTAGTGAACTAAGCTGGACAAGTCCTCGAACAAGAGTTTGTGGGGTTGGGGGTAAGAACGTGTCCTGGATGTCCTGCTTCAGGCCCTGATCTCCTTCTGACATTGTTGGGAATCAGGGAGGTTCTCACTTTCATCCAGACCCAGACATCCTTGGGAAAGGCGGGGGGGTCCGTCACTGCTGTAAACCAAGCTCGGGGAATATCCAGGTCTGTGTGATCAAAACCCACCAGTTCATTTGCGTCACGGCTGAAGGGTTTTTGCATACAGATGGTAGAAGTTCAAAAGGGAAGAAAAGAAGGTGTCAGCAGCACAGTTACACTGGTTTCTTCCTCTTACCCAGCCTATCCTGGAAGAGATAAGGTATCTCTGACCAACCAGTTGTGCGTGAGGGTTTAAAAAAGCCGACAGGAAGAGGTGGCTTGGCAAAGTCCAATGCACAGCGATGAATCCAAGTGCCAATTCATCACTAATCTTGTGTGGAATGGTTTTGCTCCTGGTTTATTGAGGAGGCTGAGGTGGCTGGGCACTGAAGGGTGTGTGTGTGCTTTGCAGGCAGGCCAGGCAGAGTCACTGCTGGGAGAGCACTGCTGCCACCAGGATCTTCCCAAATAACGCCTGTCGGGGCCTGGGATGAGCGCGGGACCCGCATGGCTGCGGCGGCTCCTTCCTCAGGAGAAGCTTAGGCAATGGCAGAAAAGCCCACCCAGTGTACTTGCCTTGTTAAGCTGCTGGGGCTTGCAGGCCTTCCTAACTCTGCCCTGGGGAAAAACTGTGTAACAATGGATAAAAGACTTGGGCCTCCCAGCTTAGTTACAAAGGATTCTCTTCACTCATCCTCTTAGTGAGAAATCCAGTTGAATGCTTTTTGAAATCTTTCAAATATTAAAAATAAAATAAATCTTCTTATTCTGTTCCCTGGCAAGATTCTTGACTGCAGTGCCATGTTGTCACACACTTCAGGGCCTTTAAAATGTCGAAAGGACCCCCCTCAGTGATGTGGCTGTAGCCAGGTATGCAGAGAAAAGGTTATTCAATTCTTTGTGTGCCTTCAGAAAGTTGAAGGAAAAAAACCCAGTGAGCCCTGAGAGGGGGAAGATGTAGTGGGTATTAAAATAATTGGGTGTCAGGCTGCAGAAGGCTCACTGCTGCTACCTGGCTTGGTTGGGATCTGCTTTGGAAAAGACCTGGTTTGTGTTTATTTGTTTCAGGCAGAGAGAGGGAACTGTTGCTGCTTCACCTGGGCACGGGAATCACTGCAGTTTGTTGCTCTGAGCAGTTACTGCAGAAAACGTTTCTCAAATCAGTTGTGAAAAGAACCACACGCTCTTTTCAGCTGCCTCAGAAACTGGTTTGCCTTCCACTTCCTTCTCTCCTGAAGTGTTACCTGTTCCCTTCCCTTAGTGCCAGTGTCAGCCTAGAGATGCTCCATTCCCTCTTGGCACGGGCTTTTCAGCGCAGAGGGGATGTGATATTCACTGCACGCTGAGGTCACTTAAAACCTGGAAGAGTTGGGAAAACGGAAGCTGTCCATGCGTGCCCTCATCGAGGGAACCATCAAGTGACTCTGCTACTTGTGATCTTAGAAGTCAGTTTTCCTTGCACAGAAATCTTTGCCCACACACATTGTTGTCATCGCTCTGTAAAGACAATTTCTTTATGGGAATCTCTTGCAAGAAGTAGAGGTTTGTTCTCTCTGCCTTGCTGTCTCCTTTCCTTCACAAGGAGTTGTTGAATATTCAGCATCCCCTGATTTTAAACTCTTTCTTTATAGTCTTTGGTGCTTCTCAGTCATTTCTGAGACCATGCTGGTGTGCTTCTCTACCACCTCAAGTTAGAGCACATGGGAACCTGATTTTCTTAAAGGGAGGGATTTTTGGCTAAAGTTTTGTTTAGATTCATGTAAAAAATATCCACTTGCTTGTTAGGTATTGGTTGGGGTTTTTTTTTTTGGTTTGGGTTTGGGGTTTTTTGACATCTGGCTGTCTCTGGATTTAGCTTTGGTTCATTAGTTAAGGACATAAACAGCCACATTTCATATTATTCACACTATTAGAGTGTATTCCAAGCCCATACATATCCTGCAGCTTGTTAAATAATTCTTTATGCTTTAAAAAATTCCCATTAATCTCTGACCAAGAAGAGCAATAATAAGTAAGTTAGTCATCATATATAAAAATCTGAATCATTTTTACAAGTATCTTTAATGGCTTCCTTTAATTACGTGTCTTCATAAAAACACTACCCCTCTCGAACACAGCATCCTTTCATTCTTTGAGATGATCTAATTCCTGAAACAACGGAAATTAAGGCACTGATGCTTTATTTGGGCAAATTAACAGAAAAAACCACTTGCACAGCTCAAGCAGAAGGTACAGGAATCATGTACCTTGTCAGCTACCTTGGTATTAGTAGCAAAATTTTCCAAGCCAGCCCAGCAGACTGCTGGGATCAGTGTTACCCTGACAGTGAAGTGCTCCATGTGGACTGGGATGGGATGGGATTTTAGCAGCAACCCAGGGGAAGGTGAGCTGCCTTCCCTGCTGCTCCTGGCCTTGCCCCACATGTCCCTGGCTCAGCTTCTGTGGTGGTCCTGTGGTCACCAAGGGCAGGAACGCCCTTCCTGTTGCCCCGCTCCAAGGAGTTTGATGATTCCGTGTGCTCAGCAGCACTGAGGGGTGTTTTTAGGGTGGTTAGGTGAAGTTGTACCCTGCTCGTTCGCTGATCAAATGCGGATCTTCAAGTGGGCAAAGCCCTTTCCACCAGGGCCGGGTGGGCAGGCCCAGCCCTTTCAGGGGCAGCTCAGGCTGCTGGGGGATTAATGTGGCTGGAAAGCCACAGCCGGGATCGTTGCATCACGCGCTCCTTTCTCCTTGCCCTTTGTTAATCTGAGTTTGCCACCTTAAACCCACAATCAAAGGCAACATTCACTGCCCTGCCACCAGAGCTGCGCTGGACAATGTTTTCAAGCCTCTTTCAAAAGGCATCTCCTGTGTTCATCCGTCTTCCTCTGAAGGCACCAGAGGCTCTGAGTAAGGGATAAAAAGGTCAGATGTAAAACAGAGGCCGCCTCTAACCCTTCATGGCCTCTTTAAACCCCTCCATAGTCCATAGGCTGAGAAACACTGAAAAAGGAAGGATGGTACTGAAGCCTCTTCCTCCCCTGTTTTATTTCAGGTCAGGTAACCTTGCTCGCTCTTGTGGAAAGCCTGAGGAGCTCCAGGAGGGATTTAAGGAAGAGATCTTCCTCTCCTGTTCAGGTGAATAGTCATGAATTAGACTCTTGGGAGACTAAAGCAGTACAAATACATAAGGAAATCTTTTGATTACACGTAGTGTTAAAAATGGTAAAAATAATTCTACTACAGTTAGTGTTGAATTTTTATGTATTTACTTATTTATCTTAATTTATGCTATTTTTTTCTCCCTTCCCTGGGAAGTGAAGACTATCAACAGATAAGGGAGAGAATTTTGTGTTTTTGTATGCAGTATGAGTCCAGTACTTGGCCAAGACCCAGATCTATTGTGGCAAGAAAGTAATAGATGAACTAACTAGGGACTCAGACTCTCTGGCCAGCGTCCAAGAAACATTAAAAAATTGTAGTACTGCACATAACAAGTAGGAAGTTGCATGCAAATGTTGATGTCTTATTGAAAACTGTTAAGTTATTAATATGTTGGGTTTATAGACGTGCATTTGGATTTTAAAACATGCCGCCAAGGTTCTTGCCCTGAAATTACCTGCTGAACTCTGTGTCTGAAATAATATTTAAAGTGGTGTCACACTGGTGAGGTAGTTGTGGAGAAAATGACACATCTGGACCCCTGGAGTGTTTCTTTTTGGAGCACTGAGACAGTGGCAGGGGTCCAGTTCAGCTCTCAGGACAGTTTTTAAGCATTGGTCCCAGTTTTTTCCTTCACTGTGTCTTTCCCCTGAGCAAGTCTTGACCTTGTCACAGGGTAGGAGGGTTCACTCTTTGTTGGTTCATGTGAAAGGTGTGGGGCAAGAGCTTTGTGTGGTGCCCAGCGATCTCCTAAAGCCTTTTAGAAAGGTGATGCCAAGAGCATTAGGGGTTGGCTAGTAGAGGATTTAGGATGACTTTGATGCCAGTGAATCCTGTTCCTGTGGGGTGATGGGTATCCTGATGGGTGCAAGGTATAGCTCATATTATCACTCCTGTGTTTCTTGGGAGAGCATTGGGTTTTTCCTGTAGGTCTCGTTTCTCATACAACCCTGGTGAGATGTAAAATGTGATTCAGTCTCTGGTGTTGCAGACAGTCCCCTGAGTGAAGTGTCTGTGATTCCATGTGGCTGCTGCCTGGGAGAAAAGGTGAGGAGAGGTGCTGGAGCCTCTGTTCCATGTGAACTCCGTGTGTATGCAGCTGCCATTCTGCTCTGTGTCAATGTCACACAGCTCCTACTGCTACCCCAGAATGGTTTATTGCCATTGCCAAAGGTGTCCTTGCCAACTTCCATGTAGATCTGAACATTCCTAAGGGTATTTTGTGGCACACTCAGCAAGTTACTCAGTGTAGTTGTGATCACAAAAGTGCGAGGAAGCGCACAGAAACAAAGAGGCTGGAAAAGCAGGGAGCTCCAGTTGGGGTGGCTCATGTGGAGCGGGCAGTGCTGTCCTGTGAGGCACGACAGGAAGCTGAAATGATAATTTCTTTCTACCACAGCAATAAGCAAACAGTTTCAGTGATTGCACTTTATTCACAACCATAACTGTCATCACTGACATTCACTGGAGGTGTCAAATCCCAGGGTTTTATGCTTTTACAGTTGTATTTTATCTCTTTCCCTCTAGAATTATTCCTTTTTTAGTAGGGAATAGCTTAATGTTAGGGCTAAGAGGTGAATGGTGGGACTTGATTTTCGATTTTTTTTTTTTTTTTTTTTTTTTTAACCTGACCTTCCTCACTCCCTGTTCCTCTCTCATCCCTGCTCAGAGCTTTGTTTGAGCTGGAGAACCAGTTCCATGGTTATTGTTGGACCAAGTGAGCTTGCTTCTACAGTGGGGTTTTTTTTCTAATCTCTCAACTCTTAATTGTTGCATGCAAATTGTTTAATAAATAATGTTGAACAGAAAAAAAAAAAAAAGAATAGATATTAATTAAGAAAAGGATTTAGGCTGACTCAGTCTCATACATGAGACAAAAGGTTAAGTAAATGCCAAGGCTGCTATGCCTCTTCAAACAATGAATATTAGTTTTAGAATCATTAATGTCTGCTTAGAAAACAGAGTCATACTGGAGTCTTGTATGCCAAAATAACCAAGGCCAGGGATGTTTCTTTTCAATCTGAAGCTAAATTATTCTCCAATAGAGGGCTAAATGTATGCAATTAACAGTGCTAGGTAGGACAACAGGGAATGGCACTTCTAATATGTAGCCAAATTGAGATCAAGTTTTTCTTTAAATCTGGTAACTTAGACATTTAATATGCACAACCAAGCTCTGCGAGAGAATTAGTGAAAAGAAGCAGATAATTAACTCCTTCCCTGCTTGTCAGTGAAGACAGAATGATTAGCCCACTGTTCACTCATTGCTGTCTTCTCGAGTTGCTGGATCTACAAAAACAAAGTGGTTTTTTTTTTTCCAAATGCCTTCCATACATGGCCAAAGATGAAGACAGCTCTGTAGTCTTTATTAGAAATGGAATTGCCACATCATATTTTTAAAGAAAATTTCATCCTGAGAGGGGTCAGTTTTCTGAGTTGGGTTTAGCATGAACACAACCATGAGAGCGTCACTAAAACTGCATACTCTGGGTTGAAAAGCTTGAGAAGATACATTTTAAAAAATAAATAGCAAAGTCCATTTTAAGCAAGTAGGTGACTCTGACCGGTACATAGGCAAAAGAAAAGGCGTTCATTAAAGGTTCCCAGCACCCTCATGTGCAAAAAATTTCTCTGTACTAGACAAGACTTGCTACTGACTATGTTAGCATCACCCTTTATTATGAGTGTACCTAACAGTAATAATTTTTAATTCTCAGCCAGAGATATTCAAGAGGATGAATATATTTCTTCCCAACTGACTGAGGGAAAGGGAAGTAAAAGATGGCAAAGTGACTTCTGTTTGTATCTGAACTAAGTCTGTGCTTCCTTGCTCTGGGTTCAGCTGAGCTGAAGCTAAAGGGTGTCATTTTCCATTCTGTTTCTCCTGCTGAGGAGGCTCTCAGAGCAGAGCCTTTGGTGGCAATGGTGACTCCTGCTGAAGTCAACAGCCACATGCAAATAAACCCTCAGGTCTGAAAATGGGACACTTAAATAGCTCAAGTTTTGTTTCTAAGGCTGAAGTGCATTACAGCTCTCATTTAACTGAGTAAATACCATTATGCTGAAGTCCTTTGCATTGTCACCAACAGGGAGAGCTTTGCCCTGGGGCTTGTTTCAGTTCCGGGGCTGTGCTGGAATGTGCTGTATTTACATTTAATATTTGTGCCGTGTCCAGGTCTCCCTCTCCACTTTCTGGTGCTTGCTGCTTTCAAGAGTGAAGGAAACATTCTGGAGAGTGGGCCTGTTCAGGGGCATGTGCCCAAGCCCAGCTCTGAGCCTTATACTTTCCTTTTAGGTTTTTCACACATTATTATTAGGAAAAAGCAAAGAAGCAGCCAAACACCAGATTGTTGCTTTTTGGTATTGAGCTCCTCTCTTGATAAGGGGTTTATGAGTTTGTGCTCAGGCTTGAGTCTGCATAAGAGATCCATAAGGGAGCTAACATATGGGATATTTTAACTCTCCATATTTCAATAATCTTCATTAAGACCATTTGGAAAGAATCTGTGCGTTTTCTACTTATGAGCCTTTGTCTTTTCCTTTCGAGAATTTTATTTCTGGAGACTCTGGATGACTAAAATTGGCTCTCTCCTCCCCAGCTGGCCTGAGCACAAGTAGACTCCAGCAATCCGAAGGTCTCTTAACTGAGACCACCAGAGCAGTCCTTTAGGATCTGCACAGGCTGAGGCCACCTAGGAACAGCTTCTCTCTGGCTGCAGTGGCCTGTTTCACCACTGGGCAAATATTTGACTTCAAAAATGTTTAGCTTTCACTTATTTCACCGTGAGGTCGTGCCAAAAGGGCGGGCATGGTGGCCCTTATGTTTGCTAAAGGTCTGGCTCTAGCTGTGTGGTGTGGGAGGATCTCCTGTCATGCAACACCTGAGGTCAAACTGTCCTCTTGCATTCCTCACATGGGCAGCGCTGCCCTTGCAGCTGGCTCTGGGCTGGTGTGGCTGATGCCATCAGAGAAAATTTCTGGGTTGCTTCATGTTCTGGCATAGTCCCTTGTGGACAGACTTCTGTCCTGACAGGCTCTGTTCCTAGGCTCGTCCTTCACCCATCTGAATTCCCCTCTGGCGACACTGTGTGACCAACTTGGGGCAGGCAGATGGTCCCCAGATCCTCTCTCCTGAGGTCACCAACCACAAAGTCAGGTGGGATTAGTGACTCTGCTGTAGGGATAGGGACTTCTGGGATATTTATGTGCATAAAGATGTGTGCCTCAAAACAGCAGAGGAATCCCTAAAAGAGTAGAGGAGAAGGGAACCTAGGCTGTGTTTGTATAATTCTGCTCGTAGAGGTGTCAGTGCCAGCAGGGCGAACTCAGGGAGGGCAGACAGCCCTCAGCCTTTGCTGCCCCAGCTACAGGCAGGCCTGCATTGATCTTGGCAGCTGCTCCAATCCTCTCTTCCCTCCCTGCAGGCTGCTCCAGGCCTTTCTTTCAGTGCCTTTGCAGCCAGCTCTGATCTGTGCTCCCTGAGCTCCTGCCAGCACCTCCGAGCCCCTGCCCAGCTGCCCCACTCGGCCCCCAGTGCCGCTCATGTCCCTGCACCACCGGGATCCTCTGGGGCTTTCCTCCCCTGCCTCCCTGACATCACCGAGCACCCTCAGGGCCCCTTTCCTCATCTTTTACCTTTTCTTACCTCGTGCTTCTGCTCCCCCAGCTGAGCCCTGTCCCACTCCAGGCATGACAGCCATGTGGGCATCCCAACCCCACTGCTCCTGCACCCTGGGCAGGATTCCACCCCCACACCTCACAGGGTGCAGAGGTGCCTGTGCTGGCCTTGGGCTTTCCCCGACAGAGCTCTTACCCCATGTGCAGCAGAACCCATCCCATCGATCCCCCCATCCCTGAGTGCTGACAGGCTGGACAAGGGCCGGCTCTGCTCCTGCAGCATTTAATCCCCAGCTCCGAGTCACCAGGACACCGCAGACTGTTGGGTTCCGCTCGGGCATAATTCCATCATTACCATTGATTTGTTCGCCCGTGCTCCCCACGGTGCTTTTAATCAACTCTCCATCTTTGTGCCTTCACACCTTTACGCTTCCCATGATTGGCTCTGCTCCCTTCTGCCTCTGCAGTGAAATAGCACCATAGAAATCCTCCTGCCTCTTACATGCATTAACAATCCCATTTCTCCTCTCTCTGGTCCAGTGAAGGGATCTCCCTCACCACAAAGGCACCACTGTCTCTGCTAAGCGCACGGGGAATAGCTTCTATTCATTATTCCCAAAGTCCAGTACAATGGGTTATAATTAGTTACTGGCCTCTTTGGTTTACTCTACCTTCAAAGGCTCTTTTACAGTTTAAAAGTGAAGGCAGATGCTGACATTAATTTTGGCTCTCTCTCCATGGCATTGTGCAGACAAGATAAAACCAAGATGCAGGTACAGGGATAAGTAACTTGACTAGCCAAAAAAAAAAGGAAAAAAATAGAAAATAGGGCCATCATCACATTCATTTCATGAAAGTAGCATGGTGTTGGGGAGAACTCATTAGCCTTTTTGTTCTGCATTATCACCATCATTTATCAGCAGTTGTATCACATGTCACAGCCACTATCCTTTCTGGCATCCAGTGTGGGACCAAAGGGCTCCCGGAGAATGCTGAGTTCCGACGCCGGGGCTGTGCCGTGTGATGCACTAGGCACTCTATTAATTGTGGCAGATAGAATTTTTTCCAATATACTCCTAAAGGGGCACTCAATAAAGCAATGCAGTGTGATTTACCAACTCAAAGAAGCATGGACAAATAAAACCACATCATGGGCCTGTCCTTCCCTCTAAACCTTCCTTCCATTGTTAGCACTGAAAGTGTTGGAAGTTGTTTAAAAATGAAACCAACAAACCCAAACCCACAAGTGAAGAAAGCCCAAACATTAGGCTAATCAGTCCTTGCAAAAACATGCTGCTTTCAGTGAAACTCTTCCTTTAGTTATGTCTTGGTGATGGTGGGCTGGTAAGTCCTTAAAGAAATCTGCTGCTTCTTTAAGCTGTGACACTCTGATCACTCTTGTGTACACACAATTCTCCACCGCAAAGCAGGGCTTGGGGAGTAGTTTTAGAACTCCTCCATGAGCCTAGACCTTTAATCAGCTGGCAGTAATTGCCCACCTCTTCCAGCAATGCAGAAATACGTGGGAGGGGAGAAAGCTGCAGCCTTGTCCAAGTTGCAGTTGTCAGTTCAAGCCAGCACTTTAAGGAAGCATCTCATGTGCAACAAAAGTGGTACATGTTCACCACCCCCATCTAAGAGAAGGGGTAACACCATCTTTAAATATTTTGGGCATTTGCAGGACACGCAGAGGCTGATCCTGACCCTCTGGACTTGGGAATGTCAGCTAACCCTGTGCCTGAGCTCTGGGAGCAGCAGCACTTGCTTACCCCACAGGCAGATTGTGAGGATTAATTAATATTTGCAAAGTGCTTTGAAGATGAAAAGTAGCATGTTAAGTACTATAAAGTATTATTAATAGTGATGACAAACTGATAGTTTTGGAGTATGAGTCTTTTCTTAACCTTTTGTAGCAAGGCCTTACATTGCAAGCAGCTGAACAAGTGACAGCAGTTCAGCTGGAGTGCCTGGTCCACTGTTTTCCGAAGCATTGGGGTTGTGGTGGTTGCCACCAGCAGCATCTTCCCGCTGGTGCAGTCGCTCACCACCCAAACCCTTGCTCTGAGAGGTTCACCAAACCCTGAGCCTCCTGCTGAGGAGTTTGTTCTGCTCTGGGCAGGGAGAAGGCCTTTGATTCTCACCAGTTTCCTCTGTGAGCAGCCTCATGGGGAAGGCAGAGGGCCAGAGGTAGTGATGTGGGACTGGATGTGGCTCCTGCCCTCACCCATTTGGATTTTATGCCGAGAAACTCAGGCCCTGGTGTCAGCCACAGTCAGGAGGAAGTCTGTCAGCATATTTAATTTGAAACAAGAAACAGTTTCAGGCCTCTGTGGCCCAGGTCTTTAAGGCTAGTTTTCTGGCATTATGAAATATGTTTTTCCTCTGAAAACTTTGAGATCTAAGAATTTTTTTCTGGAGTGTAAACAGTAGGACTCTCATGAAGAGTAAAATTTATTTCTTAGCTTGCTAGGGTCAAGTAACTCTAACTGGGATTAGGTAATGTTTCACAGAAGCTGATGTTTTTGTGGCTAGGGAATCCCTGGAGGAAGGAAGATATCCACGTTTGATGAAAAGCGCCTAATAAAATTAGATACTGCTCCTGAGCTTATCAAAGGAAGATGGAAAGTAATGAAAATTAAAAGTGCAGCTCTGGAATCTTGTAAAATCCTGTCAAGATAGCAGTCTGGATCCAGAGTCCATATTATTTTTCCCTTTTATCTGCCCCACCTCCCCGTGTATGCAGAGTCCTGCACACACAACCCCTGTTTCTTTCTCTATTCAGATGACCTTAGTTACATCCCTCTCATTTTCTCTCTCAGCATCCCCACCTCTAAATCCCCACCAAAACCAAAAAAACAAAAAGGAGCAGCAGTCAGGCCAGTATAACTTGCCAAATCCCAAACTTTCTCTGGCGAGGTATTGCTAAAGACAGGAATTGCCACCAAAAAAGAAGGATAAGCTCCAAGAGATCAAATAAAGCTGTCCTATTCCCTTAATTTCTTTCAGAATTATCAAGTGAAGACCTGAGACACTTCCAAAAAAATCAGGAATCCTTTTATGAAAGGGAAAATGGTTGTGGCTTTGATGATTTGTTTGTGGTCGGAAAGCAAACTTAGGGCCCTGTGTTCTTTGTGACTTCTACATAAGCAAAATAGGAGACAGAAGAAGGAGAGGAGAAATAAAGGATGTGTTGAAGAAGGGGAAAGAACTCTCAATACTGCTAAAAATACATATTTTAACTGTTTGCCTCCCTCTTTGAGAGCAATTAACCTTTTCACTTTCTGAAAGACTGGAAACAGGAAAGATTTTCTGAATGTTTTCTGTGTACCTGGACAGTTCTTTCTTTGTGCAACCTTTATCAGGAAGCTTGTTTGTCACCAAAAGGAATTTTCTGCACTATTCTCTCCTTTTTGATGGGGCTGTCCCAAGGTAACCTCTACCATTCTTGATATTGGTTTCTAAAAGCAAAGTGTCCGCTTGAGCAAACGGGGAGGAATACGAACTGTCAGAATCCAGGTGGGAATGGTGATTTTATTACCGGCTGGTGTACAGCAGGGATATAAATCTAGAATGACCAAAACCTGGAATGTGATCATTGCTGATGTGCCTTGATACCTGTAGCTCTACCACAGACCCTGCTCAAGTTTTCTTTCCCCTTTCCCCCTCTTTATTCCCCCCAGGTTGCTTTAATCTGTAATATTGGCAATAATCACTGTGGTATTGTTGCCTCGGCATTCCTGAAGAGTTAGGAGTGGACTGTAATTGAAGAGTTCATTACCAAGATCAGTTGGCTCCTTGATTACAGTGGCAAGGTGAAATATATATCCTCACCAAAAAGCAACTGCTAAACCTTTAGAGAAGTCACCCACTTTTCACTCTTTTTCATTAGGACCCCGACAAGCTTGTCAGCAAAATTAAAGGTATGTCATTCACATCGTGCATGCATTGCAAAGGACTATAAACCTGCCAACCTCTTTGATGAAATAAAAGGGTTTTATTTATGATTCATGTAGGAATATGAGGTTATTTTTATTCTGTCAGTACACTAATAATCAGACAAGAGCTCAGGAAATGAGAAGGCACACTGACAGGGAAGGTTCTGATAAAGGGGAATCCTCTAGGGCATTTTGCCCCCTTTGTAATCTCCTTTTTAGTGCGAGGTTATATTATAAGCATGGCATAGCATGATCTTGGCTCACAGGAACAAAGAGAAGAGCTTCCTAGCAGGACTTGAGGTATAATTCCACCAGAAAAAGAAAACACTTCCACCAGAGAGGTCTGCATTGCTGCAGTGAAACAGGAACTTCCAACCTGGTTTTCCAAGAGTTGGAAAGAGACCCTTCTTTTCTCCTTGCAACATAACCAATCATAACCACAACAACAACAAAAAGGAGAGACTGTAAATACAGAGCCACTGAAAATTTATTACCTATTAGTTTTATACTAATTTTTCCAACGCTCCCAGTCTAGCTCAACGTGAGATGTGACAGCACAGAAAAGGGAGGATGGGGAAGTAGCTCCTTTCCCAGTCCTTGGTCAGCATCTGGGCTAGCAGAGGAGCTAAGGAGCAGGCTCCATTTCCGAACGTGTCTTCCCCTGGATATCTCAAATATCTTGGCAGTTTGAAGCTGCTTTAGCTCCGTCCCAGCTCAGCAAGTGGAAACGCTGGAAGTGCGTTTTGTGCTTCTTGGTGTAAACTGTCATTCATCCCCCAGCCCAGCCGTGATTACGGAAACACTCCTCAGGAGTAAAAAGGAATCACTGTGTTAGCTGGCTGGCCTTAAGCACGGTAGTTTGCTGAACAGTGGTGTGCTGGCAGGAAAACACAGCCCAGCCAAATGTATGCAGGATGAAGTGAAACAAAGTTCACTGGAGGAAGGAAAATAATACTAATCCTTCATTCAATAAGCAGCGAGTTAAGTACATTCTGCGTGTGGAAGAAATGTAAAAGCCAAGGGAGGAAAGCACACACGGAAAGGTGGTGTGGCTGCCTTCCTTTCTAAAGACAACACACGGGGCATTTAGGAATGAATAACACAGGGAGCTGTGCCCAAGGCACTCATGCAAAATGCAGCCCCTGCCTTAAGCTCTGCCGAGTTTCAGGGTGTTTGAGCTCCTTCTAACCAGAGAATCCCCTCAAAGTGAGGGACAACGCTCCCTTTTCCATGGGTTGGTGACATGCAGAGGATGGCAGCTAAGGTTTGAGGTGGGATTATGTTCACTCTTCAGTGCTGCGATCTCTGTGATAGTTTTCCATGTTCAGAAGGTTTGGGAAATTTGGATTTGGCTGCGTGGGGCTGGCTTTGCAAAGGTGAGCCAGGTATCAGAGATGCACTGAGCAGATACAGTCTGGTTGTTGGACTCTACGCTGGTCTCTGTGGGTTTTTTGGGATGCATCAGAGTGACACCTTCCAGACTGTTGTTGCTTGTCCTATACCATCCTACTGATGCTAAGATTAGGGATAATTTGTAAGGCTTTTGTTCCCTTTAATGGAAATCATAAATCACAGAGGGCCTCAGAGAAATATAGAGCCTGACTGCCGTGCTGCCTACAGTGTTTTACCTGCTCCTTTTCTTTGCCTCACAGTGCTTTCTGGGTAGTCACTTACTTTCTTTTCCCATGGATAGGCATGGAATCCACCTTTCTTCTCGTTAGTGGGGGGGGGGGGGGGGTACTTTGTTTGTGTGTTTTCAAGCAGCTACAGCAAAAGGATTTAAAACAATTTGAAATTCTCCATGGCAGAAGCCACTGCCGTTAGCAGAGGAGCTTCAGGACAGATGTACTACTTGAAAGTATTTTCAGTGACTTCTTGAAAATCAGTGAGATGTCAGGGGCTGGAAACAGGATCCTGCTGTTTGCAGAACACTTGGTGCTTGTCCTTGCTGGAAAGCTGTTGAAGTGTCGAGAGCCAGCAGGGTTTTTGATTCCTGTGTGATGTTGGAAGGACACAGAGTAGCCTCAAGGTGCTGCTGTCCCTTTAAAACCCTCCTTTTGTCTGTTGACTCAGTGATTTACAGTAAAACATAATTTCATTTCTCTCAGCTAATTATGAACTGCTCCCTTCCAAACTCCCGATCTCTTCACACATCCAAAGGCATCGATGGCAGAGCAGAGCCCAGATTTGGGAGCTGGCAGTGCTGCACCGGGTGCTTCTCCCTGTGCCTCTGGAGCCTGCCATTGTGCTGGGAAGTGGAGCAGGTAACCACTTCATCAGTCCGAGATTCCATTCTCATGGAGCACCGAGGTTCATTATACTCACTTTATCAGCAGTGCGCTTTACTGCTGAATCCATGAGAGATATTCATGTGAAACATGAGCAGAGAGAGAGGCATTGCATCTTTTCATTAATAAGCCCTCTTCTGGGATCCGGCATTAGTGAGATTCAGCGGATCATAGAGCACAGGGGTATCATTTTTACATGATTACTCTAAATTCTTAAACCAGAGGCTTAAGAGAGAGGCTTCTCACAAAGGCAGCTGTGGGAATTGTTAAATGATTGGCACAGCACTCACGATGGGCTGAACCACTCTGGGTACCTCCAGTCATGGGGGGTACCAGCAGGCATTTTATTACCTGCCACCGAGGGAAAAGTGGAAAAGAGAGAGTGTATCAGACAGAGGAAGACGTGCTAACCCTGCAAAATATCTCTGTAGTTCCATCTCTCCTCCTGGAAAAAACTCATGCCATAATAGTGATGCAGGGCATCATCCCACTGCACAGGCTGAGCTCTTCCCTTCCCGTCCCTTCCCACACCTTCCTTGTGTCTATGCTTATTTTTAACCGTCTGATCCCACCTTCATTAGTTTGGCTGCTGAAATAATCCCCTTGCA
Organism: Coloeus monedula; assembly: GCF_965178545.1. Lineage (NCBI taxonomy): Eukaryota > Metazoa > Chordata > Aves > Passeriformes > Corvidae > Coloeus > Coloeus monedula. Next base: position 3,485,334 of record NC_138782.1, read on the forward strand.
GCCTCCACCCCCAAATAATTCATTTTTGGCTGGGCAGAGGGTCAACTAATTCCACCAGACAGACACTTCTGAGATCCGTTGCCCACGCACAAGAACCCTTGCGTGGCTCAGAGCAGGGTGCCCAGCCAGCAAACCTCTGCTGGGATGGGAGGTTGGTGGCATTTACAACAGAGAGAGGCATCTGTGGATTCTGGAGACCCACACTTTCTGCTTGAGGTCACAACGTGTTTCTTCTGTGATTCCATGTAATTCCATCCAAAATTCCTGCAATGCACTTCCTCTCTCCTGGCTGCTCAGTCCCACCCCACCAGGCTGCCTGCAAACCAAAATTAGGAACTTGATGCGGCTGAAATAAAAACTCTGTTGCTTTTTTTTTCTCCCTGGATTAGTTTTCAGATGGATAAGTTCCTCAATCAGTTCCAAAATACAGATGCACAAATGCTTATCCCAGCGTGAGGAAAGGGACCCCACAGGGACCAGAGGGACTGGGCTGCTTCTGTCACTGACAGCCAGAAGTGTTGGCTGAGCTCTGGCTTCCAGTTCCCGTTTGCCAAAGGGAGATGACAGTAATTCCTTATTTCCTTATTTCTTCTGTTAAGGAGAACTGGCAGCATTTGCCACATGTTTGCATTTGTCCATGGAGCTGGATCTTAGAGCAGGCATCAAACAGCAGTGACTGCCAGAGGCTTCCCAAGGTGTCCCTAACTCTGGAAGGCCAAGTGACCACTGCTCCCTTTACGTTTCCTTGGTGAGCGTTAGCAGGAAAATCCTTCCTCAGCTATTTCTGCAACATCTTGAAATCCAGTTGCAAAATCTTCCAGCTTCCCAGTGATCCTGATCCCAATTGCCAATAGGGATTGTTTTGAGTTTGGAAGTTTAAAAGAGGTGAGAGGAAAAGGAGGAGGAGGTGAAGGAAAAGGAGAAGACCAGAACACACCGAAGCAACCAAGAATCCATACTAGAGATTTCTGAGGTATCCTGCCATAAATGGCTTTCAGCCCTGGTGTAAATCCATCCATTTTCAGGTTTTTAGTCACAATTGATTTTAGGCAGAGATGTTCCTCTTTCAGAAGCCTTCTTTCAATCTCGTGCTTTCTACAAGTCTGAAAAGAAAAAGAAAAACAAGAACCAAGAAGGCGAGGTCATGTGGGGGGCTGAAAAATCCAGATCAAACAGCAAAGAGCACTCGATTAGAAGCCAACACATTTCTCTTTTCAGTATCTCTGAAAATTTTTTGGCAGACTTAATTAGAAACAGGTGCAAGCTATAATATTTATTGCAACAATGCATCATTTTTGTCTGTTTCCAAGGTCATTGTTCCAGCCAATGGGAAGCCAGCAACCCACAGGGAGTATAACTTAGTCTATATGGGTAAAACGTGAATTCCTTAACCCTTTATCTAATGGAATGAAATACAGCATTGCACAAAGAGCGGCTCTGGCAAAACAGAAAATCCTGTGAGGAATCTTCCATGATAACAGGTTCCAGTGGAGCAAGTGACATCACCAGCTGAGCTAATAGTGAGCCTTAGGTAAAATGGAGTGGGTACAGATAAGGAAGGAGAAAAACACTTTTTTTTTTTGCTACTCCTCTTTCCAAGCCTGGGTTTATGTGGAATTGCTGCAGTGGGAGCCCATGATTGCATGTTATCAAGCTCTGGGTCTCTAGGCAGGGCTCAGCTCAGCTTAGCAATGGATTCCTTTGGCTATGTCTGAATCCAGAGAGATGGGCTGGCCTGAGCTGTGGATGCTCCTGCACTGAGGCACCCACAGCAGCCTTTGTGCTTCCAGGTGAGTGTTCCAGGGCTTTCCAGCGAGAGAAGCCTGGGAAATCTGTGGATCCTTCTTGCCTTTCCTGCAGCAGGTTTAGAGAGACAAGGTCTGTGCACTTCTCTCCATCTGAGGGAGTGTCCCAAGCAGGATTTCTTTTGGTCCCACAGAGATTCCATTGGTCAACAGTGACAGTGCCCTTGGTTGTGAAAAAAAGCCCCATTTTCCAAGCCTCCACTTAATTCCCTCTTGTGAGTTTTTCTCAATAATCTTTGCATGACTTCTTTGTGCTTTTGTGCTCATTTGGGAGTCAGGATCTTCTTTTAAACTCTATTTTATTCCTTTTTAATGTGACAAATATAAACATGGAAACAAAGCAGCACGCGTTAATAGCAGAGATGTGTGAAATTGTGGCATTTTAGCCTTTTTGCAAGAGCTGCAGGAAGTTGCCAATATTTTTTGCAGACAGAAACTATTTTTTCCACCCTCAAATCATCACACAGCATAAAATCTGTGGGTATTTGTGTGTCTTTGGATAGATGCTAAAGTAGTGAGGGAATACAGGTTCCCTCTTGAGAATTTGCACACCCTGTGTCCTCATTTGTTCTTTTGGCACCCACAGCTCCCTCAGAGACACCTCAAGTTGCCACCAGTGTCCAGATTAACTGTCCTGTGTCTGCAATCAGTTACCAATGTTCTCTGTGATCCCAGGAACCATTCTTAAGAGAGTATCATCTGTCCATTAAATGCAGAAGTAACATAATCCAAACACATCACATTGATGGATTTGGGATTGAATTCTGAGTGAATGTTTAGGGAGAGACAGACCCTGCGGTCATTTTTAGAGAGTTTGGTAGAAGAAATGATTATGTTTGGAGAGGACCTGTTTTCTGCAGCACCCCCAGCAATTTCCCAGCACTAAATTCTTGGGAAGTTCAGACCTAGCTGGAAACTTTACAGCTCAGCATCCTTTGCTGATTTGTTCCCTTTGGTGATTTTATTCTCTCACGTGTTGTATCTGAGCCTGGCTCCTGGCTTGCAAATCCTTTTAGTGGTGGGCTCGTGCTCTTCTACATTGTCCTGTGCACCACAGCTTTGCTTTAGGTAATCTGATTCCTGAAGAATTTGTGAAATCCCCTCCTCTGTCTCTCCTTGCCAGGAGCAGAGGGCTCCTGCAGGGCTGCTTGGAACCTGGGAATCTGTCACGGTCTCCGAGTCCAGGCTCTTGCCAGCGTGTCCCAGGTGTGTGCAATGAAGAGCATAAGGAAAGCAAGGAGCTTGCCCTTGTCCAAGGCCTGCTAGGATGGCAGCTGCCATCCTGTGGAGCGTCCCTGTGCCAGGGAGCCAGTGGAATCGGGAAGGCATTGGACAGGCTGTGTTTGCACAGCCCTGCAGGATTGTCCAACATGAGTAAATGTGCGGGATGTGGATGAGCAGGAAGGGCTCCTGCAAATGTGAAAGAACCAGCACACTTGGGACTTCTAGGAGCACATTGGGACACTGGGAAGATGGAATGGTGATCCTGAGAGGCTCTGCTCAGTTGGGCTGTTCTGCATTGTGTCCCGAGTGCTAAGCCGTGCTGGGGTTGTTGTTTTACTGGGAATCAGGCAGCTCGAGTTACAGGTGAACAGCGTCAGTCTTGGGACATCTCTGCATTGTACTTAACTGAATAATACCTTCCCTTCCTTCCTTCCTTTTTTTTTTTTTTTTTGGCTCATTGATCAAGCTGCTTTTGAGAAAAGTGATACTTTGCATATCTGGCTAAGTGCTGTTAACAGCCTCTGCCTGCGGTTTGTTAAAATTAAAAAAAAAAAAAAGAAAAAAAAAAAAAAAAGAAGTGTGATCTTGCTGGAGAAGTAATTTGCTTCTCTCCAACCAATGATGGCTTGCACTTTATGCAAATTGGTATCTAGGGACAACAAATCCCATTTAATACATATGCATAGTTCATAAAAAAAACGACGTGAGAGAAAGAGAAAAAAGATAAAGCAACGAGTCAGCAAAAGAACAGGTTCCGAGGAAATTTATTGTCCCAAATTGGACATTTGTAACAGATGATGTGAACAAGTGTTAACTTTGTTTTCAGCAGCTCTTCACGTACATTCACTAGACATCACACAGATTATGTTTTAAGGATCTGAACTGTAATAAAAAAAAGTGTCTGTGGGCTTTGGAGTGTTGTGTTCCATATGGTCGGGGAAGTGCGGAGTTATTGCGACAAGCATCTTGTGCAGCTCATTACGCGCGGCGGTGTGAGCTGCGATGGCTGCGCATCGCTATAGGGTACGTACATGACATCCCACAGTCAGCAGATAGCAACTGGAAATGAAAGATATGAAGGCACAGAGTACAGCTTCAGGGAACATGTTAGACAAAACATCTGCTGGTATCAGAAAGCTGCATTATCAGATCATTGTGGCCATGAATTTTTTATAAAGACTTTTTCTTTTTTTTCTTTTTTTTTTTTTTTTTTTTAAAGCCGCAACTTTGAAAGTGACATTTTGCGAGAAAGTTTTTGATTGAAGTGTGATGTCAGGAGAAAGGCCAGTCTAGTTTATTATCTGTGTAAGAGCCAGCGTTGGCAGCGTGAATCAGCTCCTTTCTCCGAGCAGCTGAGTTGGCCGTTCATGTCCTCCCAAGTGCTTCTCCCCTTCTGATCTCGATGGCTGATAAAACCTCGACCCGGGTTACAGGCTGTAGCTTTAGTACCAAGGAGTTTGCAAAGTTTTTGTTGCTGTGGTGTGGCTGAGGGCTGCTGAACAGAAATCACCCAAAAGGCGGAACCTTTCTGTTGAGAGGGAGGAACACAGAAAGTTTCACACGTGCAGAGCACAGGGAGGAGAGCTGAGCATCCTCAGCTCATTCCCCCTGAGTGGGACCCGCGCAACCCCCGGCTGCTCTGTCCCCACTGCAGTGCTGAGGATCAGCCACTCTCCCGGGGATGGCCGCAGTTAAAAGGTCAAAATCTTCCTCCCAGGCTGTTCTTGGGAGCGTTTCCATGAGCTGTGGACACCGCCCTGCTCAGAGGGGCCTCCCACCTCCTTAACATTCCTGGTGGTGCCGAGGGCAGCGGGATGGCATGAAATGTATGTGCATAGTGTAATTATTTATGTTAACTGGACAGGCATTTTCTATCCTTTCACCTCTCCTGACCTAGCTGTGAATTTTCCTGCAGCAACAGGTATCAGTGGAAAACCTGTCTCTGGTTCATCTGCAGATGTTCTCTCTTTCTCGCTGTCCAGTCAACTGCCTCAAAAGTGCATCCAAAAGTGAACAGACTGTTCTCCTGTGCTGATTCACAAAGAGTTGCCTTACGTAAAAGACCAAATTTACCCTGATTTTTGGGTCTTCCTAAGTCTTTCTCCTGTTTGTGTGTAACAGAGGGTGGGAGACTGGAGGGACATGTCTAAAAGCATCCTGACTTACGAAAGGATTTAGTTGTCAGCAGCAATTTTTTATGCAGTGCCATTCATTAATGTAATGGGGCTGCCAAGAAAGCCAGGAGTGGTTTGTCCTCCATCACTGGTACTCAGGGAGCCTGGAAGTCAGGGATTTTGCTGGCCTGACCTGTTGCTGAGCAAGGCACTCTTCTGGCGAGGGATTGAGCTGCTGAGAGGAACGGTGTTCCTGGTATGAAACCCACCCCAGCCATGGCTGGAACAGCATTTTCCCAACTACTGCCTTTGAGGAGCAGCTAAACCCAGCAGGTGTTTGGGACATGCAGATCCAGGCTTGGCTGTGTCACTTAGCCACACAGGAGCTACATCAGGAAGGTAATTCAGTGTTCTCACCATGGTATAAAAATAACCCTAATGGGTTTTTGTGATTGCTTCCTTGGGAGGAGACTTTTAGAAACCACTAAAAGATGTATTTAATGAAAAAGAAGCACATCAAAGCCAAAGAGTTTTTCCTTTTCTGTTGTTTGGGTTTTGTGTTTTGTTTTTTGGGTTTTTTTTAAGAACCAGTTTAATTAGAGTTTGGAGGCTTATTATGAGTGGAAATTTTGATTTTAAGCTTGCTCATAGATGTGGAAATAAAAAGCTGAATGTGGATTTGCATTTCCCAGGGGCCTCTCTACCAGACTGGCTCATCTCTGTGCATCCAGGTGAGAAGCTCCCAAACCATGGGATGCTCTTGCTTTGAGGGGGAATGATCTTGCCTTACCTGAATCCCAGTCATCGAGGACAGTGTTATAACTATGAAAATGTGAATCAGAGGCTGTGGCATTTTTAATGCTCTTTAGGAGTGCAAAGCTCTTTTATCTGGAACTGTTCCTGTCCTGGCTGCAGGGAGCCCAAGAAAGAGCCTCCACCAGGCTTGGGCACTGCTTAACTGGGAACTTTGCTGGGCAAGCTCATCTGCCCAGACTGGAGAGGTTTTCCTCTGTCCCAGCATCCTGGTAGGAAACCCTGTGTGTCTGGAGTTAGGAGTGAGGCAGTTCAGCCCCTCAAAAATGAGGCATCAACCAAATTTCTTCTTAACTGTTGTGTGCAGTGACCCCACAGTGAGCCAGGCTGTGTCCTGCAGTTGGTCCTGGCTGTGCCACTGTGAGTGCAAAGCCTCAGAAACATGGAATTGCCTCTCTGGGCAGGTACTGCTTCCACCTGCAAGCCCAAATAAGTGCATGGACTAATGGATCTGTGCTAGGGCAGAACCCTGTGTTTCATTGCAGCACCTGCAACATGAACATAGAGTCCATCCTCTCCCCTTTTTACACCTTCACCTTTAGTTTGGGTTCACACCATGTTTGAAAGATTTCCTTGGATATTCTTCAGCTTTTCCTTGTCTCTGTGTGCTCTCCCTGGTAGCAAAAATACTTCTGAGCAGGTAAGTGATGGGATAGACACGATTCCTTACAGAGCACGTCTGTACGTGTGTGTGTGTGTGTATATATATATTTACATATGTAAATTTGGCAATATATATAATAATTCTGCCCACATATAGATGGTTTTAATATGGGAGCAGGCAAAGGGAGCACAGAGCGGGCACTGCCATGCAGCAGGAGTGTGGAAGGATATATGGACATGCAACTAACGAGAAGGGAAGGGTAGTGGCTGGAGGCTGAAGGGATATAATGGGTCCCCAATGTGGCAAGCACATATGCTGCCACACAGCAAATGCAAAGTGCCACCACCAGTGACAAGTGGATTGCACCTAAGGAAAACAGCTGTGCCCAGTGCCCAAATCCACAGTCAGCCTCCTGACCCTGTGTGTCCCTGCTCTGATGTGGATTAAACTGGTCAGGTCTGGGAGCCTCTGCGAGCGCACATTGCACAGCAATAATGGCTCACTAAATCTCTGGAATACCTCTTGCACAGCTGCCTCTTTTGCATTTGCAATCTTGCATTTGTGGGATTGTTTTATTTTGTTTTATCTTGCTGAATGTATTCTGCTGCACTCGGCATGGCAGGAGCACTTTGATTATCTGTGTAGATCATTGCATGGTTTAGTGCAGTTCTGTGTTACAAACCCTCCCACATAACCCTGTTACTTGTTAATAATTTTTTTATTTTGAAGAAACACCCTTTGACACCTGAGCTGATCTGCTTTTCTTAGGCATAAACATAATTGTCCCTGGTGAAGAGCATCTCTCTGACTGGTCCAATCCCCTCTGTATATATTTGAATATATAAAATATTAATAAATGATGCCAAATGTTTAATCATATCCGTTTGACTCTATGAGGCTCGGTGTCTGTAGGCTTTCCCGTTAACTGCCTCTGTGATATCTACATACTGCTGATTTGTTGAGCTGGAGTTTTTAAAGCAAAATAAAACTGAGGTTTGCAGTTTGATTTGAATTAATCAGGTCTGATTAGACAGGAACAGATAAGGCTGTTCTGGAAATCCCTGAATCTAATTCAATTTCATGTGTTATTCAAAAAGAAATAGTTCATAGCTTAAGCAAAAGTGCTATTTATTTAACACTGTTTTTTTCAGAGTGCTAAATCCTATGGAGGGGGGCATTGTGATGATGCTCAGGGTGTAGGAAAGAAAGCATTTTGTTTTATGAAAATACAGATATTTTAGAATGGAGTCACCTGCTGGTAGATCTCATGAATGTACATAAAAGGATGCTCCCTAATATTATTAGTTCAGTTTTTTTCTTCCCGTCACCCTGACTGTCCATCTAAGAAGCTTTGATAGCTGGAGCCACAAAACCAGAAGACTGTATTTCGTTTAATAAGCCAATTTAAAGAGAAGGGTTGGAATTATGTATGGCAGAGGACAATTATGCAAACTAAATGATTCTTCAATTAATAATGAGATCCATGAAAGGCAAAGGAGACAGGATGCTCCTGTGAGAAGGAGAAGGCTCCTGGTTCCCCACCAGGGTGTGGAGGGGGACAGGAGCAGGGCCAGGGGCAGCTCCCTGACAGAACCTGGAGGGGCTCTGCTGGTGGCATCTCTTCACAGGGAAGCCTCCGGTGGAACTCTGGCATTCCTGGACAGGTTTTCCTGGGATGGTCTCCATCTCCCAGAGCTCTGTTAGGAAGCAGGAAGCGGCGAGTGGGCCTGGGTGAGCACCTGTTTGGCCCCACACAGAGGATGGTGCAGGAGAGGTCACAATCCCAACCCACTCTGCCCTTCCTTACCCTCAGGATAGCCACTGAGAGAGGCAGCCCCACCTCCAGAGCCACCAGTTTGGCCTTTTCCATGCAGCTCTTGTCCTCCTTTTCAGTGCGTGGCTGTCGTGTGCCAGAGCAACAAGCCATATGTGAGAGATGTTAAACAGCAAACACTTTGCAGCCTGAACCAGCTGAGGAGTGGGGGGGGAGAACAAGAACACTAAGAGCAGGGGAAGGAGCGATTATCGGGAGTGAGTGTTCAGGAGCGTGATAGTGGGAGGTGCTGTAAGTGACAGGGATTCACTATGGGACACAAAACACTTAAGGCAAAGCCATTAGGATCAATTTAAAATACCAAAGAGGGAGGCTAAAGTGACAATAGCATGTTTTAATTGAAATCACAAATATTCTGCAAGGTCTGGTTGAAAAGACCAGGCAGAGTTACTTTATCTGAACACAGGAAAAACTTTTCCTTTTTTATTTAAAAAAAATTGCAAAGATCCAAATGGAACTATTTTTTTTTTTTTCAAAAAATTCTTAAATCCCATCTATATATATATTTTTCTATTTTAATGTTTTCTCTTGACTTGATGGTCATATTATAAATGGAATTAACTACATTACTAATGGTTTTAATTTGATTTTAATAGAGCCTAGGGCTGAAGCATGGAATCAGCACGTCCTATTAAAAGAAAAATACAGTTACAGGGACAGTAAGTAGCATGTCCAGATAAACACTTTTATCTGTGTGTTAGTTTTCTTTCTTGAGCTGAGTAGCCCATGTGCAGAGATTGGGGGTTTTTTTAGACACTTTTGCAAAGCTGAAGTCCACATGATGAGATTGTTACTAGTTTTGGCAGCAGCGATGTGAACTTGGTAAAAGAGCCTGGCATGGGAATCCACCGAGCCCTGACATATCCCATTTGCCCCGAACTCCTTGATTTCTGCTCACAGAATCTGACATGTGTTGGGCATTGACCTTGCTCTTTTAACTAAGCTTATTTTAGAAGACCTCTGCAGAACGCTGTGTGTTTGGCCTCGATGTAAGCTGTTAGGGAAATGTAGTACAAACACAGAAGTTGTATGTTTTGAATGCCAGAGATGTTAAGCAGCAGAGCAGTTGGTAAAAGCTGTACTTCTGACTGCTTTCTGTGCTCTCAACACGTGTCCTGAAAGAAAAGGAAAATTATTTATCCTGCTTTCGTGTGAAGGTTGTTATTTATTTATTTTTAGCAGGAAGTTCAGGACCAGACTGCTTTTTCAGTCCTAAATATTCTGGCTGGGCTCTCAGACACTCAGTGGAGCAAAAGCAGGTTTTCTGAAAAGTGGCTGTTGGAGATGTCCCAGGTCAGAAAGCTCAGAGGGTCAGTGTCTCATCATCCTGTAGAATCACCTTATAAATGTCTCTGGATAGAGGAGCTCACGTACAGGAGTGCCTTTTCCCTACGGAGCAGCACCCCTCACCCTGGGTTTCAAGAAGAGCTGTAACCTTCACTGTGGATATTTGGTTTCCATTTGTTGAGAGGAGCAGCTGGGGTGGAAGTTCAGTCCAAGGGCTGCAATCTTGCAAATGCCAGCCTGGAGCACTGGGCAAGGAAATAAATCACATGGCAACACTGATGGGAGAGGGATTGGAAGTGCCTTTAAGAAACAGGTACAAAAAGTGTCCTTCATTCAGCCTCTGTCCTGCTCAAGTCACTGGAAAGCTCCTACCAACCCCAGGAACAGCAAAAGCAGAAGGAAACTTGGAAACACACGTGGGATGTTGATGTGGTGCACACACTCCTGCACCCTTGCCTTGGGCTTTGAGCTTTGGAGCCTGGAAATTTGATTTCCTGGACAATGTGTCCCCAGAAGGAGTTGCTGAGTCTTGCCACACCTGAGGAAGTGGCAATAGTATTTTACACAACGGAAAGCAGGTGTCCAGTTGCCAAAATAAATAGAAATTTGAATTTGTGGCCATGTGTAGCTCTTCAGGACAAAACCTGGCTCTGTGTGGAGCAAGGAGAGGCAGCTGAGCTGTGCCAGGACATTGATAACCCTGTTCCACAGCTCTGAGCACTGGCTTCCCCTCCCAGAGCTCAGCTCAGTTGCCTTCCCAAGCCCCCAGGGTGGGCATGGAGACCCATCTCTGACGCTGTGAGCGTTTCACAGAGCATTTCCTTGGCTGAAGGACTCTGGAGTGGATGTTCCCCCTCTCTCTGCAAAGCCCCCTCCCTGACTGAGCAGCAGCACAGGGAAGCCCTCCTGTGCCATGAATAATTCATCTCCAGCGTGTGCACGGGGTTGGAGCCTGACCCAGACAGATTTTTAGGGAAGTAAGTGAGCATCCTGCCATTGGTGCCAGTGCTGGTGGCTGCTCCATGGAGGATGAGTTGGAGCGGTGCCATCAGTCAGCGGGAGGGATGGCAGAGCTGCTGCCCCTCCTGCAAAGGGGGCCTGCCTGAAATTCCCTTAACCGTCACTCACAGGCTTGTTTTTCCAGGAAAATGGCTTTTATTTGTTGTGAATTCTTCATACAGAACAAAACCTAAATAATGTAACATATTCTGGGCTCTGGGCAGATAAAAATTGAAAGGGCCGGGGTGTTTGTGCAAGTGGAATGATAGTGACAAGCACCACATGGGGTCCTCAAGGAGGGTGTCGGGGGACTTGATCCCCCATAAAATGATGAAAGACTCTGATGTAATGGTGGTCTGTGAAACAATTCAAACATAAATGCCACTTTCTGTCCCATTAGCAAATGACTGCTATTGTAACAGGATTTTTTATTTTTTTGATATGTGTTTTGAGCACACTGAGACCAAAAACTTGTATTGTGATAGTGCTGCAGGAAGATTTAAAGGTTGTGGTGGACTAAAAATTGAAATGCAAATCACACTTTCCCACAACCTCCTGCTGAGGCCCAAATTTTTATAGATCAGATCCTGCAGTCCTGATGAAGAATCAGTGATCTGCCTTTCCTGGGATTCACAAATTAGTTGCAGTCCAAGGTATCATTTCCTATGACAGAATTGTAACTTAGCAGGTGAAAGTTTGTCACTGAAGACAGTCCCCTGATCTTCCATTAATTTTTCCAACTGCAGTGCCACTAAGGATCCTTTCCTAGACAATGCAAGCACACACATCACAGCTCCCCACTCTGCAACATGCTCTTGCTGAATATAAACACACTGTATATATTGATCCTCTCCCCCTTGCTTTCTTTCTCCCCCAGCGTGCAGGTGGTAAAACACTGTCTGCCATGAACTTCATCAGGAAAAAAAAAAAGAAGAAAAAGCTGTGGTTTGGAAGCTGCTGGATGGCAAACTGCAGGCTGGGAATGTGGCTGCCAAAACCACCACAAAGAGAGCGGGGCATAGAGGCACTTGTGGAGAATTCTGTTTGCTAATTGCGCACGGAATTTCAGGTAAGGAACATCCAGCATAATTTGTTATAACAGGGAACGCCCTGGGTTTTGCTTTCCAGGGTGGCTTTTTTGCATCATTATTACTTTTATTTTTACTGCTGCCGTTACGAATGGCCAGCTCTCTGTGGCTGGGAGCACACTTCACAGAGGGGCTGCGGGGCAGCACAGGACGTTTTTAGCCACACACACGACAGGCAGTACCAGCACGTATCTCCAGGCCCTGCTGTACGCCAGGGCAGGATCTGTTCCTGGCTGTGAGAGGACAGATTCCTCTCAATGCTTCACCTCTCCAAACACAGGAATGTGCTGTGGGTTCCCAAGTGCTGCTTGTGGGCTCAGTTTGTCACAGTTCTGAGCTGGTTCTCAGTGCCCTGAACTGCTGAGGCTTCCCAGGAACTGTTCTGGTCATCCCTTTCCCTTCCAGCTATTTAGAGGTTCCTTCAATGCAAAACTGTGCTGGAAATTATCTCCAGCAGTGATCACAAGCTCCGAGTCCCTCTGCTTTGCATCTGGTTGCCATCCTGAAACTTTAACTAGTCCTACAACTTACTGCTAATTAGCTCCCAGCTAATAGTGCTGGCTACCAGTGCTGCAGCATTCAGGAGTCCGTGGGCATTAACGGGAATTGGCATTTGTTGATGGCCATGGTGGGAGCTGCCTGTCTGCAGCATTTCAGGGGTCCCTGTTGCTGGAATGTTGATTGCCTCCTCCAGTAATTAGCACTGACACTGAGCAAGTTTTTCAAAGGTCTCACTTGGCTGTGCAGAGCCCAAAGACACACTGGGCTCTGTCTGTGGTGAGGAGAGGCCAGTAATAATGTATTTCCCAACAATAATGTATTTCCCAGCAATATCTCTCCTTCTCTCCACTCCCCTGGCATAGGTAACACAGTGCCAAGGGATGGAGTCAGTGGCTCTCCTGCTGCACTTTTCCCTGCTTTGTTGTCCTGCATGCAATGCTCTTTCACTGCTTTTTTAATGCATAGAGAACAATTTAAACATTTTAACTTAAAGTCAATTGCCTCCTTGGTTTGGGAATACGATGGCAGTTAAAATGCTGCAGGAATTTGGCACACCAGCAGTGAGTAACTCTGGTGGGCCTTTCCTTGCCTGTTAAAAGAGAGGGTGCATAATCAGAATTAAAGCACAGGGAATAGAGGTCCCTTGTAACTGTTGAGGGGTAGATGAGCACGTGGCCGGTGCTTCTTTAGGAACACCAACCGCCTGTTTGGAAAAAGAGGTGCTGGGGAATGTCGCTGTCTCGCTGGTCAGCTTCCCAACTCCGCTCTGCAGAGAGAGGCACGTGCTGCACATCCCGCCCGCGGCTCTGGCTCAGCCTGGCGCTGGAAAAGGAGCTTTTTCCATGTGCTACTGTGGAGAGGAAGCTGCTCTCACCCTCACCCTGAGGAAGATGAGCTATAGGAATATACAAGGGGCTTTTTTTATAGCTCAGGGGCCAGGAGGGGAAGCAGTGGTCATGAGCAGAGACTGGAAGTTGGCTTGTTAAGTAAATCTCAGGCTGTAGCTGGTTTTAATTTATTTTTTGTTTTATGTGCAGGAGACTAGGCCTTGCAGGCCTGGCTAATATCAAAGCCTGGGGTTTTGTAGATTTTTAATCAAGGTCCACTTTGGGGGGTTCTGCTTTCGGGGCTTGTGGATGTGTAGGATTTTTTTGTCATGTTTTTCATTTTTTTCTTGCTGCAGTGTCTGGATTTCTTTAGTTCAACTTTTCCATTTTCAGACTTGAGCCAAGTGAGCTATTTCAAATTACCCAGCACTTTCCAGGGATTTTTTTGTTGTTGTTTGGGGGTTTTTTGGTTTGGGATATTTCTTTTTTTTTTTTTTTTTCTTTTTTTTTTTTTTAGCAGACTTGCAGTCCAGTTTCTCTGAAAATCACAGATGGCATTGCAATCCTACCCCATTACCTCTCACTAATTTGGCATTCTTTGCACTGTCTGAGTATTTTATTGTTCATCAAATCTGTATGAAAGGACTTTTATATAAATTTTTTGTTTGTTTTGTCCCTCTGCTGGCAGGAAAAGTAAATCCCAAAGTATTTCAGCAGGTGCTATCAATATGCAAATAATGGAGAGTACACTGGGTCTAATAGACCTCCCAACTACATGGGAGGTGTCGCTGTTGGAGCAAATTAGCTTTCTGTAATTTGCATGCTTTCCACAGCCTCCTGGGATTATATTTTAGATCAGAGACAATAAAAGCATATGCTGTTAGTTTTAAATGTAACTAATTTTAGACTTTGAAACCATTTTAACCTAACTTCTTAGTGTTAAACTGTTATTTGTACAGAAACTTTCCACAGAGCTTGTAATTTGCACGGCCTTTCTGTTCCCCCATTAACTGCTCCATCTCTCTTTCCAGGTTGAAAGAGAAGAAGGGAATCTGCCAGATGGCTGCATCCTGAAAAACAGGTATTTCTCACAAAACCAACTCCAGAATGTCCTAGCCTGGTTCTGAGTCTGCATTCAGGTCCTGATAGGGTCAGACGTCTTCCCTCCCCTTTGGCATCTCCATATGTTGTAAATCCATCCCAAAAGGATGCTGTGGTCCCTGCTGGCCGCTCACAGAGGGAAGAAGCTGCTCGTGGCATCAGAAAATCTTTGCTCACCCTCAATGCAAAGAATCCCTGAGCTGATGTGGCACCAATGCCCAGTGTGGCTGCCTAGCCTGTGCCTGGTGAGAGTCTGCTGGGAAGCTCTGTTTGGAACAAATGGGAAGAGAAGCGAGGATTTCGCTGCAGGCTCAGTCTGTACAGTCAAATGTTGCTGACTTGCACTGGCACATTATCAGTGGCACTTTCCAGTTGATACTGACAGCAGCAATTGCACTGTTGGTGCCTGGGCTTTGGGACAAGGGGAATGATGGGGCATCACTCCCGTGCCCAAGGAGCTGTGTCTGAATCCCGGGTGCTGCCATGGCTGCTTCGTGCTGGACTGGCCAGGTGGGTGACACAGGGCAGCCACTCCAGCCCTGCCCCTTGTCCCCGTCCTGCCCTTGTGGAGCTGGTAGGACCCAATTCCTGCTGCATGGAAGGACTGCAGTGAAGGCTGTGAGAGAGGAGCAGCAGGCCCAGCTGTGCCTCAGCAGCAGCAGACTGCAGAGGTGTCAGTCTGGGGAAGGTGCAGAGGCACCCCTGGTGTTTTGTCCCCCTGCCAGCTGTCCGGGTGCCTGGAGGCTGTGATTTGGGAGTTCCCTGTGGCACAGCTGCTCCCTCACTCATAGATCTCTGTGCAGGGTTTCCAGGTCACTTGGGCTGTGGGGTGGTGGCCATCCTTTATTTCAGGAGGGACAGAGTTCAGGGGTAGGATCAGATGTGTAGAGGAGATAGCAGCCAGGTACAGATCAAGTCAGCGTTGTCAAACGTATTTCTGGCATGGGAAAGGTGAGTGTAGCAAAAGACTAAGTCTGAGAGGGGTCCTTTGAGACAAGAAACTCATGGGATGCAGCTCTGGCCATTCAGCAACATGTGGTGAGACTCTTCTGAATTTTTGGGGTCACAACTTTGCCATCAATGTTTTGTAAGTGTGTTTCACACAGACAATATTATGGAAGCAGTTTTGTTTCCCAAGGAGTGTTCTTTAAAAGCTGGAAAATACTGGGTGCTAATTTTTTTCTCTCATCTCACCCTAAGTGTTTTCCAGCATTAATACCAATGACCTCCCACTTCTGCTGCTTTTTATTAATGGGATGTGGCTTGCCTGTTCTAAGCCTGGGCACTGGAGCTGGAAACACTTGCTTTATTTAAAAATAAAAACAAAGAGAGAGAAAAAAGGGCTCTGATTACTCAGGTGTCGACAGAAAAAAACTGCGATGTTGTGCCAGATGGCTGCATTTGTGAAGCAGAGTGTAGTCAGAAGGAAAGTGGAAGGAGACAAGGCAAGTGTACATCAGGAGTGTGAAAACATGACCAAAATACCTTCAGCCTTGTTTCACCAACACTGGATTAGGAGGCAACTGTGGTGAGATCCAAGCAAAGCAAAGCAGAAGGGGACACTGTTTGGAAAACAAAAATGTCTTTCACAAAAGCTTTGAATTAACAAAAATCAGGAGGTTTTGCATTAAATGGGCCAGTGCCTCAGAGCTCTGTACCAAGTGCCACTGTGAAGTGCCACATGTGGCAGAGTAAAACAATGATGGCAGCAGGTTGTGTCCGGGCTCAGTGTCCACTGGAGCAGGATGTGGTGTGCCCAGGCATTGCTGAGTGCCCGCTGTCCCGGTGACGCCGACACTGCCCAGCTCCTGCCACGGCTGCACGTGGCCGGGAAGCGTTTCCCAGTGATGCGGGAGCTGTGCTGGCTCCTCCCTGAGGAGGTGCCCTGAGGCACCTTCACAGCCGTGCTCCCGGCTCTGCCCCTGCCCACACAGGCGGCACCCAGGAGCCCTTGTGTTGGGGGTCTGGGTTATGTCCACGCCAGAAGTGGGCACTTGTGATACCAGCACTGGCCGGTTTGTGCCTCAGGCTGTTTGGACTCGTTCCTCACCTCCTGCAGAAGCTTCACTCGACTTCTGCTGCCAGGACAGTCTGTGCCAAGCCTGTAAAAGCCGGGCCCTTGGCAGGCCTGTGGGCGGGGGCTTTATTACCCTTTTATATCCTGAAATGGAGCCTGGGCGCTTTCAGCTTTGCTTCCGTGCTGAAGCTTTTGGCTGTCACACAGGGCAAAGTTTAGAATAGTTTGATCTCAGACCACAGATCCAATTTTTTTTTTTTTTTCCATGCTTAAGCTGCCTCTGCGCAGGCTGCCTCGGAGCTCCACATTCTCTCCTCCCCTGTGGTGTCTCAGGGGAAATGGAGGCTCTGACATGGGCGCAGAGGGGCCACTCTGAAGCTTTGGTCTCTTGGCCTTGGCTTTGGCTGTGTCTCTTGGTTTACAAACTTGGTGGTGCTTGGGTCTTGTCATGAGTCTGAAATCCTGGTGTGCTTAGGCTGCACTTTGATTAGAACACGGCCAGGAAAATCTCTGTTAATTTTCACCCAAACCATTTCCACACAGCTTTCTCACCCCCCAACCCCAAAGCTACTTCCCCTTTTCACAGGTACTTTTAGCAATGAACTTCATCCACAGATACTGAAGGTAGGTTACATTTCCAACAACAGGTACAGAGAAAGTGGCAGGAACATGGATCTCCCTCTGATCCCTGCTCTGGTACAACTAAAGCTTGAATGTGAGTTTCATTCTTTTATTTTTATAAAATCTGAATTTCTACACTAACTTTGGATCAAAAGTTTATTCTCCACACGAGGAAGCTGACTTTTTTTTATTTGCTACAAACTTCATTGTCTTATTTAGGGAGTATGTTCACAATTGAGAAAGAATTGCCTTTATTAACAAATCAAAAGCTTGTGCTGTCAAAACTGAAATCGTTCTACCTTTTTATGTGCAAATTAGAGCTTCTGTCAAACCTTCAGCCATGGTGCATTTAATTTGTGGAAATAGAAAAATATCTGGCTTAATATTAAAATATTCTGCATGAGGAAGGAAATATTTGAAGTGATGCATTGCAGTCAAGATTCTCGAAAAATCAGATTTGAAAGAAAGAAAGTGGTGCTTTAACAGAATTTCTTTTCCCTACTTTTGCCAGAGTTTGGAGCAGTCCTTAAAAGTGTTATACAGGTCTCTGAATATCTGGTTGGATCATGGCCTTTGAGTGTGAACCAAGCTAAATCTAAGTGTGTCCAGGGCAGGGGAGCTGCATCCGCTGGGTTTTTCCTTAGGAAAGGGTCACAAGATGTTTATTTTTTTAATTAATGGCAAAGGTACTGAGAAACTTTTGAGTCGATTCATTAAAGTTGGGGTAAAACAAAAAAAGCAACTGTTGGTTTCAGCGTGGTAACTTGTGTTTTGGAAGGTTGTAGAGAGGATAAAATTCTGATTACCTGAAGCTGGGCACTGGTTCTTTATTTAGGTTTCCGAATAAAGAGCTGTGTGCCCAGCAAGGTGAGGCACTGATGGACTCAATGTGAGCTCTTTCCAGCACAAACAGTTTGGGTTTGAGCCCAAGGCAGCCCACACTCACCCTGAGCCTGGATCTGCTGGTTTCTTTCTGCTTTTTGCAGCAACTTGTCCTGCTGGTGGCCTGGTTTTGTTGGAAGAACAAGGAAAACCCTGCAGAACCCCCTTCTCAGTGTGCTCACCCTCTTTAGCTGCATTTTGGCTTATTTGGTTTTTTCCCTAGCATCCCAGGAGGTTACTACATGTTGAATTCCCAACTCTCCTGTGACCTGAGAGCCTTTCCCATGGCTCTTTGGGAGGAGGGTCCTGTCCAGGCAAGCTGTGTTTTCCCATCATTCTTTTTTTCCAATCGCATGTGAGACTATCTCTGCCTGTCTTCAGGGAGGTTTTACTGGGGATGAGTCCATTTTACCTCGTTATTGCCAAGGCCTGAACCAGGGACTTTTGCCCTTCTGCAGAGCTGAGAGGAGAGGAAGTGGCTGTTCCTTGAGGAGCAGCCTCACTCCCTGAAGTGGCAGTGCAATTACCGCATGGAAAAGGCCGCTGGAGCAGTGCATTAGCAATGCCTGCGTCCAGGCTGGGATGTGCCCATGGAATCCTAGTGCAGGTGGTTTCCAGCCACCTGGCTGAAGTGGGAGAGCCCTTCCCACCACACCAGTACGGTCACAACCACCCACTTCTGTGCAGAGGGTACAGAAAATATTCCATGAATTCCTGTCATTGTGTGCAGGCACCCAGAGCACTTGGTCCCCTACGACTTTATGCCAGTGGTGTTGTTGGTAATGCAGAATTCCAGCATCCAGGGTTCTACATTTAGTTCTTCTGGCTCATCTCTCCCAGGGGGTTCCTACAGGCTGAATGTGCAGTGCACTCAATGTGAAGGTGTTTATTAGGCCATTAGCCATAATTAATGGCAGGGCAGCTACTGAGGCTGTGGGCTGTCCCAGGTTTGCCCATGTTCTCTTTTCATACTCATGCCCCAGCATGAATTATATGATGTTCATATTCAGCCTCTCACCATTAGAGACCAACAAAGTGGTTTGGGTTGGGATCTCCTATTTCAGGCCATAAACATATGATCCAGCCACCCCATAAAGTACATTCCTCCTGCTTTCCATGAATTCTCAGGCATAGCTGTGGCACGCAACGGGTTTGGGTCTGGTCCCTCCAGATGGAGAAAATCCTGCCCAGCAAAACTGTAAGGCACGGTGTGAAAGAGGCGCTGGAGCTTCACCCAAACTGGTGAGTTTTGCCTCTGCTGCAGTCACAACTTCTGTGGATACTGTGCTGTTGCCCTGCTTCCATGCAGGGATTCAGGGACAAAGCTCTCCGAATGCCACGGTTTGCTGTGGTGGGAGGCACAGGAGGGAGGTGAAGGCACTGGAGAGCCAGGCACCTCCCTGGCAACTCTTCCCCTGCCAGGAGTGCTGCAGCCTCATGCACTTGATCCTTTAATTGGCCCATGTGCAGGCTGGACAGCTCTCCCTTTATTATTGTTATTATTATGCAATCAGACACTACTTACTTACAGAATGTGCTGGAGATGCACTATTTATACAGAAACCATGTACACGGAGACCCATTTTCTCCATGGTGATTGCAGATAATGTGGAAAGCTCTGCTTTGATTCATTAGTAGAGCAAAAGAGATCGTCAGGATTATTTGGTATAATTCACAGCACTTCAAAATGCATATATTTTCATAATACTCTAAATCTATCACTTGGGCTGGTAACGCAAGCATGTGACGACTGCTTTGCTGTAGTGCTGTCATCTTAAAATTGGGGTGGTGCCATTCTTTTACTGGAACAGGCCAACCTGGATGTGTGGTGGGTGACCATTGTGCAGTATTTGTAGGACTGCGCAGAGCTCACGAGGAACCCTGGCACCTCCAGAGCCCCCAGAGTCAAGAGCTTGGGGAACCACCAAGCTGAGAACCTGTTTTCATAGAATCACAGAATGGTTTGAGCTGGATAGGAACCTTGACGATCGTCCAGTTCCAACCCCCAAAAAAGGCACAAGTCAAAGAAAAAAATCTAAGGAATTTTGTTTCTTGGGTTGAAAATAGAACCACTGATAATTTTATTGAGTTCATTTTGTTTAGGAGAAAAGTATCTTTTAGTATTTCTTTTGGATAAAATTTTGTGCTGCATCTACTCAGTGTTATTTTCTGACAAGGTGAGTAAGCAAAACTCTTTCAGATTCCTTATTTCATATCCATTCCTTTCTTGCTTTATCAGGACCATCCTTGGGCTGCACTGGGCATTACTTCATCCAGGCCAGTACTGGATGAGCCTTGCTACTTACATTCACAACAAACATCCAGCTCCAGTAAAAATCTCTGAGTTTAAGCCCAGCTTTAGACACAGTTTCAAAAACTCTTTCTAACCAGAGGTAACCTTTGGCAAATCTTTATCATTTCCAAGTGTGGGTAGAGATTTTTTTCTAAAAAAAAATGCAGATGGCAATTTCTGACAGCCATTTACCATTTTTTCACCCAACCATCGTGTGCACGTAGACCTCACCACCCTCACAGCAAGGCTTGTCCACTGGAGACAGAATTTAAAATATCACTGCTTTAAGTGATTAAACTTGCCTTACACTCCTGAGACCATCATGTGGGGGTTTATCCTTTTCTCCTTCCACCCCTCATCTCTCTGTGACTTTGCTGGGCACTGTGGTGTATTTGCCCACCTCTGGAAATCAGCTGTATAATTTACATCTCTAACTTCAGTTGCTTACTGACCAGGGCTTTTCTTTTAGTATCACAGATTAAAATGTTCCACTTGTCACCTGAAAATCTTCCTCGGCCCATCCTGGGAAAAGGAAATGTGGTCAGACAGGCTTTTCCCTCAGGTCCCAGCTTCTCCCACCTTTACTAAACCCAAGGTTGCCTGTGTACCTATTTCCCAACTCAATCCCTCTCTAATCAGTTATATATTTTTAAATAATTGTCTGAAAAACGGACAGAAATGATGAGGATCATTTACCAATGAGAGCTGCCTTCAATGCTGCCATTCCCCCATGTGTGTATTTGCTTCTCTGTCTTAACACCTGAAATGTTTGGGAAAAAATTTAAACATGGCCAATGACCACATTTAATGCAGGAACTCTGGCACCTCTGGGCTCTGTATTTACAGCTCTGTCATGTTCCTTTCTTGTACTGACCTGGAGGATTTTTTTTTCTGATCTGATGAAAAGGTTGTCTGTCATGATGTGCTTATTGCAGCACAAAATACTGCCTAAAACTTTACCCTGAACAAATTTTGTACAAGGACAGTTTACCCCAGAATTCCAAAGGAGATGAAATCCTCCTCATGCTCTCCAAAGGGGGACGCTGCTTGGGGTAAATAAAACTGGGGTGAGTCTCAAAATCCATCATGGAGCCTCAGTTTTAAGTGCACTTTCAGATCCCGGCTGAAGCCACTCTGCTCCAAGAGTTACTCCAGTGAACTTGGAGTTTATCATGGATTAACATGGATATTCATTGATGTACGAGTCAGAAATTTTAAAATTACATGTAATAATCATCGTGTGTGGCTTGAAAAACATTCAAGGTACTTTCAGCCTTATCAAATGATGCTGTTCAATGACTGTTGCCAACCACAAAGAGGAGTAATTTCTAATTAATTAGGATCTTCACAAATTTCACATCCCTTTCCACTCACATTGTCCATGAACAGAGTGTGATTTTTAATTTTTTTTTTCCATTAGACATAATTATTCCCAAAGTCCTTTGTGGAGGGAGGGTGACTTTTCCTGCCTCTGTAGCTGGTTCAAAGGTAAGACATGGTATTTGGGAAGCAGACAGGAGGTGCTGTGCTCACAGACTGCTTATGTTGGGCTGGTTGTTTTCCCTGACTGAATGAACGTGACCTAGGGAAGTTTCTCCATTTAAATTCGTTGTGTTATTTGTTCAGAACTTCTCTCTGCAATTTTTTTACATGTTCTGGTTAACTCACTCTTAGAATGGCTGGAGGCAGCAAATGCAACTCCTGGCCCCCTTAAATCACAGGAAGTATTCTGTATGGCAGTGCAGGACTTCATTCTTTCAAAGTGCAGAATCCTTAAACTAAATCCTTAACTAAAATGCAGAATCTGCTTAACTAATTAAGCGCTTAACTATAACATATTTACTTACTCTGCTGAGTCCTTTGTCAGCCACTGCTCATGGGCCCTTTATGAGCAGTTACCTGAGCTACTCTCTCACCACTGTAAACAGGAACCTTCACTCTGGTAACTTTTTAAGAGCTGTAGTAAAAAAAAAAAAGAACGTCAAGAATTGCTGTCCAAGTCCTTTTAAAGTCGAGTGCATGAGGCAGCTCCACTCCCCTGGCCAAAGGGAGGGCTGGGTGGTTTGTTTTTCAGTGAGACACAAAGCCAAGAGGGCTCTGTTTTCACATGCTAATGCAGCCCAAGGTGACACGAATTTGGCATAGCCTGATCCGAGCAGTTTTGGGCCAGGATGGGACTGGCCAGGGCATTACATTGAAGCATCACTGAACACAAACCTACAGCCTGCTCCTAAAACTTCATCAGAAATTAGTCCAGTGCCAAATGCCCTCTCCATAGCCCAGTTTTTTTGGCAAAGTGTTTTTCAGCATACGTGATAACTATTTTGGTAATTTAAGAGCCCAGTGCCCAGACCTTGGATCATTTGCTTTCTTTCCAGAAATGCTTTGGAGGTGCTGAAAGTCTCCAAAACATGCCCAGTGAGCTTCCCAGTGAGCTAAAGGGTACATTAACCTAGGGGAGATGCATTTCAGAGCACGTGTGCTGTACATCATTAGCATCATCTTCAAACTTTACAAGTGCTTCAGAAAAAAAAAAAAAAGAAAAAAGATCAGAGCGAATTATAACTTTTTAAAGCAAATTTTTAAAGTTCAGCACTTGTGTTCCAACATCATGCCCCTGAGGCACAAACACAACTGCCCCACACCGAAGTCAGTGGGGCTGCTCTGAATCCCAGTTTGGGGATGCTCTGACTTCTTGGGTGCCACAGGAACGACGGTTCTGCCAGGTTGGCTCTGTCCCAGGAATGCCACCCGCTGCACTGGGCATGGGAAGATGTGTCCACAGCAGCTCCTGCAAAAACCAAGCAGAAAGCCCAACCTCTGCCAGACCAGGTGATTTAGTTACCTTCAGGTGAAGAGTGGCTGTTCTTTGCCACTTCCTTCTGGACAGGAATTCAGCTCTGCATTTTAACAAAAAATGCTGGAAATAAAGTATTTTCAGGTGAGGGGGAGAAATTCCAAGTTCCTTAAAATTACTGTGAAATTGATAAATAAATAAACACAGGGTGTGGGATTCAATCACCTCCCTTTCCTCCTCCCCCCCCCCCCCCCCCCGAAAGCCATTCCCAGCTGGATTTTCCCCAAGATGTTAATGCTGTGCTGGGTTTAATGCTGACTGAAGCAAGGTAGCAAGTGGCTATTGCAGGCCTGACATGCCTGTTCTGCCAGGGAACAGCATGAGCTTTCAACGTAGCAAACAAGGTGAACTTTGTTGGGTCATCCATCTGCTTTTGCCTGCCTTGGCCAGGTATGTGCTCACAACAAGGATGACTTAATTCAGGATCAGTTTATTTGTACTTTCCTTGGTCAAGGCCTGATTAGTAAGGCTGGAAACAGTGTTCAACCCAAAGATGGTTTTTTTGGTTTTTTTTCTGGATAACAAGTTCTTCTTTTGAAGAACTGGTCTGAAGTTTGTAGTAGCAGCTTTGTAGGCAGTTTGTCTGCTCACAGAGCTGATGTTGCTGATTGTGAAACAAGAAGCTGAAACATTCTAGGTACA
The DNA here is from genome assembly GCF_965178545.1 of Coloeus monedula. Lineage (NCBI taxonomy): Eukaryota > Metazoa > Chordata > Aves > Passeriformes > Corvidae > Coloeus > Coloeus monedula. The sequence goes on from NC_138782.1 coordinate 3,508,843, forward strand.
GCCAGGCAAAGGCAATCTTTCCATTTTCTGCTTCCTGGAGTGCACTTGCAAAGGAGAACACTCTTCAGTTGTTCCTCTTCAGTATGAATTCCTGTTCCATTTCCCTCATTACTCAGATCTAGTCCATCAGATCAGAGGCAGGAATACAGGCCTGTGTCTCTGTAATGTGACACAGAACCAGCACTGAAAATGGGCTTTAAATGGTGCCACTGTGTTGATTTAGGTGGATTTTACCTGAGAAATAATATGCAAATTAAAGCATTACTCAAAAAGGTGTGCACCGTACTTAAAAATATACCTTTAGTGCTCAGCATCCAAACATTCCTGTTTTCTGTTTCCAGTATTCATCAGCTCCACTTCTCGTTGGTTTTCTTTCTTTAAATCTGATGCTGCTCCTAGGATGTATGTGCTTGTATTTGTGTGCATGTGTCGGCCCATGATTGTTTCTACTGCTAAAGCTGGCAATGTAGCTACTGTTTTCCAAGCTCAGTTACTATTTTGGCAAAGCATGGGTATTTGGGGATATGAAAACTGCTCAGCTGCCTTAAGGAAAAAAATTTTCCATAGGTTTTTGTTTCCATACTTTCCAGTTTTCCACTCATCAGCTGCAGGCTCATGTTGAAAAATGTCTTTCAGTGTCAGAACTTGAAAACCCCAGCAATGGGGGGCAAGTTCACTGTCTCTGAGCAGGTCTGTCTGCTAATAAGGGAATAAATATAAGTAACACAAGCAGATGAATATTAACTAATACCAAAGCACACCTAACCCCTCTGAATTGCTTTCTCTGTTCACATTCTTGCCATTGGAGCAGCAGGGCAGCATCAGCTCTCCTCACATACTGCAGCCTGAGCAAACAGCTCCAAAGGGCCAAAAGAAGCAAATAAAATGTATTTGTTATTACGGCTGACCTTAGGCAGGCAGTATGTGGAGCTGCGGGAATCATCTGCGGAATCTCTGATTATAAGTATGGTGATAACTGGTAAAACTGTGCTGAACTACTGTGAAACAATTCAGGTAGTCAGCAAACAGGGCTAATTGCTAGTTTGGGGGAGATTATGGGTAATTTACTGCCCACTGAGGGCTTCTACCTAAAAATAAGCTTTTTTTTTTTCCTCCCTTTGGACAGCACTTGCATGCTAATGTAGAATTCCTGATGCAATTACATGTGAAGAGGACGTTCAGATGCACTTCCATAAATGCCCTTCTGCTTCTCAATTACATTAACTGTCTTTGTAGATCCTTTGATAGAAACCATATTCTTCACTATTTTTTAAATGGAGAACAGGCCCTGAGCTAGACTGTGCCATTATCCAAGATGTCCCGATCAAAGGGCTGAGGGTAACACAATAAACACAAGGAAAGAAACTACTGCTGGTTTCCAACACAAACTTAACGGGAAAGTGTCAAGTGAGCAGCTACTGACAATTCCAGCCCTGAAACCAAATGCTCTTGTGTGAAACTCCACCTTTGAGAAGAACAAATATCCACAGAGTGTTTTGGCTATAATTATTCATTTAAGGGGAAAAAGGAAAAAGTGCTGAATTCAGTTTGCTAAAGTCAAGACATTAATATTTTTGGCAAGTAAAGATGTAAACCTAATGTTTAAATGAAATGTCATCCCCTGGGTTCACATTTGCCCACTGAACTACGGTGCAAACCCTCCGCAGACCTTCATACAATACACATTTTTCAGTTCATTGAAGAAGGCCCCTGCTGCTTCTCAAGGAAAACTAACTTGCAGAAGCAAAATAAATACTGGCGTGGCAGTGCAGCAGCGGAGCCTCAGAGCACAGATGTGCAGCACTGCCGGCTTTTCCATCAGATAAGGAGCATCCAGACATAATCACTCCAGTGTCTGGGACACGGCACACGCTGCGCCGCTGCCCAAGTATGGCCTGACAGACACATGCAGGGTGTGCGCGGGCTGGGCGGCAGCGAGCTGACAGCGCTGCAGAACAGGCCTGTTATGTCTATAGCCAAGTGTTTGTGTAATGTAGCCTGGCCTTTGAAACAGCCTCAGAAATGGGGGCACAAATGGAGCTTTGTGAGGAGCTGCCAGGGATGTACCTGCTGGATGGGGACGTCGGCCGAAGGAGGGGGCAGCCTTGGTGTGTCACACTGGGAAGCTTCTGTCAGTCCCGGCAGCTGCCCATCCAACCAGCAGGGCTGCTACACAGCTGCTCCTGGAGAAAAAGTGTACTTTTTAAATATATATATATATATATACACACACATATGTGAGGGCCAGCAAGATGATGAGAGGGGTGGAGCACCTCTCTGATGAGGAAAGGCTGAGAGAGTAGAGATTGTCCAGCCTGGAAAAGAGAAGGCTTTGGGGTGACCTGATTGCGGTTTTCCAGTGGCTGAAGGGAGCCTACAAGGGAACATGGAGAGAGACCATTTCCAAGGGCCTGGTGGGACAGGACAAGGGGGAATAGCTTCACACTGAAGGAGAGTAGATTTAAACTGGCTGTTAGGGGAAAAAAAATCTTTGCTGGGAGGGTGGTGAGGCCCTGGCACAGGGTGCCCAGAGAAGCTATGGCTGCCCCATCCCTGGAAGTGTTCCAGGCTAGGTTGGACAGGGCTCGGAGCAACCTGGGATAGTGGAAGGTGTCCCTGCCCATGGCAGGGGGTGGAAGCTTGAGATGAGCTTTAAGGTCCGTTCCACCCAAACCATTCTGTGATTCAAATGTGTATTTATCTCTGTATACACACACACAGATATTTACACACAGTTATATACACACACATATAGCTATACACACAGATATATATGTATATGTGTGTATATATATATATATATATATGACCTCATGTTTAATTGTGGGCCCTGGGCCTAACTGCACTGTGGCATGCAAAGGGTTACTGCTGTCTGCTTTTAGGAAACACACCTCTTAAAAAAGTAGTAAATTAAAAAAAAAAAGTAAATTTGACCCTACAGAAATACAGCTCCCTGGACCTGTGATAGTTCCTATTAAGATATACAAAGTATCTCAGCAAGGAGAAATTTAACTTACATACAACACATGATTTTAAGTAAAGAAATATTGATGGAGCCGGGGGGGGGGGGGGGGGGACGACACAAGTATTTTTTTAGCTCTAATTTATGGCTGAGCAGCTTCATTTTAGGTACTTCATGGGAATATTTTAAACCAAGCCTGCATAATATTAAAATAAGTTAAAATGTATGTAAAATTTATGAGAGCATGTCAGGTGCAATGCTTGATAAAGTAAGTTTAATGCTTCAGAATTTTTTTCTTCAGGCAGAGAAAGCTGAATCCTGCAATTCTAGGTTACAGTATAATTTTAGAAACTCTTTTCCATTATACCATTCTTTTATTAATGAGATCCAACCCAATTTAACAAAAAGAGGTAAATTCCTAAAGAGTTTGTGGAAAGTCCTCAGCAGGTTGGAAGCTGGGAGTGTGTGATAAAAGGGGGTATTCTCCTGTTCATAGGATCTACTCAGTTTTACAGAAACACAGAGGAAATCAATTCACAACAAACTTTCCAAGTGTGCCTCTCCAGCGCGGTTTTCCTCCTGGAAATGCCGCCTGGCTCCGTGAGCAAACAAAAGCTTTGGCAGTTGACAAGGGCTGTACATCACTTTGAAAACTCTTCATTTACTGGGGGTGTGTCATGTTGCTTCATTGTGTGACACTCCCAATTATCGTGACAGAGCTAAATGACAAAGTACTGTCACCCCACTGAAAATTCAGAGCAGCTTCTTTCCATTTTTCTGCCTGGTCATGGGAACGTCGCTGAGCCGGTACAAAGGAGCGGCAGGAGCCACAAACAGGGGCTGCAATGGCTGCAAACTGCTCTGCTCTATTAAAAATTCAGCTCCTCGGCAATATTAAATCTGAATTTACTTCCATCAAACAGAAACTTAGCATATCTCATTCTTCCATTATAAAATATTGACATCAGGAATAGTGAATCCTGAAATGAAGATTATAGATGAAAACTGTGTGCTTGGTAATTATAATTTTTTTCTTTGTTATTATTCCTTTCCTCTGAGGATTGCACAGGCTGTTGCAAACAGTAATGAAGTTAGCATGCAATGCCAATGCAAAGTGTGCTGCAAAGTTATTCCTGCCCTCATTATGGATGAGGGAGGCGAGACAGCAGGAGGAGGGAAATTTCCCCAGCCAAACCCACACACGGGTGGGACAGCCTCCGCCTCAAGTCTTAATCAACATCCCTGGTGAGGAGACCCTCAGTGCCATCTTGTTTCTGTCTCCTTTTGTTCTGCCATTTCCCTGGGTTTTTTTAGGTCTGTACTGGAGCTCAGAGCTATTAATATCAATGACACTTTTTTTGTCACGAACCAAGCAGCCGGTTCGCAAACCCTTTCACTGCCCTCTCTTGTAACTCTGTGAATTACCAGAGCACTGAAAAACACAGTTACAGGCGTGGAAGTGTCCAACCCCTCATCCCAACAGCCCTTCCTTGGAGCCTGACACCACAGTATGAAGAGACCAACACCTTGGCCAACCTGCACTGGGATAACCCTTTGGTGTGGAGACAGCACATGGCTCCCAACACAAGAGCCATGGCATCACCCCCTGAAATTCCCACCTGGCCGATGAATGTGATCATGGCTGCTGCCTCTCTCCAAGGTGATCACACAGAGAGGTCCCACTGGGCAGGGTGGTGTTGTTTGAGGGGCTCCTCCACATCCTCTTGAACCCTCCTCATGGCCTGCAGATGTTCTTGAGGAGTGTGATGTATCCCGGGTGTGACACCGGATACTGAGTCTGTCTCATGTGCTTCCTACAAAAATCAATCCAAATCAATAAAGTGCCCACCCTCCTCCCACAGTGCTTGCAGAGGTTCAAAGGCAGGACCAATTACTCTTAAGGTGGAATTGTTAGGTGTCAGATGAGAATAGAAAAGTTGAATCATTATGTTTAGGAACAGATTTATTTAGAGGGCTTGAAGAATTTGTTTTGCTATCAACAGGTCTATAAAAAGCACCATCTAGTAGAAACCGATACCTTGCAAAATGATAGGGGGATGTTGTTTGGGGTTTTATTTTACCCTTTTCTCTTCTTTTTGCACCAGTCAAACACAGAGCTGCCCCATAAACCAGGGTAAACTCCCACCCAAGCTCAGGGCAGCCATGGCAGTAAAGCTCCTGACCTTGAAGGGCATTTGGCCACAATCCTTCTTGCCATACACATCGCCATTCTGGTTCCCATTTCCCCATGCTTCTTTTATGTATAACATATAAATACCTTTATCATGCACTCATTTTTTTTGGTTTGGTTCCAAAACCGAGATCCCTGCCAGCCTCCAGGTCTAAAGCTTCATGTGAACCTCTGACCCTGCCAAGATCCTAGCACAGAAATACCGCAGCGTAGATCAGCACAGAAGATGTTCCCAAGTTTAACAGTTCTCAGCCCAGAACACCAAACCCTCTCCTAGCACTCCCAACAAATCAATATGCATTATTATTACATGCTCAGATACTACATCAGATTTCTGCTCATGCCAAAATTTCAGCTAGCTGTTCCCTGGAGTATTTATGCTTGTGTACTGTATTTAACAACAGCCCATTCAAAATGCTCACAGCTCCTAGGAATGAAATGCACATAATTTAGGAATAGCTGTCTGGCTATTCAGGCATCATGCTGTGTCAAGGGAAAATTAAATCTCTGACTCTCCCCCTCTTTTAAAACAAACCTGTACTTTGCATCATATTTTGGGGAGCTGCATGGAAGTTTCATAAAGACCAAGTGGCCTTAGCTCTTTTTTTTCCTGTTTAATGGCAGTGCCTCCCCATTAATGCTCCAAAATGATACAGTAGTTTAAAAAAAAAGCTCTCAGCATGCAGGCATTGTATCACATTAAGAAATCAGGATTTTCTAGGCACTGCACAGCATTAATTACACTGAGCATGCTGCAAATTTAAATTAAATGATATGCCATGTTCTGTTGTAAATATCAAAATGGATTGCAAGATAGAGCCCCACATTTACTTCTGATTGGCATTTGCGCACTGAACAGGATCAGAAAATCTCTATGATATATAATTTCTTTTTGTTTTAAGCATACGTGATGCAAATGTACTTTTTATTTTCAGGAGTACCTAAGAACACAGGTACAGGTTAGAACTTGTCTGTACTGAAAAAAAAAAAAACCAAACAAACCCTCTTTTAATAATAACAACAGCAGCAATAAAGAACAGAAACAGCCCTCTTTGCCCTCTTTCCTTTCCAACATAAAAGAATAAAATATGCTTCTCTTCCCTCCCAGCAAGTATTTACAATGTAGGGAATGGAGAGCACCAAGAGGAAAATGGGGAATACGACGTCAGCAGGAAGCAGGAGGATCTGATTTTGTCATGTGCGTTTGAGTACTGGGATCCCATGGAAGCAAATGCTGTGGGGGGTTCAACTCACCCAAGCAGGGAAGGGCTGCTCTTCCAGCTGGAGCTTCAGACAGGAGAGGAGTGAGGGGTGAGCTGGGACTGTCTCAACTCTGTTGTGATGAGGGAAGCCTGATTTGGTGATGGGAAGAAGTGTCTGAAGAGAACAGAAACAATAAACAAAAGGTCTGACAGTATTTGTATTTTTCTTGGCATTGATATTTTGCAGTTTTACATTATCGGGTTGAACGGTCACAATCTCAGCAGCCTCTGCCCTTAACTGGGTGAGGAGCATTTCTAGTGTAATTTCACATGTTTCTATGTGACTAAATACTAGACAAATATTTTACAACTCTGCACATCAGAGAAAGGATGGCATTTAGTTAATTCTATAGAAAAGGCCTTAAAAAAAACCACTGTATTTTTCAGGGCTTATTTAAGGCCTGGATGAAACGATGAGCACTGAGCTGAGAAGCACAGGTGAGTGTCAGTCTGAACTGGCTCAAAGGCACAAGGCATGAAGGAGACACAGCAAAAAAGTGTGGGCAGGGACATACAGAGCCACTGACATGTCTTCAAACCAGCATCACCATATTCCTTCTAAATTATCTTATCTTTTGTGTGTCTTTTGCTCCTAGGCCTTGTTTTCCTGGCCCATTTTGCAGCAGTCCTGCATGTGGGAGAAGTACAGCTGTGGAACGCCTGATGAAAAGAGGTGGTTGAACAACTGGCCTTCAACTCTGTCACCATCTTTCAGTGCTTGCAAAAAAAAAAAAAAAACAAACCCAAACAAACAAACAAAAAAGACAAAAAAACCCAAACCAAAGACAGTTTATGTGCAGCTCAGGAAGCTCTCAGCAATGAGTGTGTCTGTGATTTAATAACACATCTTCCCAAAATGACACTTCTAATATTCACTGAGAAAAAGAAGGCTGAGCAGCACACAAGGCACTGCTATTGCAACAACAAACAGCCAAACTACCAGGTATTTATTTTTCTATGTACACAGTTGTTGGGGGAGAATGAAAATGATTCTTTGACACTCTGCCAGAGCCATAGAAAGCCCTGTGCTTCCCCTACTCCCATGTTCCTGACAAGAAACACCTCACAAATTCTAATAAATAGAGAATAGAAATAAATACTTTAACTACACGGCATTGGGTTTCAAATGGCTTCCTGAATCAGAAAGTGCTGCTCGTCTGTCTTCCTTATTTCCACACTCTGTAACGGTGGCTCTCCAAAAGTTAAAGTGAGATGGATACTACAAGGATCACAGACACTGCACTGGGAAACCAAGTATCAATGGTACATCCAGATTTATGGTAGGTGATGGCAGTAAAGTGAAAGTGAAACTGTTTGCACAGTCTGTATTGTTGCCCATTACTGTGTATTTGCCCTTTTTTCTTGCTTAGCTGCAGCTGGAAGAATGGAAAATTGTACCTTATATACAGTATTAGGAGACACTTTCTGATCGTAAGGTCAATCAGACTGGTTTAGCTGCTTGAGGTATTTATGGCACAATCACTCAGTGTCTTTAAGGAAAGGTTAGATACATTTATGGGAAAGGTATTTTGCAGAAGCTTTCCTGCTTCATAGAGGTCTTGGACAAAATGACCCAGGAGGCTCCTTCCAAGTCTATCAAATGTGGTTCCCTGATTGATGCTGTTTCCCCCCAAAGTCTTTTCAAAACACAAAGCAGTGTTATAAAATTTAATATGATACACTATATAACTTTAACACAATGCCATTTTCTTATAGGAAATGGTTAGCTGGTAGCATAGGGGCCTTGTGCAAGAGGAAGAAAAGTAGAAAAAAAGAAATTGCAGTGCAGTTTCTCTGCCGAGGGATATCAACTATAACATTTACTCTGTGTCTGAGCACGGACCCTCAGCTGTGCAGGGGGACACCAAGCCGGGGAGGATATAAGGAACCCAGACTGTGGAATTTATTTCTCCAGAAAAGCCTGACAAGGCCTGAGGTAATTTTCTCTGCTGTGCCATAATAATTCCCTCAATGCTTGGAGGCAAATGGAGGCGCAGCTCTCCTGGTAAATCACTGCCTGGTGTTGTATCAGCTGGGCACGAGGCGGAGCTGCCTGGGGACAGGGACCAAGAGAGTCCCAGCCCTCCTGCACAGCCACAGGGCCGTAGCTCAGGTGTGTCCTGCACCAACAGCACCAGTGAGGACACCACCGCAATGAGAAGAGCCTGTTCTGTAACTAAGCACTCTGCCATGGCTTTGTCCTGGCCTGCTGCCATCCCAGCAGCACCATGGAGCGGGCGGAGCAAATCCCTGAAAACTGCAAGCTCCAAAAACTGCACTTCTAAAAAAGGGCAGCAGCACCCCTGGTAACGTGTCTGTCTGCTGACTAAAGACTCAGCAGGAGAGCTTGGGCCACATTTCCCTTGTCTGAATACAAGATTGACTGTCAGGCAGAATGCTCTCCAGGTCTTCTATGTTTCCACCAAACCATTTAGTAAAATGATAATATTTTTCTCCCTACTAAACTTCCCTTTTTTTTTTTTTGTTTTAAATTGCTGAATGTTTCCTAAATTGACTTTTCTTTTTTTTTCCTTGAAACCAATAACATATTTAGAAGTTAAAGTCATGTCATGATTTTCTGGTGGTTTTTTTTTGAAAAAACCCAACCAGATTCTCTGGGCCATCTGGTTGAAATGCTCTGGTCAGCGACCACTGCTCTGTATTAAGCTTTAATTTTAGGTTCTCACAGGAAAAAAAAATACCCAGAATTTTACTGAATTGGAGTTTACTCTCAAACCCATTTTATACTAACCTTTTTATTTTCACTCCAGCTGATTTAGTCAAAGGCCAAAGTCGTTTTCCAAAAATCAGCTCCCAGCCCCCATCTTCTTGGGATAGCCCTGACAGGAAATAACAACATCCATGCACAGACACTCCAAAGCCTTTTGAAGTCTCACAAATGTGAGCTGTTCACTTTTGCAGAGCAGGCTGGGATTAACTCTCTTATTAAATCCATGAGGATTTATTTTATTATTTTATTTATTATTTTATTAACTCTTTTATTAATCCATGAGGAAGAAAAATAGCCAATCCCTTTGGGTTTTTTTCCTTTTTTAATTTGGAAGCTTGCAGCCTTCTCTACCCAAACATTTGTGAGCTCACCCTACAGATGGGAGCAGAAAAGCCCATGGGAAGCCCCCTCTCCCTGAGGTGCTCCCCAAAGCCTCTTTTGGGCCCTCCCAGTATGCTGCACTCAAAGTTTGTGTTCTCACTGGAAACTATTTTCCCTTTACAGAAGGGTTGTGTGTCTCTATATTGGTGGGAGCAAATAACAACCTTCTGGTCCTTTTCAACATGTTGCATCAATGCATTTTCCTGATTCCCATGTCAAAAAAGCAACTTTTAGCAGAATGAAAAATCTGACCTATGTGTAATCCTGATAGTGCTCCAACTGCTCATCCTTAGCTTCATCCCTGCATTGCAGGGCAGAGGAAGAGGCTCATGTTGGAATAGCTCTTCTCACTGGAGTCAAAATGGTAAAACTTAGCTCAGAGGTAAGGAATGAGCAGGAATTTCAAAGGCAGGAAAATTTATCTCCTGCTCTTTGTCTTACACTATGGTGCACTGTAGTGGTTGGAAGATTTAACTTCCAACCATCCCACCCATATAAATCCTCATGGACAACAACTCCCCAGCTGCTTCTTTTAGGGTGATTCAGCTCAGCAGCTAGAATCTGCCAGGGAATGAGGGTTGAGATAAGGATGGATAAAAACTTTCCTGTAGTCTTCAGGGTTGGGGTTAGGGAAGAGCCAAAGCCAAACAGAGCTCTCCCAGCTCCCTCTCCTTGGTGTGTTACACGAGGTGTTTGGTGGAAGGACCACGGGTTTGGGCCAGCTCTGCCTCTTTCTGCTCAGCTCACACCATTAACTGCTCTGATGATACAGCCCCTCTTGGGCTTTCTGCTCTTGAAAGATTTACACTTGGTTTAAATCTCAACTGAAAGCTCCACTTTAGCTTTTAGGAGGCCAAGACACTTAAAAATCTCCGATGGGAAGGACGAGTGAGGAAAGCAGAGTATCTATACTCCCTTGCAGCAGCACCCCTTGCAAAGACGTTCAACTCCACTTTGGCGAAGAGTTTCCAGCTGCTTTGCTGGATAAACTGACACAGCACAGTTCTTAAAGTGCAAGGGTGCCCTTCACACCAACAGGCAGAGAAAAGAGGCAGTGGGAAGAGTAAGAGGAACCAGAATAAAAAAAGCAGGATCCAACTGGTTTTTTACCTTCTTTGATCTTTGAAAATGGGAAAACCCATTCGGGATCATGAATTTCCAGACTGGGCTGTATGCACCATTAATTGTTCCATGAAGCAGAGCTGGTCTGCTATTGTTGCATCCTTCAAAAACAGCTGTTACTATGAGCTCTTTGGGGCTCAGGAACTCCATTTCCCAGTTTTCAGTTAATACTTCAGTGATCATATATAAATAATAGTAATGATAATCATAACAATACCTGGCTTGCCATTATGTTGTACTCTGTCTCTGTGATGCCTCTCTCACAATAAAATCTGTGTATTAAACACTTTAATTGAAACTCTCAATAAACAGAGATATTTTTACTTGTGCTGTTATATTCACATAATGATCACAAAGCACTTTACAGAATCAAATACAAGTAGCCAGTCTGATCCTTCTACAGAGGATTTTGTGCACTCAGTAGTGAATAAAAAAGCTGCTGTATAGACTATTAATTGTCAAACATACCGTGTTTTGGGGTTTGTCCTGGCTGAGCAGCATCCAGAAGCTTGGGGTCTGTCCTTCAGATTGGTCTGAAAGTCTCTAGAGCCACCACAAATAACATGATGAGGGACTGGACGGTCTCACCAACCAGACAAGAACAGGCTGCGATGTCTCATTATCAAGGTCCCTGGGTCAGAAAGAAAAAAAAAAACCAATTTGTAATTTTCCTGGTTTAGGAAAAAGGCCATGAAGTCTTGGAGCTGAGTATTGAGCAGCCTCCATGGGGTCACTGCAAGGGGACAAGGCAAGTCCTGGCCCTGCAAATGCTCACGGTAAATGGTGCCTCCCGAGGTCTGGGAGGGTCTCCAGCTTTGGGGCTTGTACCAGGTACTTCTGGAGCTGTGAGAAGTGAAGAGCTTTGCTCCCTCCTGTATAATTGATAAATTACCATTGTTAGTACTAAACAATACTACTGAGCACAGAATGGAAACACGCTAATGCTTTATCCGGCTCAAGCAATTCTGCTCGTGTGCTCACACTGTTCTTAAATGTGCTAGGTATTTGTTTGATGAAACAATAAGTTTTAGAAAAGAGAAAAATAAGAACTTCAAAGATAATAGAAACCTTGACTACATAGTTTACCACAGGCAGCTGTGAATAAGCTTCAGTACTCTTTATTTTTAACATTCAAGATATGTAATTTAATGCAGGTCTAATGACAGTCTCGAACATACTGCTTTAATCGAAATTGTTCAAGCTCTGTTCTGTGACAAGGGCTCACAAGATACCAGCAGGGTTGTCCATTTTCCCCACTTCTGTAGGGAAAAGAAAAGGGAGGGGAGGGGGACACTCTTGAACCTATGTTGCTATTGATGTGTAATATACAATAAAAAAACAGTTAAATTTCAATTACCCACAGGTAATTATAATTTTATTGTTTGACTGTACTAGGGGGATTTTTGTAATTCCCAAGACTAATAATTTTCTGTAATTTTACAGGTTGTCAAATAAACTATTAAAGATTATCTTTGAAAAGGATTCTGCAATTGTAAGGACATATCATACTGTTCCTGTACATTATTAGTAATTAGAGATCCCTGGATAGTGAAATATCCACACTATATGCTAGCTGCTGGATACCATATTTTCTCACAGCCTCCTGTAATCTTGAACCAGAGCTTTCAAACTTCTCAGCCACTGAGTCACGTCCAAACTTTTATTAATATTCACTAAGCACTCATTAAGCAATGCTGGTGTGTTCGATACGTTAAACCTGTGCTTCCTGATGGGGAAAGCAAAGGCTCCCACCTCTATCCCAGAGTAGTGGAAACAAACACAAAAGGGCCAGTTCTGAGCTCTATTCCCTGAAGAGGATATAGGGAAGAAGCAACGTTTATACCAGCACAGAAGATGTGAATCTGCCCTGACAATGCCTTCTAACAATGATGTGGCTTGCACAACGAGATGGAGCTGTGCTTCCTGATTTTATCCTAAAAATAGGCATAGATGCAGATATGCTGGGGATCAGCATTTTCTGTCCACAAGGAGGGAAATGGGATGGGCAGGATCTCCAACCCACAAGAAGCAAGAGAATTGGAGGTATTCCCTCAATCCTCATCAGCAAGTCCCCCAGATTCACTGGGGTGTCAGTGAGGAACTCCCCAGGCCAGTAGAGCCCAACATCCACACAGCTGAGCAGGCAGCAGCAACTTCTCCCATGCAATCTGGGAGAAGCCAGAGGCCACTGAAGCAGCATGTGCTGGGTGACAGCTTCCTTCACCTGTACAGGGCTTGGTGAGATCCTCCCAGCCTTAGAAGGGATGTAATCCTGAGGAGGACCAAAGGAGGGATGAGCTGAGAGGAAGAGCAGCCTCCCGAAGCATTGCAGGAACAGCCTGCGAGGGCAGCAAGCTGGGGTTCAGCAGCTAAGAGATGGCTGAGCTCTCGCCTGCAGAGCCATCAAAGGCACCATTCTTAGCTGGCAGCGTTGTTTATTGCAGCTGCCCCAGGAGATCGTCACTGTTTGTTTTATTGGCCTCTTGGATGGCTGTGGTGGTGAGGGCTCTTTGCGGGGGGAAACTTCACCGCATTAAGAGCGGTCTCAGGACATGGGGACTCTCAGGCCTCCACCCCTGTGGCCGGGGTTTGCACACCCCCAGCCTGTGGGGACACCCAGCAGGAGCAGCATCTCAGGGCTCTGGACACATCTGCAGGGAGGGGTTTGCCCTCCTCCCGGTGCCAGGAAGCCTCTGTGGCAGCTGCGGCGCTCAGCAAGGGGTCTGGTGAGGGATTTCCCTCGCACCAGGGAGCACGGAGGGTGGATTGTGTTGGTTTTACGGCGGCGTGGAGCTGGTGGAGCAGTATAAAGATACGGGAGCACAGGGAAGGATTAAGGCCAATGGACTGCAGCTCCCTGCCTTCCTCCAGAGACAACTTGGAGCCAATCAAAGGTATTAAATCCAAGGAGTCTGTGTAGATACACACACTCTCTTTTCTGAGACCTGCTTGCTTGCCTTGCTGTCCCAAGCTCATCCAGCACCTATGGAAGGTGTGGGAAGAAGGATAACTGATAATTTGGAGAGCTCTTCAATCAGTGGCATTTCCTGCTCCTCTCTGCCTACTAACCCAGCTCAATGAGACTGAACCCATTACTCCAGATGATTGGCACTTACAATAAATAGAGAGAAAATCCAAAGCCCGCAGAGAAGGCTCAATATGTTTCTGGAGAACAGACGGCACCATATACAAACACAGCCCTCTTTCCTCTTAATTCTGGTCTGTGCTTTTTCTGCTTAACGCATTCCTTGTTGCAAGGAGAACACGTTCTGACAATTGAATAGTGAAAGCAATTAGAAACAGAATTAATTGATAAAATTAAAGCCCTGCTTTCCTTATGTTTGTCATATGACTACAAATATTGTCACTGCCATTAATATTAATTAATATAATTATCAATGTTTCTAATCCCTACACATTTTGTTGAAAAGTTACTCTTAGCTCAAGAATATAATCGTTAAGTCATGAAAATGTTAAGTAGCAGCTAAGCAAGTCCAAAGAATTAATAGCAAACTGTAGTTTATCCAGGGATTAGACTTTTAGCAATACATAATCACCTCTTCATGTGTTCATCCACATAAAATACCTTCCATCCCTCACTGCACTTCTGCCTACTTGTCCTTGCAGCGCACAGTTTTCAAGAATTTAAAGAAAAAAGAAGGTAGTAAGTAAATATCCTGTGCAGTTGCATACTGTTCTTCAAGGTAAGTCAGTGCACCAAGAGTTCTGTGCCCTCCGCTGAGAGCAATGTCAAGGTCAATTATTTCAGGCTGAAAGCCCTAATGCAGGATAGTTTTGTGATCAGAATAATCTGTGTAACACTGCAAAGCAATTCCTCTCTCTCCCGGCTTCCCCACACATTGTCTCTCAGTTTGGAATGTCACAGATTATTGGAATAATCCAAAGGACTGCCCTGCCGTGCTGCTGCCAGCTGAGCAGGTTTCCCTGGTGGGTACCACCAGCACTCTGAGGGCACAGGGAGATGGAGCAGAGCCTTCCCTGCCGCCTGCCCAGTTCCTCGACGGACACTCAGCAATTCCTGCCTGGCAGAGCATCCCAGCAGCAGTGCTAGGTGCAGTATTAATCAGCTCTTCTGGAAAACAGCCAAAGTGCTTTAAAGGCCTTTGTTGTAGGGTGGAGGGATTTTTCTGCTAGAAGAGAATAATGTAATCATTTTGCTATTAATTTTTAATTGTATGTTGCTCTGCATTATTACCAATCCATACTGATTTTCCTGAGAGAAATGGGGATGCTGTGCAAGTGGTTTCTGTTAAGAATGCTGTTGGGCCACGCTGGAAAAGAAGTGACAGAAAAAAAGCTGTTCTTCAAAGTTATCGCAGTCACCTGCTGCTGTCTATTCCTACAAGGTATCACATTAAATCCTTATAAAATGTATGAGCGTAAAAAGATTCATGGAGAAGTACCAGAGTTTTCCCTGTTAGTGTTTTTCTTTGCTTGTTTTTGTGGGGTTTTGTTTCATTTCTTTTCCTTTAAAAGCCACCCTTTGTAAGGAAAAGTTACTTCTGAGAAATCTTTCGCAAGCAACCTAAACCCGCTGACATGGATGAAATCAGCAGCCAGAGTACCAAGTACATGAATTCTTCTCGGAAGACAATCATTATCAAAAATGCTAAGATTCAGCCCGCTGATACAGTTAAACTTACTCGTAGAGAAATGATTGTATCACTCACTTGTGCCCACTCACAAATCCTCCATTTCATCTCAAAGAAAGCTGGCCACAAGGGAACAGGAAATCTTTAATCTGCTCTTCTCCATTTCTTCAAATATCTGGCTCTTATCAACCCGCATCAAACATGAGCAACACAAAAACTTCATGTCCTCCACTTCATAAAACAAACGCAAACAAAGCTCAGACACGTCTCTAGTGTGAGATGGACTGAGCACAACGAAGTATTGCAGGGGAGCAAGGCTGAAAAGCACTTCTAAAAAGGCAGCACTGGCTGCAGATTCAGGAAGAAGAAATCAATTAGACCAAAAAACAAGTTATATAGAAAAATCTACACTTTGCCATTGATCTAAGCATCAGGAGGAGGGTAAGAGGGGCCCTTCATCTGTTCACCCCAATATTTGAATATTATCCTTTGCAAAGAAAAATCATGCCTTTTTTTCCTCTTCAATCCCTAATACTAATTATATATTTCAATATAATACTATTTGTATTATACAATATCCTATAATGCATAATCCCTATAATAAATCACTCTATGATAAATATTTTATACTATTACATATTAGTATACTAACGTATTAATAAAATAAACATGCATAAATATATATGTGCTAGCTTAAACAGTTACTATAACTTATTAAAAATTATTCCATTTTTTGGGCAGATATTCAAGGTTGACATAATTTTTGGACAGCTGGGAAATTCTGGTGAGAATTTGCAAAGTTTGCACCCAATTCAGTTGAATTAGTTTCAAAATAGAGAAATAGATGATTTGATAAAGAAGAATTAGACACATTAAATTTCCAGTTTAAAAAAAAAAAAAAAAAAATCCAGAAATTTTCTACCTGGTCAGTTCCAACCTGTAGTTTTAGTCCTGCCATAAGCCCATGATCATCAGTGAAAAATGTGCCTTTATCTTCTCCATATCCAGTGCTGCAGGAGCTCCAGGATTCAGGAAAGCTCTGAAATATTCACAGTAAGTCCAGTAAGCACTTTCCCAAACAGTGATGATTTCCTGAGCTGGGGCCAAAGTAGGTCAAGTAAAGGGAAAACCAAAAATGCAGACTATAAAGCAACCTGGCCGTAATTCCCCAGCAAATCAATGATTAAACCTCTTGTACAGCAGCCTCTGCTAGGGGGACTGCATTTATCATCCAGGAATTAGTTTAATCAAGGCATATTACTGCAAAATTTAATATACAGTACATTATTAATTTGGATTATCCTGTTGCTTCATAGCTTTGAAAAAAATAAAAGCAAAAGCTACTGAATTTGCAGTCACCTTTGGTAGCGAGGTTGTGTTCCTCTGCCTGTTTGAGATATTTCTTTCCATCTCCTGCACCATCATGTTTCAGTTCCTGAGAGCTGTAGATATTTATTCAGTGCCCTTCTATCTTGGCCATCACAAATAGCTCTCTGATAACAAATCACACTCTCTGAGCATCATTTGCTACCAGAAAGGATCCTCAAGAAGCACACGCTCTGTGATACAGGATATCCCCTGCTTTGCTATGAATGCCATAGAGAGTTTCACAAAATCAGCTTCCTTGCATTGAGAGAGTACAAATGCATCATCTTAGGAGTTTTACCACTTCTTACCGCCTGTTTAGGCTTCATACTTAGTCCCTGCTCCCTTGCTCTTCAAATGAATGCTGCTACTTAAACAGAGAACTGATATGTGCTTAGTGAGAGATTCAAGGATTTCAGCTATCAATAGAGGCTTAATTATGTGCTGGTGGATGCTCAGGTACTATAACGATGGCTGTTGTATAAATTGCACAAAGCCAGCACAGAAGAGACCACTCACAGCTCATCATATACTCTGCTCCAGCAATTTAGACAAAATAAAACATAATGCATGATATTAACTTGCATCTTCCTTGCCTATGTCATAACCCATCATGTAATGTGATGTTATTCCATGTCGTGTCATGTGTAACATGATGCAATACAATGTCGCACTTCAGGAAATATTACTGAGCAAGGACTGATTCTTGTTATCAGTTCAGAATGTGAGCTTCTGATCCAAACATATTGTGGCTGTGGCTGAAGGGAAGGCATCAAACCAAGAGCTATGCTGGGCAAATGTTTTTCTCCTCTGGCTTGGCCAGCAGACGTCCATTTGTCAGGTTTGGGTTCAATTGAGATTTCTTTGTCACGAGCACTTTCTCTTGTAGAAGAAATAGCAATTTTATGGCAAGCCAAATACTGAAAAGAAAAGCCCTTAGAAATACATAATAAATGTATATTAGCGAGACAGAAAATTGGAAAATGGCCACCTGCCAGCAGCCACATAAATTTTGGAAGCAATGCATTTTTCTGCCATTATGCATCATCACAGGAATTGCAAATATTTATTAAAAGTATTAAAATGGTGAGAATGTTAAATGTTTCCTTCAGTAGTGGAAATTCGCACTGCCACATAGAAGATAGGATATTCTGATACAATGTTTATTAAAATGACTTCATTTTATTAGGCTGTCGTACACAATAAATGTGCAGGTACAGTTAACAAAAGATCTATTGTGGATACAGGAGATTTGTGAGTAACACTTCAAAAAAAATAATCTCTTCTGAACTCTATTCATATAAAAAGCATGCTACAAACTTTCATTAACTTCCTTAGAACCAATTATTTTCCGAGCTTATTTTCTTTTTCTGCCATCCCCCTGTATTTTGTAAGTCAATTTGTTTGCTCATGTTTTAATGCTTAACAGGATTAAATGCAGTTTATCTTTAATTTATATACAAGCAAGCCGAGTGTGGATGTGGAGCAGGCAACAAAATATGACAATTATTTTGGGGTTCATTTACAGGTCTAACCAGGAAAGACTGTAATATACTGGGACCTCAGTATCTTTTCATCCATAAACAAAACATTATTAAAAGATCGGTGGGAGCTCCATAACATCGAGAAGAAAATCACATTCCAGTTTTGCCCACATTTTCTGCTGGGATTAATCACAGTGATTTTGTTTCTATGGTTCTTGTTGCAGCAAGATACAGACTCATGCACACCCTGACAGGGTAACTTTGCTGGTTGGCTTTGCTGGGCTCTGAGCCCCTTCTAGCAGGGCCTGAGCACTGATGCGGACAGTGACATAATCCCTGCATAAACAGGAGTCAGCAGTGAAAGGAAGGAGGATGGCTCTTGCCTTCACAACTGCAAGTGTCCTCAAAGCGGCTCCTAAAGGTTTTTTGTTAATTTAAGAAACGAGCAGAGAAATAAGGAACCAGTACTGGGTTTTTTCTTACGCAAGTGTTCCTCAATTCCTTACAGTCCATTAAGCAAGAAGTAGGATTGAAGTCTATGTTGTAGGCAGGGGGTGAACAGATCAAAGTTACAAGACCTCAGATTTATGGAGAGTCTTATGCAAGGTAAAACCTGACTCTGGAAGATAAAATTTCAGAAATAAAGGATTTTTTCTCTCTGCTTTTATACAGTGCAGTTTTATTCCTTTCTGACAAACACAGGGTGGTGGCAGGGGGAGTAACTTCCATGAAAAAATGCTTTGCCTTGATCCAGAGGGTTTGTATGGATTTGTGGAATATCAGAAGTGGTGCATGGGATTTAACACAAAGGGTGTATGTTGGAGAGAGACCTCGGCCACCTCACAGGCAGAGGCAAACCCTGTGCTGCCTTTAGAGGGGCAGGTGTGACATTCTCTCACTGCTGCAGAGTCAGAAACCAGGGCTGAGACTGGCTCTGTCCAAAGCATTTGTGGGATTCAGTCAGTGTAAAAAGAGGAGTCAGCACTTAAAGCAATGCAGACCCATTTGCTTGGCCAACCTTATTTAATATGAAGCATGTTTTATCTTGATTTAGGTGGTTGTTGTTCTTTAATTAAAGAAATTATGGGAGGTCATTCTCATTAGTTTAGAAGAGTCCTCACAGAAGGGGTTTGCACTGATTTAACCTCAGGGTAAACTGGCACAACTTTTGCATGTAAATAGGATTTAACACTGGACACTTTGTGCGTAATCCAGCTCTTCACTTGTGACATTCAAAGAATACTTGGAATACTGACTGGAATAAAAAGATAATGATGATAAGCTGGGGTCTCACCGTGAAATTTGTCAAACGATCTGCAGTGGCAGCCCGGAGCCTCTGCAGCAGCGGGGAGGGGACACCACAGGGCTTTCTGCTGGGGGCAGCGTAGGCAGCTCTGTCCCTGCACGGTGACACGAAGAGAGATTGGACTCAAGTTGCATTGCTCACGTCTGGCCAGATGGAGGACGAGCTGAGGGGCACAGAAAGTGGGCAGCAAGAGGGGAGAGCAAGGTGCTTCCCCACTGGCTGAGGAAGCCTTGCCCTGGGGCTGGAGCATGGCACAGGTGTGTGCTGGCAGCGGGGCCACCGCTGCCATGGAAAAGATTTGCTGTGAAAGGAAAAAAAGGAAAAAAAGGAAAAAAGCAGCGGCATGAGAAGTGCCAACTGAATGGCGCTGTCTTTAATTGGTACCACCAAGGGCTTTGTGCGGTCAGCACGCTTTTCATGTTTATAATAGAATCCCCAAATTCGACTGATCTGAAGGGCATCTGACTGTTTTACATTAATCACAAGCTATACAGCAGAGGCTGAGAGCAAGTGGGCAGATACCCTGGTGGAGTAGCACTAAGGAGCTCTCATTATAATCATCCTGCCAAATCAAAAGAAAAACCCTAAGGCTCCTAATAAAGGAGACCACTGGACTAAACAAATTGAACAAGTAGCTAGACATGCATGAGCTTAAAACTACTGGTGTCAATCAGATTTCCCTGAGCCGCTCATTCTGCTCAGTTCTCCAAAGCACACGCGGAGGGGAGGCAGGGACGAGGTGACACGTGGGTGCCAGCACACCCCCAGTGCTGGGCAAGCAGGTACAGGGGCACTTTGTGAAGCCACCTGCAAGGAATCATTACTGAACACTTCTCAAACTGATCCAGCACTAAGGAAGTGGGTGGTGTGAATGGGGACCTCATCCACACAGGGTATCTGTGCAGGCTTCCAGTCTCACTACTTCCATCAATTCCAAAGAAAGGTCTTGGACCTCACAGCTTTGTGTGTCTCTAGGACAGGATGAAAGTGCAGTACCCTGAAAACTCTGCCCACTTCTCACCTTCCTGTGCCTACTGATGGAACTCATGTATTAGTTATATTCCCTACTAGAAAGCAAAAAAAAAAAAAAAAAAAAAAGAAAGAAAAAAAAAAAATAGTGCAAAGGTGGGCCACTGCTTTCTGAAAAAATGCAGTTGGCACTAGTGAAAAATCTGCAGAAACAGTAGAAAAAGGAAATTCTAAATTTAGAAGCATTAGGTTTTGTTTGGTGTCTTTAAAGACAAATAATGGGTAGGTTCCATTAGCTACCATCCCTTCTCAAAAGCCATCAGGCAGGAAACCAAGATTTTGAGATACTCCTTCAAAACTCAAAGGCAAAATAATTTTGTGCACAAGAATGAATACCCAGGGAAGAAGAGACAAAAAGTATTAGGGTAAATATCTAGTACAGCAACCAGGAGGAGATGGAAAACCAGAAAGTTTCAACAGGAACAGATGGACGACGGATGATGCACCTGAGGAATCAAGTGAAGGCATCAAAGGAGAGGTTTTATGAAGAGAAAATTCACTTTGAAGAACTGATGGCTAAAACACTGTCAGCTTTTGAAGTATTGGGAAATTTCACCCACCTGCACTATGGCACTATGACCATTGTCACTGGCTCCGTCCCCTGTCACCATCTGAGTAGTGGCAGCTTTACATGGACACTGCAGTCACCAGGGAGGAGGCAGAACTGGGGCTCCCCTTGCTGGTAATACTTTGAGAAATTATTATTATTTGTAAATTTAATTATTTTTTTAGTTCACTTCTCTTTTTCCTGCTTTTTTTCCTATTGCTTCTCTTTTTGTTTGTTTTTTTTTCTTTTTTTTTTTTTTTCCTCCACACTGTAATAAATCAACATATAAATGTACTGGTTTATTTCCACCTGGAATGTTGGAAGACAAATAGTACAAGAAATCAGTTTGGTCATTTACCATATTGGTTTAGCATGGTAATACTGTTGGGGTTTCTTCATTTCTCATTTCAAGACTGTAAACAAATGCTGCAAGAACAGATCAAATACTCCCTTCCTAAGACAGTGCCTTGTGCAGTGAAAACGTCAAACCTGGTTTTTGAAGGCCAAACTGTCCCTCCTTTACTTTTTCATAGGGAAAACACAGAATTTTGAATTAGCCTGAAATTTGAAACTACATTTTTGCCAAGCAGCAAAAGCAGATGCACCCTTAGCCACGCTAAATCACAAACATACACACATGGAGATGAGGAAAATGCACATTAAATATGAAAAAGTATTCCTTTCAGGCAGAAGATAAACAGCCCTACTACAAATTAGCTCTCGGCCCCGTCAGGTGTGAATCTCTCTTGTCAATACGTACCAAATTCCCTGAGATAGAACCACATGGTCATGAATTTTATTTCTCTCCTGCTTAATTCCTAGTACCACTCTCCCTTGTGGATTTACTCAGGGATGATTTACAGTGGGAAAGGTGACATTAAACACGTCATTGAGCATGCAAAGATGCTGCACTCAAAGCAGCATATGCTTGACTTTGTTAAAAGATGAATGCTGTCAACTCCACAGTGCCCACCAAGATCTGGCCTCCTTTTTCTTCCCAACAAACTTTGAGGAAGATGCAGACATGAGTCTTGACACTGAGAGAAATAAAAGTTAATGTATTCATGACATGATTTCACTTGCAGCCTGATTTAGCAATGTCTTGTCTAGTTTGGATCTGCTGTTGCTTTTCCTAATTTACTCATTGCACAAAGAAAATAAATAAATAAGTGCACTATAGTCTTATTTATCCTTCTTTGGACATTTCTTTACCAGGCAGATGGTCAATTAAGAGCACTAAACAATGACACTGTTTTCTCTGTAAACATTTTTTTTCTAATAGCCTAACAAATGAGAATCTGTGCTGCCATACTGCTGAATACCATCTTGACTTTCTAATTACAAAGAACTGTGTCTTGATAGTAACAATTACAGCTGTAACAATGATGCTGGTACTTGAACAATACAGTTGGAGGCAAAGTGCTTATCGGAATATTCACAAATAAAGGCTTACATTTATGCCAGCACTGGAGATGGGAGGTTAAACAGTTGGGGGTGGGGAGGTGTAGAAGAAAGGTTGAAAACATTGGTTTAGTAGCTACAGATGTGAATTTGAATCCAATTACATGGAAAGCAAGGGGGGGGCGAAGCATGAAAAGATGCTGTTTCCTTCTGTTTGGCTAATCAATAGGTTAAAGGGTTAGTAAAATTAACATGTTAATAACATTCATTTTGCTATTTATGTACTGGTCATAGTATTTGCAGAGAATTATGTCTTGTGAGTAACCCACGTGTTATTATGCCTGCTTTTTCCCTTTTTTGTCTGAAATGCTGTAATGGTCAGTATATTTTTCCCCCAGTGTGATGGAAATTAGCTTCTCAAGTCTGTAATTTACCCTACTGTTCTTATTTAACTTCTTAAATCCAACCCTTCCAAGATTTGGGTGGGTTTTTTTCCTTCTTTTTTGAGAGCAAAGCTCCCCCTACCCCAAAGAAAAAGGGTAACACAGTCCCTGAGCTCAGCACAGACCCGTAGCACCGATGTCCCAGGGGAGCACGTTGGCAACCAGGGTGTCACAGCAGCATCCCAGAGGAAATGGGCTCCTTGGAGGAGGCTCATCCTCCTGCTCCTTCCTCCATCATCTCTGGTGCCACAGGACCCCAGCCCTTGGCACTGCTCTATGCCCACAGGCAGGGTGGCTTTTGCCTCCTGCGCTCCCTCCCTCGCTCCCGTTCCCACTGCGCTCCACCCGCTCTCTGAGCCGTAATTTAGCCCACACTTATTAATCAGTGCACATAATTTGTCTCTAATGCTGTCAATTTAAGACAGCAACCTGACTTTTTTTTGGAGGGGGCAGGGTCAACAATTTAATGAATCTCGTCTGCATTTTAATTCAGACCTAATAATCTGCCTCTGGCAGTTTTCTTAGAAAAGCACAAGGTTTTCCAGGATTTTCTTTCATCAAATCCAGCACAATGGGATGTTTACCTTCCTGCCTTGGATATGCTCAGCCCAGGGTAAGTCACACACAGACGTACCTTAATCAAACTGGGGCATGGCCTGTATCTCCTGGTTTGGCCTTTGAAGGGTTTTCCTGGGGAGGAAGGAGAGACTTGGGGCTCTGCAGTCCCTTTTCCACACACGTTGGTGCACAGTTGAAGACACGAAACAACAGACTTCCATGACTCACTGTCCCTCATGGAATAACCTCACAAATAGTTGGAGCACCCAAGGCAAAGCTCCAGAAGAGCTTTCTTTAGCTACCCTATGCTTTTCTTTTTGTCCTTCCTACAGTAAAATCCAGCAGGAGAGAAAAAAAGGTACAGAAAGGAAAGAGGGTACAGAAAATTCCATCCTCCTGATGAACCAGCGTGGATGACTTTGTCTGATTGCCATGGCAGGAAGCTGGAGCCCCATGGAGCAGCTCAGTGGCCTTCCCTGGGTCTAAATAAATAAAATTCCCCAAAGCAGAAGCTCTGGATGCCCATGTCAGATGTAACCAGAATAGACTTCGTTATTAGGAGCGCTGTGACTCTGCCCGGCGCTGACAGGAGCTCCTACCTGGCTTTCAGTCAACGCTGTCACTCGCCCTGACAACGCGGGCACTTAATGTATGCACGGCACTGCTGCACACGCAGCTGCAACTGCCAGCACACTGTGTTGTTTACCCCTGCTCTTTTGTACCAGGGCGTGCAGTAATTTGCCTCCCAGTACCACAAAATTCCTCAACTTATTTGCCCTCATTTTGTTTGGCCTCAATTGGAAAACAACCCTTTTGCAGCCCTGCCACCAGCACAGCCACCGCACTCTGCAGCATCACAAACACAGAAATGTCACATTTCACATTTCCACCAGAAGCATCTCCTATATATTTTTACGCATATCCTTCATTCTCTCTCTGCCACGCATTATTTTTTCCCCTTTACCAGCTGCTTAGCATATTTTATGCCTTCTGAGCAGTCCTGGAAGGGGCAGTCCTGGAAGGGGCATCCCTGCAACGTACTTAACTACAGACAGTAACAGCAGAGGCGTTTCACGTCCCAAATTACCTCCTAGTGCTGGTACCTCTGACTGCCAGCACAGGGTGCTTCTGAGCACCTACTCAGAGCAGCTACTGCTTCACAGACCTCCAGCAGCTCCAGAGTCCAGTGGCTCTTTGAGTTTTCCGTGAGGAATTATCGGTCATTTGACTGATTTACCATTCATATTCATTACTGTCCCCTACTGCAAAACTCTGACAGAGTCACGTGTCTGCCCTCACCACACACCATACCATTAATGCCACTAAGTCTACTCCATTTTCAAACCTAAGCTCCAAGCTGGTAATCAAATGAGACAGAAAAGCAAATTCCCACATCCTGAGCTACTCCAGGTAAAGCATATCACTTCCTGATACATAAGCATCTTTCTCTAGGAACTTAAAAAAAACCCCAATGGATAAAATATTTCTCTTAGTTCAGGCATCTCCCAAACACAGGGGTAAGGTCAGTGGAAAGATGCAATGGGAAATTCAGTGAAATTCTCTCATCTCAGTTGCAGGTCTACATTCAATAGGCTCGTGTTAATGCCCTTTGCTTTAGCTGCTGTAGTGTCAGAGTGATATAATCCAAGCAGAGTCACCTGAAGTAGTCCATAACACACTACTTAGTTTAAATTCCTTTGTCTGGCCACAAATGTCCAGTTCTAGTTAAAAGCTTGAAAGTGAGACAAATGGTAAAATAGACACTTCAAGAGAATAAAATTGTGAAGTGCTCAGGTAGCACTGTGGAGAAGGGAGTTTCAATTCAGAGAGCTTTCCAGATGAAATAGACAATTAAACCCTTATCGAAAAGAGATTCCACCACCCCCCCTTTTCTTTTTTTTTTTTTTCCCCTTTAAAGCAAGGAGAAAATAATACTGGGAATTTAGAAACATGAATTTTTAAAACCTAATAAGCTACACTAACAATCTGCACAATTCCCTTTTGTTAAAATATTTATTTGGAAATGCAGGATTTGTGATGAAGGCAGGCTGGGTAAGCAGGTCTGAATGCTGCTTGTACAGAGGGCTCAGTGGGACCCCCAAGGCCAGGGCTCTCCTCGGCCATCCTTGGCTCAGCCTCAGCAAGGTTCCCCTCCTTGTCCCTCCACATATTGGAAAATAAGAGGCCATGAATTGCACAGTGCATTTATGAGGCAGGGGCTGTAAACCACCCTTTTATATCCATGGGGACAGAGAGAGAGAAGGAGCTGCATGAGCAGTCTCCAGGAATGGAGACCTGGGAAGTTGCAAACCTGAAGCACTTTTCCCGACCTTGCCAAACCCCCAAGTGCTCCTCTAGAAGTGCTCCCTGAGACCAGCTTGCATCTGACAAAACATTTCGGCCCTGATAAAGAGACATATTCCATAGATTTGTTTTCCTGGGCACCTCCAGCCACACCTTCTATGTTGCTCACTGTAGGACCACAATATCTGCTTTACTATTAGTACAAAAAGACACTTAGAAACTCTTGGGGGGGGGGGGGAGGCAAAAAAAAGGCATTCGCACATGCTAAAAGGGAAGAAAAACCACTTTTCAGTAGTTGCTACACTTTTCAGTAGTAGATACAGAAGTAGTTTTAGGCTCAATTCCTTTTCCTTCCCTTCTCACCTCGCTCTTGTCCCAGTACCAAATACATTCAAACTGAACAACACTTTTCTAGCAGCTTGATTCATGCCTCATGCTTTTCACTCCTCTTTCGTTATAATTTTTTGCAATCTTTTTGACCTAGCCCAGTTTTCTCCTCCCTCTGCCTCCCTTCCCTTAGATTTTGGTTCTGTGTGACTAAACTCCAGCCTTCTTCCTTTTGCACGCACACACAATGCTATTAAAATTAAATCCTTTTGTGCAACTCTCTACTTTATTGTAGGTCTTCAAGCCATTCCTGAAATCCCAAGACAGTCTTTGTAAAGTCTTAGCTCACCTGAAGGCAAACTTCAGCACGTGGTTTGCTTCAGATAAGGTTCCTTCCCCACACCAGTACAGAGCTCACCTCCAAAGACTGCCACATTTTGCTGCAGACTAACACGAAATGACCGCACAAAAGGAACGTGCACGTTCCTTTCTTGCAACACAAAAACATGCACAATATGAAATATAAAAGAACAAAATGGACTGGTCTGATTGAGGAGAATCAGCTCTGAAGGAACCCAGTGAAGAAATCAGTGCTAAGCTGCCTCCCTGCACCAGAAATCCTGCTTTGCATTTACCATGGTTGAAAAATGCTCAGACCTTCCTGAAAACATCAGTAGGCTCCCAGATAACAACTCAGTGATGCCTTCCACTTTTGAAGGAGAGGGAGTTTAAACAACCAGATCCTCCACCATGTGCTCCTCCTACCTCGGAAAGGTGTCCCAGCTCCCTGTGTGCAGCAGAGAGGAGGGACTTTACCTCACACTGAGCAGACCTCCTAACCATGAGCAGGAGTGAAAACAAGCATTTCTCGCCAGTCTCCCAAACCACCTCTAAGCCCCATCTATTTTCAGCACCCAGACAGTACTGTGATCTTTAAGTCCTCAGCAGGCTGGAAAGTGGTGACAGAAGTCTCAGTTGATATGTACATGACTAACACACTCAAGGATATTCCTCTGGGACAACAAAGACAACAGTGCCGGGGGCAAAACTGTCAAGAGAAAGAGGGAAAGAGCTTCAAGGAAAAAAACCCTCTATATTGAACTCACCAATCACCAAGTACTCATACAAGAATTGCTTTTCCTCCTTTTCTTCTGAAAAATTAACTTTTCTTGGAACAACTGAAGGTGACATCATCACCATTGGTCTCACCGCTGTTAATTACAAGCACACACAGAATGGGAGGAAGTTGTCAGCGGAGAAGACAAAGATGAGGCCACTGGCTCAGGAGAGGAAAAGTAGACCAGAGCCTTGGGACTTAAGACACTTCCCCCTCCCTATTTCCAGTGCCCAGGTATGACAAGCAGAGTAAGATATGCACCAAAGATGAGGATAACAGCTATGATTAAACAGCTTAACTGCCCTGAGCTGCAACAGTACTCCCCTTTGACTGTCTCTCTGCAGAGACACTGCCAGGAAACGGACCAGAAGAAGGGATTTGAAGGTGATGATTCCAACTCAGGAATAACCAGCACCGAGCCACAGCCCGTGGTGCAGAAAGGACAACTGACACATAGTTTCTGGGTGGAGCTAATTTAGGGAGCTGTCCTCAAAAAACCTGCAAATGCATGGGAGTGGAGCCAATGTCCTAGTGAAACAGCAGCACAGCTGCCAAGCACAGCAGGAGGGAAGCCCACCAGGAGCAAGCAGCAAGGAGGCTCCCTGGAAAAGGGATGGTCAAATGCCCACCCCGGGAGCTGGGTGTTAACAGCCACCTCTCAATCAAGCCCTGTTTGATGAAGCAGGGAAGAGGGAAGACTTAAAAGACTCATTTTGCAACAAAAAGTCATGACTGGCAATACCAATTTTGATACTGAAGCACCAGAAGAAGGAGTGACCAAACGTAGAGGTGTCTTTCCTACACTCTGAATTTGCCAGGCTGCCTCAACTTCCCTCTCCTCGGGCGCTGCGCTGCAGCAAAAGCCAGGTGCTTTGTAAAATGAAAATGCTGGAGAAGCTCTAGGTGCAAATGCAGCATATGCAAAAGCCCTTTTATTCAAACTGTGCTACTTAACGAAGTGGTTTGTGAAACCATTTTTGAGCCTTCAGCAATTTTCCCTGCTTGAAGAAATCATTGTACCATCTTCTTCATGGGATGTTCATAGACTTCAAGCCTCCAAGTTCACCCCATGTTGTCACTTGCAAGGGCATGGCAGGCTGGGGATCACAAGTATAGCAGAACTGGAAAGTTCATTTCACATATTGTTTCAGCCCCAGCACTTAATCCTGGGAGGAGATGATTTTGCATCAGAATGAGACATACTGGGTACAAACCACAGATTACTTTTCAGAGGAGTTAATCTTCGTATCCATTATCTGGAGTAATTCAAAAAGCACAAAAAAATGGAACTATTCTTGAAGAAAGAATTCATGTTCAGGTAATTACAAATAACAGACACATCTGGTTATCTTAATTGTTTGGGAATGTCTCAATTATCTAAGAATGTTTTCACAAGGACTTAGAGACAGTAAAACTTTCTCACGGCAGATTGCATTCACTGATGAGAGGAAATTCAGTGGAGCTAAAACACTGGAGTGTGCTTAGACCCAGAGAGCACTTTCAGTCCCATTGCCAATGGGCTTTATTTGCCTCTAAAGTACGACAGACTATGAAGTGAGAAATGGAGAAGTCCCACATAGGCAGCAGCAGCCCCTTTCCCTGCTAGCTGCAGCTTTTCCAGCACTCCTGTGAAAACGAAGGTGTTTCTGTGTACTGATGGCTCAGCCAGGAAAACGACAGCAGTGATTTTTTAGACATCTGCCCCGAAGAGAGGTGAGTCAAGTAAAGGCCCTCGTCCTGCCTGAGGGCAGTGCAGGCATTTGGTGGCTGGTGAGTGGCACCCCTTCCCTCACAGATATTTGAAGTGCCTCCTGCCCAAGGCGGGTTCATTGCAGAGGAGCTCAGAAGCTCCTGCAAAGCTGAATTCACCTGCATGGAGCAGCGGCTGCTCATCAGAGCCATACCCCAGAGAGGGGGACTTTTCAAACACCTCAGGCAGACCCTGGCCCCAGTGGAGCACACTGTTTCATCGTGTAGACTGCAAAAATCAGCAGTTGGCTATTGGGAATTACCTCCCACAGCTGCAAACAGGCAGCAGGCAAGGGAGAGAGGGGAGTTCTGCGCTTTTGCCGGGGTGGCTGCGCCCCACTGACGGAGCTGGTAGGGCTTCTTACACATCTGTCCCACAGCTCATCCAGCTCTTCCACCTGGCTCACAGTCACCTTGCTCTGAGCTTTTCTGCTAAGGCCTGGAGAAGCTCTCAGCTCGGTCGTGCCTAACCAGCACCTTTGCGTGGCAGACATGATTGGGGTGAAATCCTGTAACTGGAGCGAATGTCCCCCCGTGGCTAATCACACCAGCCAGGAGGGGTGTGCCGAGGCTCCACACAAATCCCAATCAATATTATTTATCTGGCTGAACGTGTGGAGCTGGCCGCATCCCCTCCACCCTGTGGGTATCAGCAGGAGGGAACCTGATGTATGCTGGTAATTATCTGCTGCTGAAAAGAAGTGCTATTTCTCTTATTTTTGTAATGCAGATCAATGCACATGTCACTACTGAAAAGCTGTGTCATTTAGGATGGAGCATTAACTGCTAGGAATGGATTTTGAAGCTCCCCACTTGTGGGTGGAATATTTTCTGGAGGAGTTGAGCCTTTTGAATGCTGAATTTCATTTATCCCACTGCCTCTTTAAGAGTAGTCGGTGGAGGAGAGGGTGTTTGAGAAAGTGACAGTTTGTCATCTCCTTCCCCAGCGAACTGGAGCTGGGGACAAAGTGGTGGCAGGGAAAGAAGCAAACTGGCACAGGAAGGTGAGTGAGGGACATGGCTTTGCAGCAGCTCTGCAGTGGGATGCAAGGATGGAGACTCCAGAGGACAGAGGGTAACTCATGGTGGACAGAAGGAAGGTGTTCCTGTGAGCAAAAACATGGTAAGGCACCCAGGGAAAGAACAGAAGGAAGGCTTGAAAAAGGGCAAAAGCTGGATGCTACACTGAGAGAGGTGCAAATCTGGGAATCAATACACACACACAGACACCCACACACACTCCTCCTGCCAAAATTGCTACCCAGGAGCTGTGCTAGCATGGACTATTCGAAAAGGGGCCATTTAATTTGCAGTGAGAGGAAGGAGTTCTCCAAGCTTCCTTCTATTTTGCACAGGAACGAAACAGAAACTTCTCTAGATACTTGCTCAGAAAAAGAAAACAAACTCTCCTTGTGGCCAGCAAACCCCAGCAAAGAGAAGCACGTAATGGTCACAAACTGGGGTTCACTGTGGTTCTTCACCAAGAAAACCTCAAAAACTATCAAATGGGAAACTATCTGTTGACAGTCATGTAAATTATGAACTCCAATTCTAACTGGGAATTTTTACTAACCCTTCTTTACACCTCAAAGATAACCTGGTCACCATCAAACTGGAAAGCCACACAGCCACCCTAAAATAAAGGTTTTGGCAAAGCACTTACTCAAGTGTTGCTATTCTGCACCCAAAATCACGAAGTGGTGCTTTGACAAATGTGCACCTCCTGCTCACGCTGCACCCTTCCCTCAGCCATGCAGGTAAGGGTGTTGACAGACCTGAGACACACTGAGCATTAATAAAGTGTGACCCATCCCTTTCCCCACTTGCTATTTGCCATTGTTAAAACAGGCATTTGCCTTACTTTACAGCTATGATTTTTAGAGCATATGTTCACTATGTACGGCTCCTCTTTGAAAGTTCTGTTACTCTTTGGAATTGCTCAAAAATGTCAATATTCTTTTGAGTACTTGATATTTACAGTTTGATATTTAAAGTGTGCAATTTGTTATCTAAATTGCATAGCACACATTCAGCTTCCCAACTGAATGACCTAACTTTTATGAACCTTCCCAGCTTTCACAGGAAAAGGTTTTGTTTAGACACGAAACACCTTTCCCATGATTAGACAAATATCAGCTACCTCGGAAAAGCATTGCAAAAAGGGTTACGAACAAAGAGAAACAGAAATTATATTTAGAACTCCACAGAGATGCAAATAGTTATTTCCTCCTTCACCTACAGCCCATACGTAGTGCCCAGATTGTTTTTCTTTTTTACTGATGTTGATTTTCTTTTCATACTCAGAAAAGAAGACACATGGCTAGTTTGAAAGCTGATCAGATCCCTCGTTCATTTGAAAAGCTTATTTCTGAATAGTACTTGCAAATATGTGATGAGCATAAATTTGGAAACTGCTGAAGAACTACTTCTGTGTGTCATAACACAGGGTGTTGGGTTTTTTGCTGCGGGACTGGAGGATGAGGAAAAGCCAAAGTCCTGCCCAAAACCAACCCTGGTGACCAACCAAAGGAGGATCAGAAAAGCAGCATTTTCCTGGACACATTCCATGTCCCTTTTCACTCGAGCAGACAAGTACATATGACCTCTTCGCAATGATTCAGGGTTTCAAAGCTGTCTCCTTAAGCCTCTTAATCACCACTTGTCCCTCCCCATTGACAAGCTAAGCACTTACAAGTTTTGAAGCCTCCTTGGCTCACTTTTAAATTTTCCTTTCCACATCTTATGCCAGCAGTTACCCAGAGGGAGAGAAAAACCTCACCATATCCATCCTTCAAAAAGTCTAACTTTCACTCTGCTAGTTCTAATCCATTATCTAGGCCCACTAATGTGTACTACATCATCAGAGGAGCAATGCTCTGATGATGTAGTACAGCCCATGTACATGTACATCATCAGAGTTATATCCTTCTGATCTGCCTGTGGGTTTAATAAGCATTCCAGATGGCTTGCTATGCCTGAAGCAAGAATGGATAATCACACAGCTCTACCCTCAAAACAATAATAAAATAAGGACACAGTAGCACAGGGGCTCGTGCCTGCCAAAAACATTCAATAGACTGTATAATACAATAGTCCAATATGATTGGTGAGGCACATTTATACCCTCGCTGTTCACAGGTGAAAGGGAGCTGCTTTTACATAAAACAGAGGTTTCAGATCCATGGTGTTGTTGTGAGTATATACTGGGGAGCAGGAATGGGGCCCACAGCTGTATCCCCACATCTCACCACGCCCAGACAGGAGGGCAGCCAGAGCCTCTCCAGAGCTGATCTGTTATCTCCTGGACTTGCAGGGCATCCGTCAGCCCAGCTTCCAGCCATCAAGCACAGCAGCAATAAGTGTCACCAAGCCTTTCCTACCCAAGTAAAACTGTTCCTCAGTGGGGTTGCTTGCAGTGAGTAACGTGAGCAGCGCACGCCTGCCTGCTGGCGCTGCAACAGCCCTGCTGCCACAGCAGAGCTGCTCCAGAAATGGCATTTTCCAACCAGACACTACTGCCCCTGTCCTGCCATGTTGCTGTGCCACAACCAGGCAAACCACGGAGTGCTGCCCATTAGTCCCAGCATTATTTAAGTACCTATAACTTTAAACTGTTTGGGAGGGGAGGAGGTTGTTATTTGTGGTTTGGGTTTTTTTGAAAAGCAAAAAAACATGCACAGTGGAAAAGAAAGAAGTTAAAAGATGGAGGCTCTGTTCTCTCCCTCCTTTGAATGAGTGAGGACAGGAGGAAGAAGGAGAAGCAAAGCAGCCCTTTGATTCAGTCCCCAGGAGTGCCCTCTCCAGGAATCAGACTGGTGGGATGACACACAGGCACGGTGACACTCACCCCGTTCCCAGGAGTGGAGCAAACCCTCAGAGCTGCCAAAAATGAGTGCAGGGATGCCCTGCAATCAAAGAGGGTTTTTGACACGAACTCTGGTAGGGACGAGATTTCCATCTAGGGTTGGAGAGAAAGACCAGATACCCAGATAGGCACAGGCGTATCCTGTAGGATACCCTGTAGGAGGAAAAGGTACCTCATCCCAACTCCGAGCAGATTTAACTTGGAGAAGAGCAGCTCGTTGACGTCAACCGTTTAGCGCACTGAGGGATGTTTTTTTCCCTGGCCAAACAAGTGGGTTCTACTTTAGCTTTAACATTAAACGCTATTAAATGAAATGAAATGAATACAGCATGTTTCCATCGTATGTGTTGCTGGAGCTGCTGTGACAGCTGAGAAGCTGCTAGGCATGATGTGTCAAGAAAATGTACCAGGAGAAAAGTACATGGAGCTACTGTCAAAAATACAAGCGGGTCTGAGAATGGCATCTCAGCTTCAGATGCTGTTGAAATTATTTTTTAATTGCATCTGTAAACCCAGGCAGATCTTTAAGGGTTAACTGCACACAATGTAATGAATTCAATAACGATGAGTTAAAAAAGGTCTAATTAGCAACTAACCACTTTATTATGAAAGGAAATGGTAATGAATTTAATAGCTCAAAATCATTAACAATATTTAGTTTGCTGGTACTTGTTCTCTATTATCCTCATTAATATGAACATTTAATATGTTTTAAAATGGATTTGTAATACTTTCTGTACCATGAGGTTACACTGACAAAAAGAGTGTAATTATTCTGTTAATTGTAATCTCCGTCTGTTTGTGCCCCAAATAGTAGCATATTTAGGTGTTAATAAAAAAACCCAGGAGTAATTAAGGGAGGGAAGTTTAAAAATGTAATTAAACAAAAACTCTAAAACTGTAGGTTGAATCACTCTGAGGAAGAAGTTTTGGAAGTGAGATCTCAGAAAAACAAGTTTCTTCTACTGAGATCTTTTCTCATTAAAAAAGAGGAACGGAGAAAGGAAATAGAAGCATTACTGTTTTTTATCCACAACGAATATTGAAGTGGTCCTTTCCCAAGCTGGAAAGGGCTCAAGACTGCATATCCTGGGACATCTGCTTGTGAGCAGTGTCTTGCAAGTGAAGGTGCTCTCTGACACTGTCCTACAAGTGTGAGATCACGAGTGTGAGATCCTGTGGGAATCCAGTCACCTAGTTGCTCCTAAGACACTCAAACACCGTAATTCATCTCACAGAATATCACATCAATCATCCAACCCTCTCCAGATCTCCTGCCCCACTTGCTTCCAAATATAAGTATCTTAATTTATTGCCCGAAACCCTCTCTTGCTGCTGATGTTTATTTTGCTACTGCTACCCCTTTTTAGCACTCACCTCTTCCTACCCCATCACATTTTAGTGGCCGATTGTTACCAGTCAGGCCCCTCTTCAAGATCCCCCCCATTAAAACAAAATCAGTGCTCGACCTTCCTTAATGCCAGAAAGTTTCAGAGCCCCTTGCTCCGATTACAGCCCCATCTCCTCACTGCAAACAGCTCCCGTGACTCACCCACACACCGGCGGGCAGAGCACCAGGAAGGACGGGAGGGCAGCATCCCAGCATGGATGCTCCGTAGGCACAGGTGTTCCACAGGCAGGCAATCCAACCTCTCCCAGGGCATGGTGGGGCTCCCCACACAGCACTTCCCATCCCTAGAAAGCGACTTACAGGGCTAATTCAAGGATAATGCCCACAATCACAGGAGGTATCAGCATTATTCCTCAGAAATACCCCAGATCAAACCTCTTTGTTTAATCTTTGTGGTGCATGGTGGAGGAGGAAGCAAGGTCCACAGACCCACAGGAACATTCACAATGGATCAGCCAACTAAGGACACAGTTGTCCATGTCACTATTCCTGCTCAAAGACAGGTGTCCTGGCCAAGAACCCCATCCCATCCACATGAGCAGTCAGCTCAAAACAAACCATTCTGTGTCTAATTTTTTTTTATCTAAGAAAAGGAACTAAAATAAAAATGGTGAAATTAAAGTGAAGCATCTCATTTGCCCACAAATGACATATTTCAACTTTCCATTTTATAGAAAAAAGTTGCAAAGGATTTTTTTTTTAAACTTATTACAATTTCCAATTTTTTTTTTTTTGAATTGCCAGTGAAGAGAAAAATTATGTGATTTGCAGAGCTCTAAAAATAACAAGTTAAAATAGTTTCTGCCTCTCAAAGGAGGCCTCTTAGTCCTGTAATTTCTCCAGATTTTGCCTTTCAGGATGGGTATTTTAAAGAAAGATATAATGTCATTTCTATAAGTATCGTCTCGTAATCTGCTGCCACTGTTGGAAATATAAGTTTAGAGACAGCTTGAGCAGAAGAAATACCAGCTCACCCAGCTATACTAAAAAAAATTAAATATTTTAAGAAGAGGAACAAGACGCATATTCCAAAGGTGAGCAAGCAGTGCCAAACATTTTTGAGGATCTTTCTTCTGATTTTGATCTCTGGCTGCATTTACAGTCCTTTTGTGTTTGTCTACTGCAAACAGTTCAGCAATGACTGTTATGGGGGTGTTCATTCCTAGAAAGAAATTTTTAGAAAGAACACTCATATTTGGGCTGGAAGGGTGTTTACAGTATTTCACTCCATAAATAAAACGTACCAAGTGTCCAGTCAGAACAAAGTAGTACTGCTAAAATTGCAGATATTCACCTTTAGCCAGCCAAGATGAAACAAAAAAACTATTAAAAATTCTTAAAACTATTAAAAATTCAAGTTACTCAAGTAAAAAAGAACAATCAATCCATCTTTTGTCTAATCCATCTGATCCATCACAGTTTTCATTTTTAACTGCATCTGATGATCTTCGCTCAGCGGGGACCTCTCTGGCTCCCATGCCCAGGACTCACTGCGGATGCAGGAGAAGAGGGGAAAGGGGAAGATGGGGAGTGGGGCCTTGCTGCCAGAGGGGACCTCACCGCAGTGCTCTGAGGGAAACCACTGTTTCCAGGATCTCCAAGATTAGCCCCTGTTTATCCAACAGCATCCGGAGACCAGGGCAGCAGCTCAGAGAGCAGAAAACGTTTGTGGGCTGCAGGGAAAGAAGGAGGCAACTGCCAGATGGAGAGGAAAAGGAGGCTAGAGAAGTGCTGTTGTGCTGGGAAATGGAAGAAGGTGGAGTGAAAAGAATATTGCATTTCAGGAATCATTTGCAGCATTTCAAACAGACTAGGAATGTGCACCCTGGCTGTCCATTCCCATGAGACAAGGCTGAATCCATGCAAGACAGCAGTGGGATTATTCTGGTTTGCAAGCTCTTAACGGAGAGACTTTCAGGCTTCAGGAGCAGGCAGCAGACAACAGAGCAGGCATCTAGAGCCGTGTATGTCTGTAATTCAACCTGGTAATAAACCTTGACCCAAATTAGTGAGAACTTCAGGAAAGAGCCTTTTGCTTTGGAAAGCTGGACTGCCCTTCCTGGTTTCCTTGTCATGCTCATCATGAAAAGAGATGATCAAGCAAGAAAGATCCAGAAGTTATTGAAGGAAACTGAGCTGGTCCTTGGACCTTAAGTTCAGTTGGTAAATGGAAGTTTTCTTCTTGGCAATAGTGAAAACAGATGCAACTAGAGCCAGAATGTCTCCCTCTTTCCACAGAGGAAAAATGGCAGTGCAAGTCAAAAAAAAAGTAAAAAAAAAAAACCCAAAAAAAATCTGTGTCTCTTGGTGCCAGCACGCCACTGTTCTCTTCTGTGTAACAAATAAGGAAGGACATAATATTTCTTCTCTGTGTTGAGGTTTTATTGACTGAGATGTAGGTTTGTATCATGCTCACCTTTGCCTTACAAGTGCACAGTGAAATGTGTGGGCTGTAAGGAGGAGAAGAGAGCTTCTCCCTGGTGGGCAGTGCTGGTTCCCAGAGAGGGCTGCCAACCAGCTTCCTCTGGGAGAGCTGCTCCTCTTTAATCCTTGCAATTGCTTTCCTCATCCTACCCAAAAGGATGACTGCATGGAGAGATGAACCTTTCCCCATGGAGACAATCTCCTTGTGAAATTGAAAGAAAAGTTCTGTTGCAGAATGGGTGACCCTAATAGAATGAATCTCTCTGCTTTGGGAACAACAGTGGAGAATTTATCATTTACAGTCATTTTCCTAATGGAGGGTTCCTTCTTCTAGTTCCATTCCTTAGACAAAAGCTAACTGGAAAACAAACATCTCCTCCCCAGCTTGGGATGCCTCTAAAGCATACAGATCCTGACAGCTCTCCAGAAGATGTGGTGCCCCAAATGGCTGCTCTTTAGGGATACCTGAACATGTTCATGTTCCAAAAAGGCACTCCCACAATGCCCAGCCCAGATGATCTCAGCACTCCAATGGCACAAGACAGGGGTTTTTAGCATAGCAAAGTCTCTCTGGACGTGTTTCCAAGCAAACGGCTGTTGTTGTAGACAGGGACAGGAGAACCTTCATCTCCACATCATCAGGAGATTTACTGTCAGCACCTACCTAAAGTCTAAAATGCCTGCTCATTTTATGGCTCACAAACTTGGGTTAGTCATTGATCTCTGGTTGTGCATAGAAAATCCTACAATTTTCTAGCTCTCACTCCAGCCATCACTAAGGCAGATTTCCCACTATAAATTCAAGTGATCCATCATCTGAACTCTTACACAAGCCCTTTTACTTCCTTCTCACCCTTTAAGTCGTAACTACCTAAGCTAGAAGTACATGACAAAGGTTTTGGTAGATCCTGAAAGAACACTGAAAGATTCCTCTCCCCCTCCATAATTTCTTGTAAACAAAAAACACTCAATCAAGACTTGCTTAAGGCTCAGAGGTACATTTAACACCCAACAGCATGAAGCAAAGGAACAATACAACTGTGCATTTGGCAGTGCACCACTGCAATAATTTCCAGGGTAAATGATCTGGCAATTTTAGCCACAGGGATAATATCCAGGCCAAGGTGGCTAAATTCGGCCTGGCCTGCATCTGACTGAAGAAATCTGTCACATATCCACAGACACAAAGATGCACAATATCCCTGACTCCTCCCATGGCATATGCCAGCCTCCATCCTTTGGGTTATCAAGGCTAATTGTGAGCCACCAAAAATACTCTGACATATTTGCACAGCGCTATCTCGTGAGCTGTGATTTATTTTACTAAAAAAGAACCCACAAAAAAAACTTCAGGGAGGAAAGGAAAGCCATGAAGTTGTCTAAGGCAATCAATCCAATTCTATTCATGTCTAATCTTTCTTTGCACACTGGCCACTACTAACTTTGTCCCTTTCTGGGCACCCAGCAGGGTCTTTTCAGCCTTGTTGTCATCTTACATATAAGCCAGGAGAAGGGGGGAACACCCAAAGAACATTATCCTCTTGGAAAGGCATCACTGTAATGGCTCTATCTGTGCCAAAGCAGACCTTCCCTTCCAGATGTATCCCTGGGCAACCCTACTGCCAAAGGGCTATCTCATATCCCTGCCCCTTTTTTGGGCTGATCCAAGAACTGTTTCCTCAAGCAGTCTAACATTTTGGTCCCTGCACATGGATTTATTGAGCAAGGGCTGTGCTTACTGAGATAACATGAGGATGGTGGGACCCCAGACTCACTGGAAATGAGGTTTGTCTCATGTATTAAAAACATGGAAAATGTACCTCAAAGGAAGCACAATGTGCACATCCTTCTGCTGCTCACTAGTGAAAACACATGGAAATGCTGTGGTCCCACCACCCACCACCAAAGCAAGTCCTATCAAATTTAATAGGCCATTACCAGCTTCCTGCTGCCTCCTTCAGTACCCAGGGGAACCCACCAGTGACATGGCATTTCCAGGAAGTCTGTGGAAAGCCTTTCTCACTGTCTTTATAACTCCAGAGGCTTTTAAAAGAATTTCTTCAAAGCCCTCATGCATTCCTTTACCTTCCAGAGCTTTGATAGTGTAGGTCTTCTCCACAAAGCCCAGCAGGCAGGGGTTGTGCTCCTGGCTCCTGCACCAGCAACCCTGGCTGCATTCCTCAATCCAAGTTTTAAACTTTTTCCATACACTTGCTATTTGCAGGGTCTGACACGAGAATGGACCCGGCTGGTGGCAAAGCTTGCATTTTTTCTTTGAAAAGGTCCATATTAACAGATCAAAATATTGCTGAACATTTTTTTAATAGCTTAAAACATGTATTTTTATAGTAAATACAGGCCAGCGGTCCAAGCCTTCCATAGTCAGTGAAATGAGGCACTTTTGAAAGATGAATTTGGTGCCATGACCTTGACTCACTCTTTGCACACAGAGGAAAAATTGTGAGTGTGTCACATAATGTCTTTTAACAACATTTATGTCTCATATTAGTCCTGCATGGTACTGCCATATACATCTCCGTAAACATTACACTATGCTATATACATACACAAAATCCACAAAGGCATCCCAAACACTCTTGGGTCATTTCCACATTCCTATATGCAGGGCAGGAATTTCAGCACTCTCTTGATGCAATCCACAACAGCCCAATCCCATAACCTGGTTTGTTGGTAGCCTCCTAAAAATATCAGTCTGCATTTATGAAATCAACTGCAGTCTGTTGCTTATGCCTTGGAGCATAAGGAAAACCTCGACTCGTCCCAAGCACTACTTCACCTGGCATTTGGGTGGTCTCAAGCCAAGACCATACAGAAAAGGCTACAGAAAATCACTCTGTTTAATGACATAAGCAGTGTTTTTCTTGAATCACAGGTAGTGGAAATTTTGTCTCTGATTACCAGCAGTCTAGGCTGAACACACATCAAAAAAAGACTGAAGAAAATGTTTTGGGGGGAGACTGCAACTTGTCCACTCACATTTTGACTTTTTAGGACACTCCTGACAATGTCTGGCTGTTTGCTTTTCCACTATGAAGCATGAGAAAGCAGAGAGCTCACGTGATTTGAACACCTCCTGTGCTTCAGTTTTCTCCTTTTTCTCTGCTCTCCTCATCTCTTGGGGTCTTGAGCCATAGAAATCTTTAAGAAGGTTTATTTTTTCTACCTACAGAAGCTTTACCCGTTAATGAAAGACTCATCTAGTGAGTTGACATCATCATGTTTTCATAACCTACTATTCCCTGAATCACCCCGGTCCTCAGCAGGGATTTTTTTTTTGGATTGACAAAGTTAGTACTAAGATGAGCACGCTACCTGTGACAGTAAATTAGTTCCTATTTAAGGTTTCTGATTAAGCTTGGTTAAGTATCAGAAGAGGGTTTTTAACTGTTTCAAACGCAGGGTGAGAATCACTTCCAAAGAGGTGGAAGCATACAAAGGCACTGTGTTTCTCTTCTATGCATCCACACCATCCCTACTAGGGGAAACATCTACAGACATTTCCACCTGGATGGCTGACTACAGTCCCTCCTAAGCCATATTTTGAGATCTTGCAGGGCAGTATCTGTTCTAATGAAGAGCAACCAGACTTTTTTACTTCCTTGAAAGATGCACTGTTTTATACAGTTTCAACACACTGGGTCTTCATGTGCGTATGCAAACACTCACAGTCTTGTCAAACCTGACCAAGAAACACTCTTGTTTCCAAGAAATGGGGGTTTGAAGCTACCAGCACAGAGCCATGCAAGAACAACAAAAAAAAAAACTAAAGACAAACCCAAAAAGCAACAAGAGCACAACTCCTCCATGCCCTGCTACTTTCAGCCTCCAACGATTCTGTTAAAAAGCAAAGGCACAATGCAAACATACCCATCTCAATTCTGTCATTTCAAACCCGGTCAGAATCAGCACACTACCAGCATCCAAAGGTGCAGACCTTGCTGCTCTAAATCTCCTAGAGCTGTATTGCTCTGGGAAAGGACGGGAACCATAAAAAGCCTTAGCTGGGAGGCAGCTTTTATGCTCATGTTCAGGCCTCTAGTAAGTTGTCCCACAAAATGTAATGAGACCTCCTGCTTAGCCAGGGCTCTGATTTCCATAGTTTGTGCCTGCAGCACTCTTACATTTTATAAGCCGTATTAACTCACCTCTTGCACTGGGAGGTTGGGGCAGTGGCACACTGTCTAATAATGGAACATATTTGTTAATACTAATAGACATTTGTAAAACTACCACATGCCTTCGGCCTTCAAGTCAAAGCACAGGATGCTTGCTAGGCTTGTGAAATGTATGATGTAAAACTTGGGATGTTTTGGTTACAACATATCTCATTTATTTTTACTGTCATCACCCTCCCTGGTATATAATACCTGCAGCATACAGAGTGAAATATTGCAGATGTTTTCAAAATAATTCTGGGCTGGTGGAGAAACCAAAAGGTCTCTTGTGCGTAAGGTCTGGTTATTTTCAATTCAAAACAAGTAGGTAACAAAGTTTCTGTGTGCTGGTATTTTAAAAGGCCTGGATTCCTCTGTGCTGACTCATACTTGCACTGCCCACCCAAAAACTCACCTCTGAGAACTTTCAGAGAGACTTCAGCCATTTTGATACCCTCAGGATCCAGGAATGAAGAGTAAAAAGATAAAACTAGTTTTAACTATTCATTAGTTTTTGGTACTTCAGATAATTTGTGCAATGGCTTCAGGGGTTTAATTGAATCACTTTTCCCACCTTGTCTTAATTTTAATTATGCAGCAATCATTTTTACCAACCTGTGCAAAGAAGCCGTATGAAAATGTGACATATAACAATACACATTTACCTAAGCTCTAGGACTACTCTGACCTACAGGCGATCAGCTACTGCCTCCAGCACGCAAACGACCAATTAAAGAGTTAACAAAATGCCCTCCAAATCACCTACACGTTCAGGTTTTTGGACTGCCATGAACATTATACTTCAACTGATATAATTTTTGACTGACTGATTTACTAAGTCTGCATTGGCTAAAATTCTTACAGCCATGCCTGTAAAACCGAAGAATCAGGTTTTATGAGGTGCTTTCATTGTCATTAAAGACGATCCCACCTTAGCCCTTTCCCTAACAAGACAATCTTGCAGCAGTCATTACAAAATGTGATCCCAGCTTGTCATCAGGGAAAAAATGGCTTGCTAGGTCAATGAGGACTGCACTAGGTTCATCTCAAGGATGTAAGACATCCGTCTGCATGGCTAGCAGCCAAAAACAAAAAAAAAATTAAAGAGCCACAAAGGATTGGGGTTTTTCGAAAACTTGGCTCCCGAAGTTTTACAGGTAGCCCATTCTAGAAATCCAGAGAGACTGAACCAGTAGTAGCAAATGGATGCCTTTGCATCTCTTCATGATTTACAGTGTACCAGTGAGCATTTCACTGCAGACAACAGATCATCAACAGCCCGAAGTGCACAACAGAAATGACCCCAAGACAGACAATTTCAAAGAAAAATGCATTCAGATGTGTGCTTGCATGGGAGTAACAGTGATCCCGGACACTGCTAATTATACCAACTGAGGGAGAAGTGAAGGCTGGTAATCTGCCCAGGAAATCCCGAGTTCCAGTCCTGCCTCCAACAATAACTCAAGCTGTGGTTTTGTATCTCCTTTCCTCCCTTCCTCAGCTGGCACTGGGATTTAACAAGAGCCCCTGACATATATTACACATGGTGCCACAAGGACTGACATTCTGACAGTGTTCTGAAAACAACAAATGGTCTGGGTGACCTCCAGAATCTCACATATTGGGTAGCCTCTCATAATGCAGAAAGGTTCTGCCTTCTATGAGCAATGTGGTTTCATGATGGTATCTCACAGGCAGAGGCTGATTTGCAAATCCACCATCGCAATTCCATGCAAGGAAGGAGTGACTCTACAGTGAAAAATGCTGATCCAAGAGATTGGTACTGACCTGAGACTTGCATGCAGATCCTCAGCTAAGCTGGTGCTGTGTCTCTGAAGCTGACTGACATCACAGACTTCACACCTGGAGGGATCTTTTCTAGACTGGAACAGAAAGAGAAGAGCGTTACTGATTTTCCTTCTCTGGCCACAAAGACCCCAATTCTGCCCAGATTTACAGGTGACGCCCCACTGGCTTTGCAGGGCCCAGCAGGTGCAGCTCTCCTGAACCTGAAAGCATGCTGAAAAGCCGGCCCAAAAGCCACCCCTATCTTTGGGATGCCACCAGAAACTGAAGGTAGAGCTAAATGATCCAGAATGGAATTTCTTTTCCACCCCCTGCACTTTCCTTACTAAGAAAAGGCCCATGGGGCATGTTGGCCAAACAGCTTCTACACAGACCTGCAGGGAGGTGAAGGGAACGGCACCATGGAGAGAAATGAATCAGCCCAGGGACCTGGGGCTACTCATCTCCTTTCCACCTACTTTCCAACCTGAGTGCTCCTGTTTTCCAAGCCAGTGGCTTCAGGGAGCATTGTGGGGGTGACACTCTGAGCCTTCCAGGGGTTGGGGAAATCAATATTGGCAAGGTGAAGGACACTTAATGACAGAGTCATAAAAATGATATTTTGTCAGTGGTGGAGACAAGAGGGGAAAGAGGCAGTTATAAATGGCCAGGTTAAAAAAACAAAATTAAAAAAAAAAAACAAACCAACAACAACCACCACCAAAAAAAACCCAAAAAACCCCCAAAAAACCAACCAAAAACACCCAAACCCCGCCCCCCCCCAAAAAATCTAATAATGGCAAAACAAACCAAAAGAGTGAAAACAAACCAAAACTCAGCCAACCCACAAAACTCCCAATGCATTATTTGTTTGGCTGCATTTTCTGCAAAGCCCACTGAACAAGAGTGAAAAAAGCAACTGTGTGACACCCAGAGCTGCTTTGCTTTGAAAAATATGGAGACAAACTTAACAATGAAGAGTCGGGATTCCATAGGGTTGTTTATGTATGGAATACAGGCAAATGCATATGATTATGTAGAAGTGTGTCTGTGTGTAATGTAGCATTAACACCAATTCTTACAGCCTTATGAAATGATATATTAAAAAGAAAGGGAGGAAGAAAGGAAAAGCAAGCTAGATTTTTTCCCTCTTTTTACAAATATGATGTAGTTTACAGAAGCATGGTCCTTTTTTAGGAAGAATTCTAAATGCATCATTCAAATATTGTTTGAGCTGAATACATGATATACATATCATGAATACATATAATCACAGCACGGTCTTTTGTGGAAGTTCTGAAAATAGCAGTGGAAAAAGCTGACCATGAGTTTCCATCTAAGGATTTGCATTTGGTTAACATGTGTGAACTGACTCCATTCATCCCATCCTCAATGGGGACTCTCCAAATGGCCAAGCTGAAAAGTTTGGCCTGGATGGCAGGAATCATTTTGTGGGGCTGATGTCAAGGACAGCACCTACCAGGTGAAATTATCGGAAGGAACTGGGGAACTCCATTCTGCTGAAAAGCCCTTGTAGGTTATGTACCATAACAGCTACTGCGTTGCAAACTGCTGGCAAAATATGTGGCAAGTTAAGTTGTAAGTTATCTGCTGATTTTCCTAACCTTTTTCCACCAGTTCCCCCGTGGCAGGAAAGCTTAAGTTCACTGAGAAGGCTCAAACTTCCTTCTCTCCATCTCCAGTCTTGCAGGATGTAGCTTAGTTTCTCTCACTTCTCCCACTGCAGAGTGTTGGG
The DNA here is from genome assembly GCF_965178545.1 of Coloeus monedula. Lineage (NCBI taxonomy): Eukaryota > Metazoa > Chordata > Aves > Passeriformes > Corvidae > Coloeus > Coloeus monedula. The sequence continues at coordinate 3,553,151 of NC_138782.1, forward strand.
GAAAAACAAAGAAGAGAGAAATCAGAGGAAAAAAGGGCAATTAGGTGGGTGAGCTTCAGAATCTCCGCAGCCCCTCTCGGCTCTGCTGGGAAGAGGGGAGGTCTGTGCCAACGGTGTCCGGAGGTCAGAGGGGACATCCCTGCCCCCTGCAAAACCTGTGGGAGCAAGGGAAGCTGAAGGATGCAGGAAGGGTGGCAGGGAGGGCTGAGTGCTCTAAGTAGCATGTTTCCTAGGAAACCTTCGACAGCAAATATCACATTAGTCCTGCCTTGTGGCCCAGCTCATGTGATGTCAAGAACAATTTCTCACAACTCAGCTCAGAAGGTTAGCAAGACTTGGTGAAATGTTCAGTGACTCTGGCCTGGCTTTCCAGCTGGGAACAAAACAAGAGACTGAGGGTGTTTGCATTGTTTTGGAGCTTTGTAACAAATTCCTAACCAAACCTTTTATTATTTTTATTCAAACTGTATTTCCCTCACAGCCTCACAGGTTTGCAGAGACTCACCCAGTTGCAGTTTTTATTCTCAAGGAACTTCATTTAACAAAAGAAAGAAAATAAAAAACCAGCAGTCTCATGGAAAGCCTTGGAACAGTTAGATCACCGTTCAGCTTGTGCACTGATTATAAAAGCTCCGTCATAGACTTCTGGCATTACAAAACTTTGTTTACAACTATCCTTTCTAATTTCTGTCAGCTGCAGCCTGAAAATATCCATAGTCTAGCAGATTTAACAAAAAAAGATGTAAGATCTGGCAGCTAAATGCAGATATGAGATAGACTCCAGCCTCCAAGAGGGCTCCCAGCAGGGCCTTGAGCTGGGACCCAACACCTTGGGATGGGTCTGAGGGCAGACACGCAGAGTTTGGTTCTCAAGGCTGCACAACAATCTGAGGCTGAGTAACTGGGAGGCTGTGTGATACCACAGACCTCCCCGTGACATACCTGTTATGCACAGGTTATGGTTGTCTTCCCTGAATTCCTGCAAACCAGCCCAACTGGAAGGTGACCATGGTGTACTGTAGAGGAAAAGTCCCACATTGGCTGCCATTCCTGCTGTCTCCACATTTGTGACTTCAGTGGCATTGGACTTGTAATTTTTGAAGAGAAATGATACTAAAACGGAAAAAAAATCTTCCTCTGGTGACACACTTCATCTCATACTTAGTGAAATATAAAGACCTCTTTAATAGAAAGTAATATATTTAAACAAATTAAAAATAGCCCCACTAATTTCTTTTTAATCATAAGCTAACTTAGGCGTTTGACCTCTTTATTTCCTTTTGCTGCTTCTCATCTTCAGTGATTTGAGCCCTCACATCTAGAGGATTTTTTTTCTTCCCGCCCCCCCCCTTCCCAGGGAAATAAGCGAGGAATACAAAAAGAACAAGGTTGCTTGAGGTACCTGAGAAACACCAGCACTGAAATAGGCCCATCACTCCCTTTCATCCCATTTTAGGTACATGAGGCCTGATGGATCAGCTTTTCCTCCAGGAAAGCCAGGATTAAGGGGGTCAGGTCAGCAGTGTGAGAATGCCTTTAAGAGCAGTGTGGGAACACAGGGCTTCCTTATTAACACGTTAATGTACTGAACCCGAAGCTCATTTTAACAAGATGGAGACAGTGCAGTCCTCCCCCCTCAGCCCAAACCTGTGTCCTCAGAGCTGCTTGATCCACCAACTGACAAATCTCCTGGAAATCTCATAAACCAGAGCAAGCGCAACATTAGGATTTACTGACCACTGCAAAGGTTGCTCTGAAGATCCAAAAGCAGAGGTTTAAGCAAGACAGCAAAGGCTGAAGTTGCAGCAGGTGAAAACCACAGGAGGCCCCTTGCCCTGCCAGCATGCTCCCATGAACAGCCCTCACGCTGGGACATGGCACCTGCCCATCCCTAAACCCCTCATCCCACAGCCTCAAACGCTGTCTGGCCGCAGCCCACCTGTGCTTTCCTCTTGGCTCGGTGTTCCCACCTGTCCCCAGCGTTTCCGCCCTCTCCTCAAGATGGCGGCACCTCCGTGAGGGCAGGCGGGAGCCGCCCCCGCCGCTTCCCCGCGGCTCGCCACCACCGCCCCGGGGAAAGGGGGTGAGAAGCAGCCATTTACTAAATTATACAAAATATTTACTCAGTAATAATACTGTTAACAAAATAATTAAAATTTTAAAAGCCGTTTCCCCTCACTATCAAAGCTGGTGCTCTGATCTTTCCCAGCTGACAAAACCACGCTGCACTTTTCTCCCCACACAGTCTCCCGCCCTTGCACACACCTGTCATATCAACCAAACATGTAAATGTTTGGGGGTTTTTTTAAATTAATTCTGTCCCAGAGCAGTAACAGATCTTATAACACTTTCAGCAATGCTTCTTGTACATTTAGGACCTGAACAAAGCAAGATTTAAACCCTGGTCATGCATAAATAGCCATATCACCATCACCTGAGACACCTGGATAAACATTCCCTCTTTCTTCCCAGCTCCCGACGATGAAAAGCAACGCCTCACCCATGGGAGGTGCAGTCAGAACCTTTGGGGTCCCTACCACGTTGTCACCTGCTTAAGACCGGGATGGGAATGCAAAGAGCCAGATTAATACCAATGCAGACCAAAAGTAATATCTCAATATCTTATAGATAAAAGATTTGGGAAGAAATATCTGTTCTTATCTGAGGAAAGATCTATAACTCACTCTTAGCCTTTCATCACCAGGAGGAAATATACTGCGACTTGGACCAATCCATTATCTGTTCTTATTTTCCTCCGTACAGGTATTTATCTCTCTGGCTCCCTCTTTATCAACCCAGCCACCCGTGATCACCCAAGCGCAAGGTTCGTGCGGGGCCCAAGCCTGCCCTCCCACTCGGGTGGGAGTCTCTGCTCCCCTCTGACCAGCAAGAATAAGAAGGGTATACCTTGTTTTCACACTCTCCACATTCTTCCCTGTCTGCAGCTGAAAACCCATCCCTTATGTGGTGTCATTTTGTCGTGATGGGACACTGGGTGGTTAAAATCTGCAAGGCATCGGTCTCGGCACTGTAAATCTCAACATGAAGGGCTGGAGCTGAGCTTTTCCCCAAGCCTGTACATGTCCCAGCCCAAGGTTTTAGGTCAAGCATATTTTGAATTCCATCTTGTTAGAGTTACTGGCTCATGCACCAGTCTCCCCTTCAGCTTCCGGAGAGGATCCAGGGCTGCTTCCAGCCCTTGCCTCAATGGTTTCCAATCTAATACTGGGATTAAGATTTGCAGGTACATTTCTCCACAAGGGCAGGAACCCATTCACTCTGCATTTCTTTCCCAGAAGTGTTGAGTTCCCTCCCTGTATACATACATATGCCTGGTGAAACACAAATCTCTAGGATTTTGAGGTAAGATTGAATTTCAGTATTGATAGTCACTCATTCATTCATGGAAAAAGATACATGGACTTCATCCTGCCCAAGTATGGAAGCTGTTTTTTTTCCAAGGCACATTACATGCTGCAGCCAGCAACTGGCTGCCCAGCTTGCGACATGTGTCCTTTGCAGAAGATTCCCCTATTACATCAGCTTGCAAGAAAGCTTCCAAGTGGGAAGGCATCTGATTTTTAGTTTGGCACTGGGACACTACTACGAATAATAATTATAAAAAGAGTAAGCCTTTTCTGCTATAGCCTGGCAAGAGTTTGCCAAAATTCGGAGGTTTGAATAAAAATAGCTGCACGTCCACATCGGTTAATTTCTCTTGGAAACTTTAAAAAAAATAAAATATTTTTGATAGCTTTACCTTGCACTGCCCAGCCACATTAAGCCACAGTAAACTACATTCTTATGGTTGTCATAACATTTTGCCCTGTGTTGCTTGTGACGTGAATAATCTATTAAGATACATACAGCGCAAAGTGCTGCCTTCCTGTGTCCAAGTTCCTGCAATCTCCTGTAACAACCCTGTGCAATTCCTGCTGGAGTGGTGCAGGAACAACTCTCTGCCACTGCCAGAGCTGACCAGAGGGTCCAGGATAGTGACTCTGGATGGGCTTGGCCCCAACTCTCAGGGCTGTGGGGATCAGCCTTCCTCCCGCTGTGCTCCCTCTCCTCCTCCCCATCCCAGCCTGTCATCAATCTCACTAAAATGACAGCAGACAAATGTTAGCCTTTGCAAAGATCAGATGAAATCTATGGCTTTAGGGCTGCTCACCAAGGAGCAGGGCAGGCTACACCAGACACAGGCACCAGCAGTCACCTCCTCTGCATCAACCCGCTCAAATCACTTTGGCAGCCATCACAGTCATCCTCCACAGGCAACCTGAGTGCTCAGATAGATTTTGACAAACTTCAATGCTTAGCCTCTCCATAGAGTTGGGGTTTTGTTATTTTTTTTATAGCAAGATTGCTCATTCAAGACTGGTTTGGGGGGGGAGAGTTTTGAGGTGTGTTTGGGGTGATGCTGGAAGCCACCCCACCAGCAGCTCAGGAGTGCACAGAATTGGGGTTTATTTGGGGTTGGTACATTTGTCCCTTACATGCTCTGTAACCTGAATTCTGCTAGCCAAGGGGAAGGGAGGGGAAAAAAAAAGAAAAGGAAAAAAAAAAAAAAAAAAGATTACTCCATGGCATAAATATGCTGTATGTGCCCTTGTCTCATGCAATTTCTTTACATCGATGTGCAGGAATATTTATCCCCAGTAGAAATGTTTAACTAATCTGGTAAATGTCAAGCCATATGGTGTACATTGTAAGGATTTCATCAGGCCTTTTTAACTCTTTGTGAAAGTCTCTCCCTTTCTCTTTCCCCTCTGCTTGCTTCCCCCTTCTGTTTTTTTCCTTTATTTTTTCTTTCCCCTTTTTTTTTTCCTTGTTGCTGCCCTGCCAGAGCCTACAAAGAAGGAGATAGAGCAGGGAGTGTTATTACCCACAGTTAGATCAGGGATGTGATGTTCATGATGTACAATAACAAGCAGTATTAAGCAGAAGTGCAACTCATGAGGTGCCTTTTCGCTGGGCGAAGAATGTAATTTTTATCAGCAGTGACCTGCAGGAGAAGATCACTAATACTTTTTAAAAAACAAACTGTCCACCCCAACAATGCACAAAATTCCCAGAGGCTACCTCATCTCTTATCGCTTCCTTTGAATAATCAAGTCTTTACAACAAATAAACTGCAGTTGTGCAGCACTTTCAAGTAAAGGAAGCGTTTCTGCACTGTAACTATCTGCTGTATCTCCCAGAAAGATAGAGTGCAATTTACAATAAGCAATATCAAAAAAGAATAAACCGTTATGTTCGTGCCAATCCTTATTCATGGTTTTATAACAAGACATATCTGTTTTCTTCCTATAAATCTTGACTCTATTTTTAGAGTTTGCAAATAATGACTCCAGTCTTTGGCTGCCTGCCACTTCTGTGAAAAACTAGAATAGCCACAGTACAAGACTATAGTATTTAAAAAAAAAAAAAAAAAAAGAGAAAGGGAGAAACAAAAAGAGAGGGATTCTTGCTGAACTCTGTATTTCCTACCAGGAAAGACCTGTTCAAGATCGTGGTAAGTGATGCAGGTGTGCAGAATGTGTCAGGGAAAGCAGGAGCAGCAGGGAAATTTGGCTGAACTTCCACACCTATTTCTGTGTTCTTTTGCCTAAATCTAATTGCTTGTACCTGCATGGGCCCTTTGCTGCATCGCAGGCAGACGCTCACACCCAGCAAGGCACGAGCCAGCCTCGGCTGCTCTGCTGGGCACCACTGCTGCCTTCCCCTCTTAGGGGCCACCAAACCTGCTTTTAGCGTCTGCTGATGGACACAGCTTCTGAGGGCAGGGGATTACAGAGCACTTCTCGCTGTGGTACAGCTCAGGAATGAAGAAAACCCACCAGGAAAAACTACCACCTTCAGCCGAGGCCTCCGGACATTTTAGAGCCGTGGCAGGCTAGGGAGGGGGAGCTGCAGGTCAAGGAAAGGATAAGATCTGGGTGGCTGGGAATGAGGAGGGAGAAAGAGGAATGTAATGAAGGAGGTAGAGAGGGAAAAGCAGGGAAATGACAGCATTCAGATAAATTTAGCTCTGAATCCAAACTTCAGGGGGAGGGGAGGCGTTTCCTGCCCCAAACCTCTGAACTTTCTGAGATTCTCCCATATCGCAAGTGATTTACCTGTAAAAAGAACTGCGGGGGGGGGGGGGGAGAAGAGGGAAAAAACTGAAATAAACAGTTCTCTGCTCTTTAAACAATCTTTCCATCGTACTCCTCCAGGGTCAAATGTTCAGGCACAAGGACACAAACAAAAATAAAAAGAGATAAAGGAAAATCACTTTTATAAAGAGGATCTTAACACAAGTGCATTAGCCCCAGTTTTCATCAATGTAACAACAGTATATCAGCTGTTAACACAAAGTGCCTTCCCCACATATCTGCCAGTTCCCCAACTCCAAAATATTTATCAGTACATTATTGAAAACCTAACATTTCGTCATTATTAAGGACATTACTAAGGTGAGTAATAGTACAACAACTGTCAGCGTAGTTATCTGAGCTTTGTTATGTGTGTTTTGGAAAAAAAAAAAAAAAAAGAGAGGCGAGGCTAAGTTGTAAACACACCGAAAAAAGGAACAAGACAACAAATTATTAATTAATAATTAACCAGAAGCACCAGCCTAAGACGTTTACTGTGAAAGCCATCAGATGAATGTATCTATTAGCCATGTATATATATATATATATATATGTATATATATATACACATCTTTTCATTTCTCACACTAATGTGTTTCTAATAACAGTACTATCTGGCTGTACAGACAGCTTATGCCTGAGCAGCCTTCTCAGCATTCAAGAAGTTGTTGACAAAGCCTCCTGTGGTAGCCTGTCTGATTTTGCGTTATTTCCTTTAACCGAACCAGTAAGACCTGCACTCCTGACCTTTACTCAGAAGGCTAATTTGAGATTAGGGTAGTCTGAAAATAAGAAATGGGGAGTATATTTTTAAAGCACAGAAACATTCCTATAAGTAACAGAAGATAAGGATCAATTTTAGCCCCAAACCACTCTGCTCTTAAAGAGATCTGTGGAAGGACTTTGGTGAGACAATACAGTCTCTTAATTTCAGAAAAGTTAAAATCACTCAGCTTTGTCTTTGTACTACTAAGTGGTTTAGGGCTTGTAATAAAGATGATGCCCATGACTTTGAGTCCTTGGCGTCTTTACAGTCACCCAGTAGGACATTCAGAATTCCCTTAGGAAAACTTACACAAGAGCATAAAATATGTCATGCCAGATAAATGATTCTTTGTGGTTCTTATATTATTCTGGTCTGGTACTGAAGGCTGCGATACTTAAGCCCTGTGCAGTGCAGGGAATGAATGAGACAGACTCCTCAGTTGTAAACCCACCAAAACAAAAACAAAAACAAAAAGTAAGAAGACAATAAACATTAATAATTGATCAGAAACACCAGCCCAAGACTTTACTGTGAAATCATCAGCTGTCCAGAATCTGAACTCCCTAACAGAGGAAAAGAAGCTGAAGACCGGTTAAGTTAACTGCACTGCCCTTCTGCAGTGCTGTATACAGAAAATTCCTGTTCAGAGCCACAATAACATATTTCCCTCAGCTGCAACGTTGGAATGGGGCTGATTGTGCTGTCCTGTACAAGGACACCCACCGAGTCAGGGGGAACACTTCAAGCAGCAGGTAAAAGACCCAACAGTTGCTGCTACAACGTAGATTTAAAGGCTGTTCCCTCTATTTACACACATAGATATTGTAGTGCTGCTATGCAAACAGTCCTCTGTGGACTTTCGCTTGCGGATTTTATTATAACACATTCCTGACTACGAATGGCACCTTTCCTCTGCAATATCTGCTGCTGCGCCCTTTGTGCTTTACCTTCTGACTTCTCTCCTGGTTTTGTTACTTTTCTTGCTGGCAGTGTTTAAAAAGTAGGAAATGAACTTTCCCTTCTCTTCTCTAAGAGATGCTCGCGGCATGAGAGCTGCAGTTGCATTGTATTCCCTGAACTTTGCAGCCACTGGAAACACGAGCACTATGTCAACTTGTTCCTGTCTTTGCGAGAGAATTCAAGGTCAAGCTGACCAGTGAACTCTCGCATTTAACCAGAGCAAGTCAGCGCTCGTGTGCAGCGCCGACAGTGCCTCTAGGAGAGATGTTAACCCTGTGCTGGGCCTCCCCACAGCAGCGCCCGTGTCGGGCTCTCGGGGCCGTTCGCTGCTGCTGCTGTCAGTGCGAGCTGGACACGCCGCACATGTCTCGGGGCCTAAACAAGTGTCCCTTGCCGGGATGTGCGCCGCGCACGGGAGGCCCTCAAGGGGTTAATACATGCCATTCCCGAGTTCAGTGAAGGGACAGGCAGAGCCGAACAGCGGGAATTTCAGGATGTTAATAGCCTCTTCTCTTCCGATTGGCCCAGAACGAATGCAGGGTACAGTAAATTGTCCTTGTCAGCTTAGCTCGCATGATGATATGCTTTATTTCTAGACATGCCTTGAATCTGTCCCTTGAATTTATGTTCAGAAAATAAACACTTCCAGACGGCAATAAAGCATTCAGTTGTAGCTGGCTGTTGCTCAGTCTCAAGCCAACTGAAGCCATTTACTTCAGAGTTTCTAGAGCTTGCAAAGCTTTGGCTCTCTCAGTTCCTGCTCACGTTAGCAAGTGTCCCCCATTCCCCTCCTCAACCCTTGGATTTGAGAGGATGTTCAAGTGAAGCGCCAGAGAATTTCACTTGGTTTCCATTCACCGTCCTGAAAGATGACATCAGGCCACCTTGTACACACACACACAGACCCTCCTATCTTTTATGGCAGGCAACACTGCAAGGAAGGTAAATAAAAGAATTAATGGCAGCAAGTTGCAAAATAAAGATATCAATGATTCAGGATATGAATTTCCTACCATAAAAAAAAAGTAAATTAAACAGCTGTTCCATTTGTGCCTGATGTGGCTAAGGAAACAATTGGTGGCTGGCTGATTTACTGATTAGGGAGGTTGTATGCAGTAATCTCCAGGTGTTTCTGAGAAATGCCCAAATAGAGCTGCAGTGTTTGTTTGCAACCAGTAATTTCATGGCTATTCCTTCCCTCCTCAGTTCCCCTCAATAACACCAGTTTATAACTGCATAGTTACAGTATAGGAGAGTTTGGCAAAAATCAATAGTAAATGCACATAGGAGACAACAAAAGAGCAATACAAATAGAGAAAGCCTCGTTACAGCTTTAGTTTATTAGAGGTGTGTGGATATTAAAATGCTTTCTTCAACCCAAAGGCAATAGAAGAAAAAATACTGAGTTGCATCCACCACATTTAGGGTTGGGCAGCCACCACTCAAACATTATACCTGGAACAAGCTGGAAGAGCCCTGTGCATAGGTGGGTTTCATTCTTCTCCTGTTTAACATGACACAGAAATTCTGCTCAAGTCTATTCCTCCTGAAAAAAGCCCCCACAGAGGAGCCCATGTGGGGCCAGAAGCAGCTCGTCAGTCATCTGAATGTGCCTGATAGCAAAATCATTTGATAAGAAGGCTGGAGAACTGCAGGGGTACTGCTCTGTTCTAGATTATAAACTCATTAGGAGATAAGGATGCAAAAACAGGAATACTCCAGGTATCAGGTGGAGCTGGAGTAAATTCCCACAGATGGCTGCTTGGTGGAAACAGCTGCCTGCTACAGGGCCAGGCTGGCCAAGAAGGAGGGTGAGCACAGGTGGTGGCTCTCCCACATACAAGTGGGGAACTGGGGCGGGGGGGGGGGGTATGGCCAAGGGACCTAACACTGAGATCAGCACAGAGACTGGAGGGGGGGCACATTCACCAGGCCACTTTCCAGCAAGACACACACTGCAAATTATCCAAACAGAGGAGGAAAACTCCTGCTGCACCATTTCTTCCCTTTTTGCCCCCCAGCACCAGGCCAGATGCCTCCCATGCAGCAGGGGTGCAGAAAACATCCCTGGGGCTGCTTCAACAAGGGCGTTCAAAAAGTTTTGCAGTTTCACAGGAAGCCAAAGGGCAATTACACTTAACACCCATCCCCCTTCCTTTCCTCTGGCTATCTTGCTTTCTGTTCCTCATTGGCTCTCATTCCCATCCTTCCTTTCCTCTTCTCTTCCCTTGATCCCATTCAGGGACTCCAAAGGACTAATTCAGCACAGCACGGCCAGAGATAACTTAAAACAACGAGGAGATTTGCAATTAGGGAGAGTTTTAAGGACTGGGAATTGTGCATGTTTTACAGTCATCTCTTGGTGATGGGGACTTTATCTTCAGGAGATAGAGCTCCTTCCTTAGCTGCCACAGCCTCACCCTCCTGCACCAAGTGAAATTCCACATTTTAACTAAGGTGCTGCTGTATTTCAAACATATCCCATTGGAAAAAAAAAAACGTTAAAGATGTACGGTGTACTTTGACTGATTATCAATGGTGTACATGCCTTTAAAATCCTTTGTTAATGAGGTATCCTTATTACCATAATCAAACACGCTTAGAAACTTGTCACAGATAAGCAAAATTCCTTACATTCTTTGCTCTGCCTTTCCTTTGGCATCTCTTCCCCATCCCCCTCTGAAACTTCTGAAGGTTAGGGACGGGTAGTGCTGGAAATTGAAGTCCTCTGTTTACCCCCACAAGCAAAGGAACAGTCAAAGCTTCCTTGCTCTGCTGCAGAAATGACCCCGACGGTGACCTGAGGAGACCACCCTCCTGAGAGCAGAGAGGTCACCCAGCCTCCACACAGGACCTGCTCAGGGCATCCTCTGCAGAGACAGCCAGGGAGAGATTGCAAATCATCCAAACTGTGCCAAATTATGTGTGAAGGTTTTGTAATGCAGACTACTGTCCACCAGGGATTAAATTAAGAACATCAAACCCAACACAGAAAGAATTTCATTTTATCCTTAAATTCGACTTGCAGTGTTTTATTTAATGCTTCTTATCAGCCCTCACGTCCCAAAACACCTCACCACCAGAAAATACTTAAATAAATTGGGCAATTTGTGCAGAGGCCCATACAAATTTAGCATGAAAGACTCATGCTTTTAATTTGTTCATACAGAACATGGACTCCGACAGCCACTCAGGCAGCCTTTCCCATTCATTCCAGACACCATCTCTTCTGCCTGTGTTTACAGAGTACCTGTCTAAATAGCACAAAAACTTGATTTAAATGTGAGTGGTCTGACATGAATCAAGTGATTGATAATTAGAGCAAAGTTAGAAATATACTCAGCTCAGACAGGAGAGTGTGCACATCACTACATGTCAGCATCCAACAATTCGTATTCCGAGACTGGACCATTTCATGTGGAATTGCAATCCACAGCAGCATTTTTCATAAATCTGACTTCTTGTTACATAAATACACAATCTTATGACTTGAGTTTGTTGGGGGGCTTTTTAACCTAGGGAAAAAAACGTTTCTGCTCTACTGTAGCCTTTAACATACAGATTTGCTTATTTTTAGATTCAAGAACGTTGTTGAGCACTAAAAACCTGAAATAAGTTATGAGTCCTGAGGACCACTCCAGTTCCTTTACTGCAAAACCACACTGACTTCCCTGCAGTTGCTTCCTCTGAGTTAAAAAACAAGTCTCCAAAAGACAATAAGAAAAGAAAAGAAAAAAAAAAATTTGGGGCTGGTAGTGCAAAGTAAAAAGCTGAGGAAAATTCAAGCTTCTGAATATAGGAAAATTTGATTCACAGAAAATATACAGAAAATTTGTAATCAGAACCTAAATGTGCAAAGTAAGTAGAAGAGATTAAGAAAATAGAATATTGACCCTATATACATAATCAAATATATATATATACATATATATATATATACACACACACACTTTATATTAAGCAATAACATTCCAATTCTCCAACTAGTAGGACTCTGTTAAACTCATTCACCAAATGAGCACTTCCACTTTGGAGGCTGAATATCAGTAAATGTGTGAAGAAAAGCCACTGAAAACACACGTTGTGAATTGGGAAAGTGGAACAACCACTCCTACAACACACTGTTATGCCATTAAAACTCTTGATACTCACATCATCCTGTGTATTGATCAACTATGGCTGCTCCTGACCTTGTAAAGGCAGTAAAAATCCTATAGTTTTGGATGGTGGAGGGGGACCCAATCCTGTTGTGGAACTCTCCTCCCAAGTGTGGTTTGAGACAGAGCAGCCAAAACGCTCATGAAAGGCTACGTGGATTGGGGCTTATAATCCGACAAAGCACTTGGCTGCAACACTGCCTATTAAAAAGTCAGCGCTTGCCAAGAGTTACCACACAATTATGGGATGGCTGCACTATCTCCAGAATTATAGGGATGACTGTAGTATCTCCGACAAGGCAGTGTGGGAACTGCAGGTTAATGGTATCTCTTAATGGCGATGGCTGTAATGTAGGTTAATGGGATCATAATTTCTTTTCCCTGGGAGAATTTGTGAATTCTTCCATTCATTGCCATTATTTTTAGCAGCAAATGAAGGATGTGATTCCGACCTGGAGATGTTTGCACCAGGAGGTTTTTAGTGAAGAGCCTGTTCAACTTACTGAAACCAAACCCAGGATGATAGTTTCAGGAGTGGTGAGGAAGACTCAGACTGGAACTTTTTTTTGCCCCAGTGTGTTTGGTGCTGCCCACATTTCGGAGAGCCCCTCTTTTGGGCTCATCCCACAGCGTGCCCTGACTGTGGTCCTGGTGGAACACTGACACAGCCCACTGAGCTGAGCCCAAATCCTCTACACCCTGAAACCCACTGTGTGGGACATCGTGGGGGTTGCAAAACCAGCCGCATCCCTGTCCCTGCTTATCCCCACACTGCCCGCTCCCTCCTGCCCTTCAAGCCTTGCTTCCGAAGTTGCTGGAGGGCACAGGCTGTTTGTCCATAGGAAAACCAAAGTTTGCTGACTTACCAGAACAAGGCATGCCTGGCTGTCAGCTTACCAGCCAGAGGTGGCGGGGAAAGAGAGGAAAAGCCTTTTTTATGCAGCACCAAGGCCCCAGCTGGGCAGCTGGAAGGGGTGGGGGTCTGATGGTTTTGCTGTAGAGAGGCATTGCCCCCTCCCAGTGCAGCTTCCCAGGCGGGTTTGCTGGGCCCTGGCGAGCGGGGCAGCACTGCAAACACTCCTCAGAGGGAATCCTGCCCACCCTTTCACCCTTTTCCTTGCTCTTTCCTCATGCCCCCATGATCTGTGCCCCCGTCAGGCAGTGGGGCTTAGCTGGGGTGTTGATGTCCCATCTCTGATGCCGCCATGGCCCCCATGAGCGAGCGAGCGCCAGGTCAGGGCTTGCCGGGGCCAAGTTCAAGGGCACAGGCTGGTACAGACATATAAACAAGGGAATGGTATGTAAGCAATAAAGACATAAAGGTTAGGATCAGGGCTAGCAGTACAATAAACAGCTGTGATAACCCGGTTTGTTTATAGATAAAGAATTTACTGTAAAATCTGCAATGTGCAGGATACGTTTGTTAACGCTTTAAGGGAAGTATACTTCTGGATCGTCTTTTATTTCTTGTTCTGTGCACTAAGCGTCACCAAACATCCTTTTTTACTTCTGCTTTCTTTTAAGTCAAGCCCAGGAAACACACACTCACCACATTAGCTAGAAATCTCTCCCTTCAAAAATCCCTCCAAAGAAGCCAACGCGTTCCACAGGAGTTTAAAATTGCTGCTACAAGAAATGCAGATAGCCCAGCCCTTAACAGTTAGGGTTTCCTAATAAAACACCCATGTTTCAGGCAAGGAATATCCCCTTACACACCATTTTCTCAAATTTACTATTAATACACAAATACGGTAAGCACAATTTCACCGGGGCTCTTGTAATTTTGCACAGTGTCTGTTTTGCCAACTTTTACTTTTAAAATATATTTCAGAGTGTAGCCAAGCGTTTTGCAAAATTACCACAGTGCTGCTTAGGTGTCCTGTGAGGCTCCCATCAGAAGTACCATATATTGTACTGCAGCTATTGATCCAAATGGCTACATTTCTAAAGCAGAAAATGATTGTGTGGTGAAAGCAGTGCAGAGGTGCAGTAAAATGCCCTCAAGTATATAAAGACATAAAGATTAAAGTCACCCTGCAGGTTCCCTTTAACTCCTCCAAATCCACTGTGTAATGTGTTCTTTTAGGATAAATCAAAAACTTTGTACAAATTAACATGACAGGTGCCAGTGTTCATAAATAAGATTGCTCCTCACCATCAGGAGGCTCCAGGATAGTTTACTTTGGTTTAAATACATGCAAAAGCTGTTAATTAAATTCCCAGATGTCCCAAGAACATCTGAATAACTAGAAGGCAAAATAACACCCCAAAATTTGTCAGCCAGAACACGTATTCAGGATAAGAAATTGAGTCTTCCATACAGAGGATGCCCTAGAGTGTTAATACCAACAATTTGCAGTTCTGTGGTTAGTCTTCGATAAAGTTTTGATGATCTTAAAAAGAAAATACATAGGTGGAGTCTGTCACAGATGCTCTCTCGTCCACAGCACCAAAGTGCCTTTTCTAAACTGTGGAATACACTTTCTACCAGCTTTGTAGCAACACATTTATTACGTAGGACCTGTAAAAGCATTTGACTGCAGGACAAATGTATTTGTCCTTGCATTGCTGTCACGTTTGTTCTTGGAATACTTTTTGGTACCAGCCAGCTTCAACATCTTTAACCTTCCCCCAGTGACACCTAAAAGTGGGGTAAGCATTGCAGGTGTCAGAGAGGGCTCTCAACACCCCTGAACAGCACAATCAAGCTCAGACCATGAGCAGGGCTCTTCAGCTGCTCTTTAGCCTAATTAATAAATAATAGCAGTTTACCAATAAGCTGTATTATTTAATGCCTGCCCTGAGCCAGGTTCTTCTTTGTCCTGTTTCTGCTTCCACCATGCTCAGCAGATAAACACTCAAGATGAAATATTTCCCCCAGTCAAGCTGATGGTTGAATTCTCCAGGATTATAAGGGAACTGGTAGATCCTAAACAGATTAATCTTTGAAGAAGGAAACCTTTCAGTCCCTGGCTCCTAGCTGCTCCTGTACACAAATAAGGTATTTTCAGGAGCTTGTACTTCAGGAGCTCTGTCACTGGAATAATCAGTTGATCAAAACATCCTTATAAGTCAAATTCTGGTCCTCTCTAGCTGTGGTCAAAAGACAGATGGATGAAAAGGCATTGCTAATGCAAACCCCTATCACGTCTGGGGCCTTTCCCCTGCACAATTATCCTGCCTGGATTATTCCTTCAGGACTGTGACTGATTTACACACTACAGGAGTGTATCTCATCTGGGAAATGAGTGCAGCTTTTTAATTATTCTCTGCACCACAGTATCACCCGCCAGGTTGTGGTCGGAGCTGCTGTGCTTAGGGCTGCACGATGCAGGGGAACAGGACAGGGCCCACCCAAACTGCTTCCCTTGACCTTGGAAGTTGGGCAGAGAGGTAACACAAGGCCAGAGTGAGATGGCTGCAATTCGAATGATGAGCAAGTTGTAGCACCCTACCTTGCCTGCTCTCTTCAAGGGCTCAGAAAAGTCACTGCCCCAAGGGAGGAAGATTGGTGTGAGTGCTGTGCACAGTCAAAGCCAAAGTCAAAGCTGGCAAAATTATTACTTGAAAGCATAAATAAAAGGATGGTGTTTCAAGAAAGGCTCTGACAAGGATGGCAAGGGCTTTATGTGGAGCAGGATAGCACAAAGGCAGCAGGTGGAGGTGACAAGAGATGGCACAGAGGCTGTGACAGATTCAGTTGCTCTGGATCCAGAGCCAGGCTGGGGAGCAGGATCCCACTGCCTGCCGGGGTGGAAGGAAACAGAGCAATGTGGAAGCACAGTATGGGCCATCCACCTCCAAACACTCTTCCACAACAAAACCATCCATTATAGGAATGGCAAACAGTGGTAACAAGGAATTAGTCTGCAACAGTCAGTCCCTACAACTGCACAGAATCACAGAATCATAGGATGGTTTGGGCTAAAAAGACCTTAAAGCTCATCCAGTTCCACTCCCCTGCCATAGGGAGGAACACCTTCCACTACACCAGGTTGCTCAGAGCCCCATCCAACCTGACTTTGAATGCTTCCAGGGATGGGGCTGCCACAGCTTCTCTGGGAAACCTGTTCCAGTGCCTCACCACCCTCACAGTAAAGAAGTTTTTCCTAATATCCAATCTAAACCTACTTCTCTTCCAGTCTGAAGCCATTCTCCCTTATCCTGCCACTACATGCTTTTGTAAAAATTCTCTCTCCTGCTTTCTTCCCTTCAGGTACTGGAAGGCTGCAATTAGGTCACCTCTAAGCTTAAGCATCTTCACTACCATTGAGGAAAAAACAACAACAAAGCCCTGCAAGGTTAACCCTAATTCATTTCCCAAGGCCCCAGTCACTACTGATGGATCTGCCCTCTGGAGGAAGCTGTTTGAAGTGGGGCAGTAGATCTGTGTCCTTCCCACCTGGCCACCCGCGCCCCAGCCTCCCTGGACTGTGTGAGAACAAGCAAAGAGGACTCAGGTTGGACAAGACGCCTCCAGGTCCGAGCTCTGGCAGCTGCTTTCATCCTGTGCATCTATCTGAGAAAGACACAGCTGGAGGGGACCCTCGCTGGCCACAGGAGGCATCATTAGAGCGTGAGCTGGCCTTCAAACCACCGGGTTTGCACTAAGAAGAAATGAAGAACTGTAAGAAGGAAGAACAAAAAAGAATAAACACCCATCTCTGCCCTGCTCAGACAGGTAATGTATGGAGGGGTCACACACGTGCTTGGGGGCTGTCCTGCGTTTCCCTTTTGGAACTGGCGGCTGTTACATGACAATTATCTGCGTAGTCAGATTTACGAGATTCCTCGCCTGGCCAATAAAACCAGGAGGGAAATATAGAGATGTCCATAAATGACATATTTTCATGCTTTGTGCAACCCGTCCCCACGAAGCGCTTTTGAGCAGCTAAGCAATTTACATCTAATAGCAAAGTGTTTTTTAATCAGTCAGATCAATTTGTAAAGAATTGGTACATTAGGTATAACCATATAGCAGAAATCCTTATAGCAAAGGTTTAGAAGTAATTGCTCCCTGACCCACTGAACACTGTATTACTATAGAAGTTTGTATTCTATTAAGAGTTAATAAGTGACCAAAATCTAGACTAATACACTGTCAGGGTTCATTATCATTACAGGTTCTTGCTATTTTTCCAGTGCCTTTTGCTCTGCCGTTCTTGCTACGTATGGAAAACCTATATCAAGATGGTTGTCATGGCAATGGAAAGATTTGCATGTGTCTTATCTATCTATTTAAATACCTTCTTATGGTTTATAACTACTATAATACATCCCTCCAGCCCTGCTCATTGCTAATTTAGAGCCAGCCCAGTGTGTCTGAGGTCAGTGATACCATCAGAAGCATGTTGTCTAGACAGCTCCAGAGCCGCTGCCCATGGGATAATTGTTTTATGCAAATAAAAAAGTACAATGGTGACACTCATCCATGACTTGCGCAATCCGCCTGTGCCGAGGCCGGACCGAGTCCATCATCACCTGCCTGGAAAGGGCATTTTCTGCCACATCCCCCAGCCACAGTGCCACTGGGTTGATGGTCTTTTTGGATACCAGTTTGTTTTGGTCAGGCCTGGAGCTGCTTTGAGATGAGGCTGGTGCTGTAAGGTGAGGCACTGCAAAAATCTGCTCTGAGTGTGCACGTGCCATTTAAGAGAATTGAAGAAAACCTGCCAAATCCAACACCCTCATCAAAGTTACTCATTTTTAGCAGGGTGAGTGAAAGCTCCCTTTGCACCCAGGGCATGAGCCAATAAGCATTTTGAGTGGGTACCAAGGGTCTTTGGGAGAGTATTACATTTTAAAAACAACTTGACAAAGATTCCAATGGGTTGGACTAAAATGATCTAAACTTTCTACGTGATCTAAACCTACCACCAATCTAATTTCTTCCTTTCTCCATGTCTTTGTACCTCAGATATTTCCATCAAAACACACTGGGCTGAGAGTGCTCTTTAGGAAGATCATGTGGAAGCATTTTGCAGAGCAGGAACTGCTGGCCATCGACAGAGAGAGCAATACCTGCATCACTCTGCTCCACTCTTTTATCTTTCTCTCCTCCAGGAGTTCCCACTTTGCTGCTACATCCAAATGACTGCAAAGGTAAGTGTGGTTATTACTGCATAAATCCATAATGCACACAAGGCAGCGTGAAAACACAGAGTGGCAACAACAGCCACAACCATGAAAGGCTATCTCTGAAATCCAAAACCCCAGACTCTTCATTCCTCTTTGATCTCCCTGACTCAGGGTTGTGGTTTTTCAGGATGTCCACAGATTAAAACTACTTTTTCAAGTACTCCAAGATCTACTAATGATTTCTTTTCTGGCAAACTGTACACTGTTGCTACCAGAGATTAATAATAATAATATTGGAAATGTTTAATAATTTGATAATTTGACTGATTTTTTGCCACTATTTGCATCACTTGACCGCGCTTACAGATTACAAATGTATTTCTCCTCGAGATAATTGATATTTGTATTCACAGTGTGAGGAAATGCCACCTATTCCTGCAGCTGTAAATCAGGAATCATTTACCCTGCCAATACAGTTAGACAATGTTTACGTGCAGGGCTACATTCATTGTTTGACTAATCTGTGAGGGGTAGATTTTCTACTGCACTTCAATAGCTCATCTACTTCAGACTGTTGTGAACTTTCTAAAGATGTGTTTTCACTGATAATAGCAGATCTTGGAGTGCAGTAATCTGGAAGTGAAGTTTCAGTGACAGATTTACTCAACGAGCGCTTTGCATGAGGCACTACTGCAAACATTATTTTATATCTGCGCGTGTATAAATATATTACACGTACGTATGGAGCCGACAAAAGCTTCGGAAGATAATTTCTGCAATTTAGCCAACGAAGGATTTCAAGTCAAGCATCAGTTTCCGGGTGTTTTTCATAATGGATTTCACAGCAGATGACCTGACAGCTAATCTCATGATCTGAGCTGCACATACCCAAACAAACGGCCCTCAAAGGGTCCCCTGCTTTCACATGCCACGGCTGCGAGCCCGCGCCGCAAATGTCCAGAGGTCCAGACTGACCTCCTCACCCCCTGTCTGGGAAACATTCCTCCTCCCGGCAGCTCATTCTTGCCAACAAACAGAGCAGGACCAGTGGGCACTTGCTGAAAAGGGACAAGAGAGGGGCCGTGAATGGAGCGTGTCTGGTACAACAATGCCAGACAACGTCTGTGAATGGGGTTGCAAACCGTGCTCCTGTTAAGAGGGGATGCCAGCAGCCTCCCTGCCCCCTCTCCTCCTCCTCTGCTCCCCTTTCAGATACACATCAGACCCAAAGACACACCAAAGGGGTGGACAAAGTCAGTAGGTGCTGTGTTTTAGAAGGAGAGTCCAATGACTACGTAATTTCTCCATGTGCCCCTTGGCCCGTGTGCCACTAAAACTGGTGGCAAGGACAAAAACAAAAATTTGAGTGCAAGCCCAGCTCTTGCCTCTGGGTGAGTGCAAAAGCACCAGTGTTACAGTCTGGGATGGGCCACTGGCCTCTAGTTTTGGCTTTTTTAGAAACAACACCAGGCACCACTAATGAGGGGTGGGATTCAGACCTGGCTGGATTTCTCTAAGTTGTGGGGTTTGGACAAAAACAAAGCAAAAAAGAAACCATTTATCCACACTGTGACATGCTTCTCCCTCCAGTTTACAGTAAAGGCAATGGCTTAACAGAGAACATAAGATAAAAGCAGAACACGTTAAGAGTTTTACAGGATACACTTAAACTCATCTCACTTATGTTCAACCAAATCCTGAGTAACTTTTCCAAAACCAGGGGAGAGTGTCCGAATTGTACTAGTGAAGGCCAGTATCCAGCCCAAAGTGCTGAAGGAGTTTGGAAAGTACTTGGGTCTAAATATTGTCACTTTTACCCTGAGAACATATAAAGTTTGGTTAGAAATACTGAATTAAGATTAAATATATTTTCTATTTTTAGTACTTATTACCAGTGCTGATTACAAGTGACCATTATGTCTACAGGATGAGCCTCTGGTACTGCCTTACCCTCTAGTCCACAGTGTTGCAAAAAGGAACTAAAAAGAAATTATGGAGCAATACACAGCAAGTACCAAATGAAAACCTCTTCCCAAGAGGCTCCATGAGCCTTAGAAAGGCCATTCTGGGTGTTGAATCAAAAGCTGGGGAGCTACACTTGGGAAACCCACAGTATACTCCTCCAGTTATATGGGATTTCTCCTCTTGGGAGCCCACCAGTAACTCGAGCTCTACATCTGCAAATGCCCTTTGGGAAGGGAGCAACTGGGTCAAGGCTGAGACTGGGAATCTTAGTAATACACAAAAAAAATCCTTCAAAGACCGGGCGCTTTCAGGATCAAAGACGCCCCGTCTGACTGATGTGTCCATCTATGCCTCTCTGTCTGCAGAGCTCTGCATGGGTCTATCTGCAAAATAAAACTTCCTGCCCATATTTTAGATCATTTCCCAAAAGCATATTTGGGATGTGAATGTCCAGGTTGACCTGTCCAGACCTCTATCAGCAGCTAATTTAAGCCAGCTAAAAAACCCGTGGGTGGTCACAGCAGGGTGAGGGGCACCAGCACCATCTGCAAGAGCAGCCTCAAGAGCAAGTTTGTGCTACTTGGGCCAAGCTGTAAGCAGGGACCTACTAAATTCTGTCCTGGTGTAAGTGGGGTTCCAAGAGTCAACACAAAAGCCACCGTTTACTGGGAAGGCAGCCTGACAGCTTAGGGAGAAAACAATTAAACAGCAGCCCCAGCTGCTTCACGCAAAGCACACAGACAGGAAAACCCCATACAACCGGCCATGGGGGGAGCCCTGGCCACAGGGTCCCCGTGGGGCTGGTGCCACCACAGCCCCTCCCTGGGCACTGTCCCTGGAGCCAAGGTGCACGGTTGGAGCAGCCGTGTCCGGCTGAGCCCCTCTGCTGGAACGTCCCCCGGGAGGGTGGGCAGCTGGGGGTGAGATAAAGCAGACTCCAGGCTGTTTTATCTTATGCAGGGGGCTGGCCCCAGGAGCAGGAAAGCGTAAAGGTGGTTTAAAAACCACAGCTTTTTTTTGTTGTTGTTGGGTTGTGGAGGTTCCCCCCACCCCCCCCCCCCCACTTTCCGAACATCTGGGCCTCTCCTGGAGCATGTGCTGTGGGCAGAGCAGACCCTCTGGCCCTGAACCTGTAATGCCCAGAGGAGAGCCAAAGCTTATGTGACAGATAAAAGCAACAGAGCGGGGGGAAGTGGGAGGTTAAAACAATAAGGAGAAATTTTTATTTAAAATGCATGCTCCTATCTGTGTAGTATAAATATTTTAGTTGTATTGGAGGGATTTTAAACACCCATGGGAGCTTGACTTGCAGTTAAATTCAGTGAGATTTAGGTGCATCAATCCGGGAACGTGCCAGTCTGGACAGAACAGTCTTCCTATGGGTTTGGGGGCTACAGCCACAAAAGCAATGGTGACCTCCAAAGCTTCACATCCCAGGGACAAAGTGACCTCCCTTCTCCCTGGCAAACTCGGCCCTGGCCGGCTGCTCCCCCCTGCCCTGGAGGCAAGGCAGGGACTGAGGGAGGGGAAGAGCCTTCCCCTTCTCCCCGGGCTCATAACCAGCTAAGTTTTTGTCTCGTTATGCCTTTTAACACAAGTAAATCCAAATAACTGGGCAGTAATGAATTATAAATGGAACAAAAATGAATATACTATTAATACTACTCCCAGAAGGGGATAAAAGGGATCAGCAGCTTTATCCCATGGTGCAGCTGAGAACTGACAGGCAGGCTGGGCTGACATTCAGAGGCCACTCTCTTTTCATGAGGGAAAATAAAATCCCTGGTGAAGGCGAGGCGATATTTCCCCCACTTCTGTGGCCCCGCACTCCAGAGCCCTGTCTGCATTCCTGCTCAATCCCGTACACTGTGGCTCCTTCCCCTAAAGCAGCTGCTCCTGAGAGGCACAATCCTACAATGGATGCAGAGGGCATGCTCATGCGGCAACCGACCGAGCCCCTCCCACTGCTCCTCCAGTGAAATATGCTCGTATAAAAGAGGGAGTAAATAAAACTCGGTGCTTAACAATCTCCAGGGCTTTCGGTGCGCTGGCAGCCCGACCCTGAGGAGGAGGGAAGCAGAGGGGGGAGCACGGCCTTTCCCGGCGCTGACCTTCCCTCAGCCAGGTGCCACAGGGCACCCGCGCCTCCGATAAGGCCCCGGCGTGGCCGGCGCTGCTGCTCCGCGGCAGTGACGGGAGATAAGGGCAGTGATTCCTGAATTACTTTCTACAGGCAGGTTTGAGAGAAGGGGAAGGGGTGCAGCTGCATGGCAAGGCCGTCCCTGCCTCCTCCCTCACTCTGGAGTGGTTAAGGGGATCCATGAGGATCACCCCCTGATTTTTAACTCCACCCAGATCCAGAAAGTTGCTGAGCACCGTAGGCCTCTGTAATCCTCAAGCACTGGGCAGAACCAATGGAACGCACACTTAAACTCTTTTATACATTTTAAAGTGTGGATAAACTTCAGCAAGTGCTGAAACCCGGGCAGCTTCAATCCGAGGTACAGACAGTGCTTCCACAGTTTTCCACATATTCAGCTCCAGGCCCTCTCTGGCCACAGTGCCCATGAAGGGCAGCGGCTCCAGGGCTCATTTCTGCACCCTGTGCAGCCCAGAGGTTACAGCACCTCGGGGACCAACCCAAGGGTTCATCTCAACTGCAGCAACAGAAGAAAAGAAACTTTGGAGATGGTCTACAGTGGAGTTTCTTTGGTCATCAATCTCATTGCTAATTTTGGCAAATTTCCACTTTTTTTCACTAAGCAATTCTCTCCCTCTTGCTCTGGAAAAAGCCTGCAGAAACTGCCAGGTGAAAACTGCACAGAGCAAAGGAGCTGGGCAAACCAGGAGAAATAATTTCCTTTTCTCTCCCCTTCTGCAATGCCAGTAACACCTGGTGCCACCTACAAGGCAGCAGGTATGTGGAGACTCGAGGAAGTGCTTGTGCCCAGAGACTGTGGCAGGGCTTAGCCCTGCTGCATTCAGCCAGGGCAAAGCTTCACCTGTACATGGGTGGAACCAGGACACACCAGCATGTACAGAAAAAGTTTGGAAAGCAGGGGGAAATTGTTTTCAACAGTGACTTGGCTAATTCGGGCAGAAAAGGAGGTGCTTTGTTTTTGCATGTGTTTAACTGGACGTGCTTGAAAGTAGACAGATTTTCCTCTCAATGGGAACCTTTAGGCTGAACTCAGCCCCTCCAATCCACGTCCCTCATCTTCTTTGTCTTTGATTTGGCAAGATCATTTTTGGTACAAATGGATCACCCCCTGCCTAATCCTCCCCACTGCCTTCCCCATGGCAGAGCAGGCACGTCCTGCTCTCTCTCTCCCAGGAGACACTGAGATAAACAGTTGGACCATTGATAGCATTTCAAAAGAGTAAAAAAAAAAAAAAAAGAAAAAGAAGCCTCCAGCCACATCACATGAAGAGGATGCAACACTTCCCAGAGCCCATGGTGACACCAATGCTGTTGACTATTGTGCTTAGGTCACTCTTTGCCCTTAGCAGGATTAGATCATTTGAAATAATAAATTGCCATTCCTTCACCAATACTTTGGAAACAACACCAGTCTGTGCCTGCGCTCACAGACCAAGGTTTATCTGAGAACTGGCAGATTATTTAACAGCTATCATCAGGTCTGGGGACGCAGGCAGCATTCAACCACACTAATGGAGAGATAAAAGCAGCCAACATAGCTCCTTTCACTGGCCAGTGATCAGGAAATACAAAGTTCACCTTCAGCGTCTAATGTACAAATTTAAAAAAAAACTCTTTAGCAGGTGCATAGATTATTTTCATGTCTGACCTTACCCACTTGAGCCTTCCTTGACACAGAAAGCCATCCCTGACCACCAAGATTTGCTCACTTAAGCATGTTCTGCTCAGCCTTTGAGCATCTGCGTGTGGGTGGCAGCGAGCAGCCGCTCTGCTTGCAGGGCAGAGCAGCAGGGCTCATGGGGCAGGTGCAGGTGCACGGGCACATCGTGTGAGCCCAGCCAAAATAAAGTACCTGTCTGTGACCCTTGTGGGGGGCCTTGCTCCTGAGCTTCCCCGCCCTCCTGGGGACAGGGACACCTGCACAGCAGTGGGACCCTGCTCCCACCACCACACGTGGTGACACAGCCGGAGATCTTTGGAGCCAGGTGATTAATGGGGCTGGGGTTTAGTCCCTGTTCCCATAGGGAAAGTGGAGGCCTCAGAGCGTGCCAGGAGGAGAGCTCTATGCCCTGAGGCTGGCAGCAGTAACAAACTGTCCTCCAGCTGCTGCCTGCAACCTGATGTCCCCAGGCTGCCAGCCCCACTGACCTCAGGCCACTTGTCCTGGGATGGACAGGTAACCCCAGGCACCAGCATCAGCTCCCTGTCCCACAGCCAGGGTACCACTGTACCCATGGAGACTGGCCCCGCTGTGGTCACCATGGAAACGCCCAGAGGTGCTCAGGTGATGCTCAAGCACTGGAGAACTGACAAGGGGACTGTCCCATGCTGACCCCAGAGGTGAGAGCAAGACCCCAACCCTGGAAAAAACAACAAAACCCAAGAAAGCATTGCAGCAGAGATGCAGAAACACCACACATCTCTTCATCCTTCCTACTGTGCAACATGGTCTTCCATCAAGACTGGTAACATTTCCCAAAGAAACCCCCGAGAAAAGAAAAAACATGGCTTTTCACAACACATGGCGTGGTGCCATGAAACTTTGTCCCAGCTGCACTGGCCAGCTCCAGCTCACAACCAGCACAGGCCTTGCAAGATGAACACAGCCCTCAGGTGTAACTAAAAAGCTTAAAAACTGACTTCCTCCAAAGAATATGAAATTTTAATTGTTGTCGCTGCTGCTCTCACCCACAGTGTTTTGCACAAAAAAAGTGCTCCTTTCTACCATGCCAGAGCGACCCAGAATTCACGTTAGGAGATGGACATGCCTGCGCACTGATGGATTTATTTACTGCTTTATGGGATGTGCACCCAGCCTCAGTCATCAGCCTGTGTCCACTTAGGTCATGGAAGAGCGAGTCAGAAACCACCAGAAAGAAAATAATTTCTGCGTGATACTTCTACTGCAGCCCCAGGAAGCCGTCTGCACGCCAGGCTGTGTCAGCAGCACAATATGGCATTGCATCTCCACTGCCCTGACCACGGGGAGCAGGGGAATATTCCAGCAATTATAGCAAATCCCCAGGTGAACCATCTAGAATAACCAATTTTAATAGCGTGTCACTGCTCTGTCTCATAAAGTAGCAGTGAATGGGCTGTAAGAGGTGCAGTGGAGGGACCTGCTTGTACCAGGACCTGCCTCGTGAGGGATTTAATCATCAGCATCTACACACTCACCCCTTGGTGCCCACCACCACTGTCCCAATCCTTGCCTTGCTGCCTGAGTTTGCTGCTTCAGCTCAGCCGCCTCCTCTTCACTAATCTGCCATGCTTTTAAGGAAAGCAGCATTTCTCCAAAACAGAGTATAAAATGTTGAACTTAAGGCACTAAAGCTTTGCTTTCTGTTTTAATGGTTCAAAGACCTCCTTTGCCTAAACAACAGAATCTCATACCCCTTTTCCCAGAGCCCCCCAAAGCCTACAAAACTTGGAAGAGAGAGGGAAGTTCAGTTTTCTTCCGTCTCTCCACCCAAATGTCTTCTACTGACTGTAAAACCTGTAGGGACATCCCTAAGAAATCCAAATTCCCGGAACAAACTTCAAAGCATTGGAAGCTAATATTAGCATTTTTCATAATTTTACAATGATTGTATTGTGTTATAAAATCTTACAAATTATTTAAAAGGGCTTTTTTTGGCCTTAATGTTACAGGCTAGGCAGATAATTTACATCATTTCAAGGCTGCAGCTATAAATGCTGAGCTGACCAGCTGAACCATGATGCTGCATTGGCACCTGTGTTGGGATCATTGCTGTGACAAGCAGCCTGTAGCCATGCACATTCCTGACAAATGTCACCTTGCAGGGATCCAGAGGCAGATTAAAAAAAAACCCAAAAAAACCAAAAACCCAAAAATTAAACTACATTGTGTTTACAGTGATATAAAAAATCACCTTCCACAGATTGACTAAATAACTGCTCTAAAAGTCAGCCTAGAAGCAAATTAGTCCCAGAATCCAAGAATCCATGGTATAGATACCTACAGTTCCTAAAAATGGTTAGAGTTCAATCTTGATGAGAGCACACACAGGATTTCTGCAAACAAAAGTAATACATCCCCCAAAAAAACCCCTAAACACTAAATCCTAATATTAATATTTTTAAAGAGGGGAAATACTGGGGTTTTTTAATGTTTTCATGGTGCAGTGTGATATTTCTTCAATTATGTGACTAATGAAAAATAGTTTAGCCTAAAAAAAGGAGCTGGTATGGCCTCTGCACTCAGAACTTTTACTACCTACAGAGAGGGTTTAATTACAAAGGTCTTGTCCACAAGGTCAGGAAGAAGAAAACTAAAGGGACTCTGATCCTGATTTACTGTGACTCCCTTTCCCCACTCCCAAACTGTTAAAGGTGGTTTTCCATTGTAACATAATTTATATTCACTTTGAAGATACTTCATGGGGCATGGGGAGATGGGGGCTCTGCTGAGGATGACACGAGCAAATTCTAACTGCAAGGATTTACCCTGGGATAAAGGAGCTGTGTTATCAACTGAAATCAGATCTGGAATGCTGCCCTGTACCTTGCTGGCTTTTTCGAGGGCAGGTTGAAATACCAAAGCCCAGCTTTGGTCAGGGAAGAGGGTCCAACACCTCCTGGGTGGCCCTTGGCCAATGCAGTGCTCCCACAGACACACTTTCACACAGGTCTTGTTTTGGAAAAGCCACTACAAGGCAGGTGTTGCATTTTTCTGTGGGACTGGGGAGTCAGGAAGGAGAAATTCTCCAAAGCAAAATAATCAGAGAGGGGGGAGAAAAAAAAAAAAAAGCCTTCAAGAGGAAGCAGACTGTGGCTACAGGAAAGTATATTTCTTTAAAAACACCTCAGGAAGTTATGTTACTTTAAATTTTTCAGCTGCTACCCTCTGAAGAAGCACACGTTCCACTTTATCATGCAAAGGAAAGAGAAAACGGAGCACCATAAATTGGAGTTGTGCTTACAGAGAAGGTGCTGTTTATCTGTCTGATATTTAGACTGACCTTTGCTGGGTTGTGGAGTTTGTCTGTCTGCAAATCCTCAAATCTCAAACAGAGAACGCTGCCGAGAACCAACTGACCCGCGGGGGGATGAAATATTATCTCCTCCTTTGTATACTACTTTTTTCCCAGGAGCCTCACCCGCGCCAGGGCTTCATCTCCAGCCTCTGGCAGGGTTGGGGGACTGCAGGTCACCCCTTGTGCCAGCACCACGGTCTGGTTTGTGCTTGGGCTCCTCGCTCTCATCTGTTTGGTCAGCAGACACAAAACCTGCCAGAACCTCACCCCAGCCCCAATTGGTTTGTCCCCAATTCCATTGCCCATTTCTGCTCTTGCCACTTGCACACGGTGTCAAAACCTGCGCAAAGCCCCACAGAGGGAATCTCAGAAGCAAACACACCCAGCTGCGCTTCATTTCCCCAGTGTTGCTTCATTCCCTCCTTAAACACTGGAATGGTTTCTTTTAAATCATCCCTTGGAAGATGATCATGCAACAGAGATGGCATCGGCGCTACTTTTGTTATCCTGAGGAAAATGTATTGCTGTGTTTTTGCCAACCATCTCCGTTGCCAGTGCTTAAGATTCAGTGCTGGAGCTCGTGCCTTCCCCTTGCTTAGCCTTCCAAAGCCTTTTGCAAACATTTAAATAAACAGCCCTAGGAAGTAAGTATTAATAAATACATTTTACAGAGGCTGATTTAGTCCAGCCAGTAGGAGTTATGCACACACGAATTAGTAGCAGACTCAGAAAAGCAGTCCCTGTGCCTCGAGTCCAAGTGCTGCCAGACAAAAGCTGGCTGCAGTCACTTCCCGAGCATCCCAGAAAAACAGACTCTCACTCCACCAGCCAGTCCCCTTGCAAACTTCTTTCAAGAGCCTGAGTTCCCATGAAATAGTGAGGTTCACCAAAGTGGGCTGGAATCAGTCCCACCCTAATTTCCATGCACCCCTCCAGGAAGCCCTTTCCAGTGAAACACCTCCAGTCCTTCCCTCCAGCCACAGGAGGAATCCCCTAATGAGTTAATGCTAAACGAAGCAACAGGCAAGATTTGTGAATGAACAGGCCAGAGGACTGTCAGGCCAATCTTCTCACAATGATGGCTTATTCACAAAAACTGGGCTTTGAACAACCTAATTAGGACTAGGAATACATCATCTGGACAGTACTGAGAAAAGTGAAATATGCTGCAATTGCCAACGCTCTTTCTATTGTTT
This sequence comes from Coloeus monedula, assembly GCF_965178545.1. Lineage (NCBI taxonomy): Eukaryota > Metazoa > Chordata > Aves > Passeriformes > Corvidae > Coloeus > Coloeus monedula. Next base: position 3,581,568 of record NC_138782.1, read on the forward strand.
CCAATATCAGCTGAGCAGCCAAGGAAACCTCCTCCCTTGAGCAGGAAAAGGGCACAGCAGGCTCCAGGTGCCTCTGCTTGTACATCTGAGGACACTCCAGTGAAAACCCCAGGCTGAGGAGCACCAGCTGGGCCCTTTTCCTTGGTGTTACAAACCAGCCCACATGTGATATCCCCATCCACCAAGACCCAAGCCAGCTCTGGTGATGGTCACTCCACTGCCCAGAGTTAAAACCCAGGACTGAAACTTGGCCTTAAACCCCTCTAAAGGTGCCTTTGGGGGCACAGCACCTGCAGGCAGCAGTGACCCAACCACCCTTCAGCCTTTGCTGGCATCCCTCTGGCTGACTCTCCGTGCCGAGGGCACTGCAGGGCTGTCAGGGGGTTTCACTTGCTGTGTGGGGAGGAGGGAGTGATTTTCATCCAGCTCCACACAAATGAGGGAGGCTGAGCACCTGTCTTTTCCCACAGAGGCTTTCCCTCCCCACATCTCCACCAGTGGCCTCCCTGCTACCAGCCAAGAGGGGACCTGACAAGGCCCAGGCCTGAGGTGGAAGAGTTGATCCTCCAGCATTTAAGCACAGATGGAGCCAGGGAAGACTTTCCTTCTTTAAAAGTACAACTTGTTGTTTGGTTTCCCTCAGGTACAGATTCATTAGCTCTTGACTGGCTCTCCTGGCTTGCTGACTACTTGTGGAAAAAAGCCATTTACCCTGGTGAATGTCAAGGTTAGTTCAAACCGTCCTTGTCATCAGTCTCTCTGGCAGAAGGTCAGGGAGAAGCTTTCCTCAAATGGGCAGCATCAAACAAAGCAGAGGCTGACTTAACTCACCTAAGGAAAGGAGACCTTCCCTGCTAGGCAATAAACATTCCCCTGGGTGAAGAGGACAGGAGATTAACCCCTCTCTCTCCCCCAGCTCCTGTGGGGCTGCCTTCAGGTAGCCACCTCCATGCCCATGGGGCTGATCACATCCTCATCTCCCCTTGCTGGCAAAAACCACCTGGGCACACCAAACCTTCCAGGGAAGACTCAGCCTCCAAAGATGTTTTCCCAGCAACAGCTTATGTCCCTTTTCTTTAATTACCACTATTTCTTCAGACTTTTAGTTTAATTCTTATACCTCCAGCACCACAAGCCTCCTCACCAGGTCATGTGGGAAGCATTACAGCACATCACTAAACAATAACCACCTATTTAATACCTGTTAGCTTGGGTTCCTACAGAACATGATGTGGTTTCTTCAAGGAGGTGGGAAGCCCCTCCATATATGCAAAGAGAGGCACATGTGGTACTTAATGAAAAAGAAAAAAAAAAAAAAGGGGGGGAAAACCAATCCTGCCAAGCCTCTATACAGTTTTGTAGGCTGTGAGTGAGCTGGCTCAAAGGATAGTTAGTGTTAAAAGGAACTCTTTTTGGAGGTAACACTTTTGATAAGGATGCCATGGGTAGATTACAGGAAAAGCTCTCTGGTACCTGGAATAGGTTTCATCCATAGGGCTTTAGCATAAGAAAATGAGTGGGAAAACAAGAGAGGAAATTTTTGGTGCTCCTTGCACGCTCTCCATTCACATGGGAAGAATTAGAGAAATTTTTTAGCGGGAGCGAATGGTGGTAAATTATAAATGGCCACATCACAGAAAAATACTGCAGTTTTGAATGCTCAATCTTGCAGCATTACCAGCTTACTCCTAGGGTTTCGCTCTCTGCCCTCTCCTAGGCCTGGACATGTGGGCCAGCTCCGAGGGTCCCATCCAGAGTGGCACCTGTGCCACCCTGATGCCCATCTGAAGGGGCTGGGACAAAAGGGAAGCAGAAAGGATAGACATGTCCTCATTGCAAAAGCGCGAGGCAGAGCATAGCCATGGCAAACAGACACTGTGAGGAAGAATAAAGATTAAGGAAATAAAGTGTTCGCTGTCTTACAGCATTTCTCAGCTGAGAGAGCGAGAGACTCCTGTACAAAGCTCATTAGGAATCTTACTTAACAAAGAAGGAAAAAGTGCTGCAATTATGCAGCTTCAACTCAAAATCTTTTCGGAGATCCTAGTAGCTTTTGAATTCACTCATTCACCTATAAGGCACTGGAGAAGCTTGGTCTGAGAGTTCTGGTGCAGCAGAGCTCTCCTGTAAAGCAATACTCACCTACAGTCAATTAGACATTAGCCAGTGCTTTGAAGTTCAGAGACTCTGAGATTCTTCAAAGAAGGTCTATTTTGAACCGGCATTTCAGCCGAGGTCAAACACGGCACCCAGACCTCGCTTCAGACTCCTCTGCCCTCGCGACAACAAACATGGTTTGTGGTATTTCTAATTTGTGGAGGTTTCTGAGAGATGAGCAGATCAAAAATGTAAATGGCTTCAGCCCTCGGGTCAAGCAGGCAATCTGTGCCAGCGTGTGAAGGAAATGAGTATGACAGTTCACAAAACGTTGCTTCCAGGAATAAGAGCTCTCGGTTTCCTAATAAGCTAATGGTGGGCTTAAAGAGGACGCTCTGAATCCCTGTCTCACTCTGAATTTCCTCTGGGTTGCAGCTGGAGAGCAGACTCTGGGCCTGTCAGAAGACAGATCTGTCTACTGGAGGGCACAGGCTTGGACCTACTTTTGGTTACCGCATGTTTCAGCATCTGCCTGACTCGCCAGGGCTGGGATTCAAAGGAGCCTGTGTGTTTTACCCCGGTGCATGCGGGTCCTGCAAAAAACCCTTCCCCACTTTTATTGTCTGCAAGAGTCCTTTCCACACTAATTCTGCACTTGTAACACACTCCTGCAAAATGAAGCCAGAGATGTACAAGGCCTGTCCTGTCTGCTTCCATTAGGGATGGGGAGCATTTCTATCAGTTTGAAAGTAGGTCGAGGCCTTTTCATGTTCATTCAGTTTTCAGGTTTCATTTTTACACACATGCACATATTACAGGTGGGGCTGATGGCACTGTCTATTACTAAGGTTGTATGACACTTCCCGTTATAAGAGACTGTTTCATTTGCTTATAAATTCGCCAAACTCAAACCAGACTTTTTCTGTAATTGCAGCTTCCAGCTGCTGGAAGAGGGGCCTTGGAGAGCACAACGGGAATCATTTTTCCCTGGGTATCTCCAGGTCTCAAAGACGCAGAAAAGGAAACAACTTCATTTAATGGGGGAGAAGAGGACACGTGAGGAAGACTGTGAGGATGGAATGAAATCCATGGGATAACAGGTCAAGCAAAATTGAAATATGGGATGGGAAAGATGGGTTACAGCTGGCCTTGTTTGGGTGGACACAGACTCTGCAGAGAGGAGCCAGTGCTAAATGATGAGGGGTAGAGTAAGGCTGTTTGGGCTAAGTCAGGAGATAAAAACACTTGTAGGAATAATGGTAATAATAATTTTTTAAAAAAGAGACCCTGTGCCTGGGCAAGCAATGAGACTGGGAGTCAGCTGATGGCAGCAAAACAGTGGAGCTGGACAAGGATGCGATGGTTGGGCAGGCTGGGTGAGGAAGCAGGAACAGAATCCATCTGAAGGGTCGGTGCAGAAGGTCACTGAATCACACCAGTTGTCTGTGTCAATGGGAAAATGTCAGGGATGTCCCACAGTAAAGGAAGAACTTTGAATGAACTTCCCAACCTATCCTGGAAAAATGAAAGCAGTACAAAGCTGAGTTCAACAGACACAGTGTCTCCTTTGCCTAGAAACAGGCACTACTTGTGCTCATCAGCAAGGGGAAAGGGAGGCCTTTCAGCCCCCTTATCCCAAAACGGCATCAACTTCTGCCACTGCTTCCAGCATAAACACTGGGTATGAGGGGAAAAAATCATAAAGTGGTCACTAAGATTAAAAAATAATACATTGACAAAGACTACCTGAGTGGTGAGGGGAAAGAGGGAAAGAGCTACTGAGGGAAGCCAGCCGAGCAGTCATGGGCAAGTGCTCCCTCTGAGTCTTGTTGTGTCCCTGGAAAGATGAGAACTGAGGTGCCCCAAACCCCTAGTGAGTTCTCTAAATACAAGTTATATCTTCCCTATGACTATATTTCCTGACACACTTCTTAGGAACTATTTGCATATCCTGGGATTTACACCAAAAAAAAAAAAAAAAATTAAGTGAGATCATGAGGTAAAATTAGACTGGGTGCAGATGGGAGAAGGTTAAAACTACTCTTTTGCCTCCGCGCTCGGAGCTGGCAGGCGGGAGAGCATCTCACGGTAGGAACGCACCACTGCAGAGATAATTTGTGTCAAATTGAAGCTCTGCATTGACAGATAGCTAAGTACAATAACAATTATAATAATAAAAGCCAGGCCCCAGCACATGCTGCGTGCACGGACATTTCTTGCCCTTGAAAATAGCAAGGGAATGGTGGAGCTCTGTGTAACTATCGCTTAGTAAGCTAAAAAATGCGTGAGCTAAAAACACGCGCGTGTTTCCAGATGAATTGAAGAGAGGAGTTTGCTGATGCAAAGTCTTAAATACAGGTTCGAAATGGCAAATACACAGTAATGCATTGGAAGATGCCACAGTGGTTTTGCAAAAGGAACAAAACGGAAGGTATTATTTGGAAGGATCTGTGCATTACATAGAACTGGACATCACTTCGAAGTTTTCCTTAACCACGTGCACTAATAATGCTGCAGGTCTGAGGTTCTGCTTCTCCTGACTGATTACTGACAATTGCAATGAACCACACTCGTGCCCCAGAGCTTGAGGCAGACCTCAGGAGCATTGAGTCTCCACATTCCTCTAACACACTGGGTAATGGAAATGGTGAAAGGGTAGAATCTAAATCCAAAACCACCGCCAAAAAATAAACAAAAAGTAGGGTTTGGAAGGGAAATAAAAATTATTCCTGAGGGTTTAAAACAACCTCTAACTACAAGTGGCTTGGGTGAAGTCTTCCTGTGGACAGACTGTTCTACATCTCCGTACTTATTCTTGCATCTTTCTTTGGTGCATCTGGTGTAGACTAAATTCAGTGCCCATATGACGCAGCGTGGCAAACTGTACACAATAACAAACCCAAAAGTCACGTTGTTCCTTCAGCTGTCGCTCCCCAAAGGGCAGCAGATGAAAGTTGCACCCTCTGTCCCAGTGGTGGGCGTTTGGGAATCTGGGATTCTGCAGCTCCTGGGCTGACACTTGCATTGTGGCTAGAGGTGAGCATGGCTACAACATACCAATATGCCATAAATTTTCTAGGAGAAAAAAAACCTAAGATCACATACAAGAGGAAAAATAATTAAAGAAAGTCGATTTAAATAAAGTTCTTAAAAGTTAGGAAATGCCAAACTGAAAGTTGCCTGGTCAACTTTAATTTAGGCTCCTTCCTGGTACAATGGAATTTTGATTCAGTCTTTAATTACACGATCACTTAATGTTTGTTTCACAAGATCATTTCCTCATTCAGTGCAAAGCAGTTGCCCAGGCAACCTTCATCTTTGCATTTTCAAAGTTTGAGTGCTCAATTCAACATTCTTTAGGAAAAAGAAAAAAAAAGAAAACATTTGTGCGGAGTAACTGTGGACCTGGTCTAGGTGGTTTCCTTGGGGACCTGTGGTGCTACTCCGAGAGGAATGAAGTTCTCTGAGAGAGTGAACATTTTCCCACAATAATTGTTCTGGCAGCAATCACTGCTCCCCCTCCCCAGCCAAAACAAGACTGTGGGTGACAAGTGCTGCTCTCTCCTGAGGTCCATCACAACAGGGAGCAATCCCAAGCTCTCAAAAGATGCTCAAGCCCTCTCCAAAGGCATGGAGCCGGCCTGCAACCAACAGGCTGAAGTCATGGTTTAGGCTCTGGGGTGATTCCCAGCGGCCGGCACGCACACCCAGCACAGGCAGGACAGCGGAGAGTGAGATATGCTTTTGGCTATCACAGCACTCTGTTAGTTACTGTTCCACCCTGGCCCCCAATTAACTCCCTGCTCCAGCCTCAAATCAATTAGGTTTATGCCCCTGCCCAGTTCTCAGTGTGCTCCAGTCTCACATCAATTCTGCCTGCAGTGATTTAACAGTGATTTAGCCCCTGTCTCAAACGTACCACTTACCCCCCATGACATTGCAATCGTTCTACATTTATTTTCTCCTCTTTTTCATGCTTCTCCCCGCCCCTCCTCAATATGGGAAATTTGTCAAAGCACACCCTTTGCCTGGAGTTGTTTTGCTTTCACAAATTAGCACTTTGCAGTAACAAAATGGTTTGCCTTAAAAGAAAAAAAAAAAGGAAAAAAAAATATCTCCACACAGCCTCTGGTGAGAGCTCTGTGGCCTTGGCTGATGGTTTCTTTCTCTGGCAACCTTTTGGTTCTACTCTTCTCTTTAGTTTGCCTGGCTTTCTTCTGGGGACTGCAGTATCAGTGAAGCCAGCAGCCACTTGTTTTCTTATGATGCTCATTCCACATTTTTAATTTGGGAAATGCGTTTGCAAGGCTTCATTCTTCCAGGATTGCTCTTCTCGTGCATCCCGAGTGGACTTTCCCTGGACTGGAATTCTAATCCAAATGACTATGGCCATAAAAAGCTCATTTTCAGTCTGCCAGGACAAGGTGAAACAAGGCTCCAGCCTTGCTGGAAGGAACAGCACTGGGACTGGGCCCCATGGGGCACTTTGGTGTGTTGGGAAGGTGGAGGGATTAGTGACGGGGTTTGGGATGGATCTTATAGTTTAAAATGGGAGTCCATTCCCATTCCTCATACACACACACAAAAAAAAAAAATCCAACAAACAAACCAAACCCCCAAAAAAAGGAAAAATAAGCTTTTCTATTTTAAGCCTTGTTTCAGCACTAATTAGTATTTCCAGCTCCCCATGCCAGGTAGAGAAGGCAAACAGGGATTATTCCTATTCCCCATTACACAGCCAAACCATCCAAGACACCAAGCAGCCACAGTCAGCAGCTCTTTCCCAGCACTCCTCACTGTGGAGAAGGGTTCGATCCCACTCCACTGAGCCCTCAGGGAGTTCTCCCATTGATTTTAGCGGGCACCAGCTTCAGCCTGCAATAAGCTGCCCCTCAGCAATGCGGGACACCCGGCACCGAGGGCTGGGGGTGAGATGGCAGCTCGAGGTGCTGCCTGGCTGGAGGTGACACCGCGATGGACAGGTGCCAGCACGGCTCCGAGCACGGCTCAGCTCCTTCGCAGTTGCACAGATTTAGCCTAAGCTCAGCTCCTCCGGTCCTCCCAGCCCGCCTGCTTCCGGAAACTGGAGAGATTATATTTCAGGGTGCTAAAACGTTTGTATATCCCTGCCTTATAAAACATGCAAAAATGCCATCTGCAGTTAGCATGACTAACTCCAAGCACGCAGTCCTACTACAGATCCCCTCGCAGCTTTCTCCCTTTTCATTGCTAAACACTTTTCAAGAAAGAAAGAAAAATCCATTTTTAGTGCTAATGCCACCTGCAGGTTGAAGAAAAACAGTTGCAAGATCCCTGAAAACTGAACAAACATGCCTTTTCCCCCCCCTTCCCTATCTAACCACAAGGAATGTTCCTGTGCAACTGCACCTTTTTCTGGACGGAAATGACTTTGTCCGTTGGAAAAGCGAACTTCTCTCACTCTCAGATAACGCGGCTTGTCTTATCTGCTGGTGGAAACTTCCACCTGGCTGGTAGCTAGTGATTTGTGGGGAGCCTAAAATCAAATACCCACCAGGAGTTTTCTCTGATGTTTCTTCTCTAACTGCTCCTGGTTCTCCCTGCCCTGATGGGATGTAGGGATCTCAGTGGGCAGTGAGCCATCCTCAAGGAGTCTAATTCAGATGGACACTCAAATGTGCATTTATGCACCTGCCAAAAACTGGCTGGAGATGCTTCATGCTTGAACACTAAATGCAAACACTGCTATTGGATGCACAGCCCCCATCCCTGACTGACGTGGCTGGACGCTCCAAACATGAACCTGGGAGCTGCAAACTCCATATTTTGACACTGAACGCCTTCACCGCAGTGCTTTTGAGCCTCATCTCCGTTCTTTAAAGTGGGATTAGTGACCCCAGCCATATTTCCACGAGGAAGAACCGCCTTGCCCTGAAGAAACTAACCCTAAACGCACTTGGCCAGGCTCTGTTATTTAGCACCACGTTAGTGCCAGCAGCAGGACCGCCAGTGGCTGCTACCTGCAGGGACCAGCCATGCCACACATTTTTCCCTCCATGGAGACCCACCCACATGTTTTCCTCCCAGGCCCAGGCAGCAAAGCTCTAACACCAGCTCTTCCCCTCCAAACATTCCTGTTGGGATCATCACCACTACCACTGGTTCATTGTTTTTGTTGGTGGTACATTTTCAATCACGCCATGGACCCCGCTTCTCAGTCTTGCAGTGATTTTTCCTGCTGTGTGAATTCTATCTGGGAAGCAGTGAGCAGAGCTAGAACAGTCAAGTGTATTTGACTTTGCCCTCACCCCAAAACCGGCATCTTGGACCTACATTTTGTAACCATTGGACTTAAGTACACGAGACTGTGCAACCTCTGACACGAAGTAACGCGGAATACGATGACATAATGTTATAAGAGCAGACAGAAATAATGTGGAAAAGCCCTTTCTGGCTCTAATAGGCAGCTGGTGACACAGGTGAAACACCTACTGTACCACTTAATAAAATTATTTTAATTTAGAATGGGAATGAAGAAATGGAGCCAATTACCTTAGTGGATCTGACAGGCAACCCTAAATGGATCCTTGGTTTGGGCCATTTTTATCCCTATGAATAATGATAAAATGACTCAGAAGAGATGCCTGAGGAAACACTGCGCGCTCCCAGCCCAGATAATATTAATAAGGCAGGCTCCCAGCTGCAGAGAAAGAAACCCGAACAAATCATCGTGTTTTCACTTGTGCCCCCTTTTCTTTGACCGAATTAGAGAAGAGGCGGGTGGGGAGGGGAGGGGAAGGGGAGAGGATGGGGGGAGCGCCTGCCCTCCCACACCTGAGCGGATGAAAACGTCCCTGTCACCTCGAGGCACGCTCCAGAAGGAGTTTGCAGTGTTTCCGTGGGCAGAAATAATATTCGTGGCTGCACTTCGCTGGGTTAAAAAAAAGTTTCAGGGCAAAGAAATGTTGCTGCCGTAGGGTGTGAAGGGACTGTCAGTCAGGAGCAAGGGGAAACACTGCTCCCCCCTGTGATAAATAATATAAATAATTATGGAGGGTGCAAGTACAGGAGGGATTTGCTACCCCCATGGATGGGTCCAGGCGCTGGACCGGGTGGACAAATGGTCTGTTCCAGTATGGCAACTCCTATTTTCCTGTGAAAATACAGATTTCATGGTGCAAGATCAGTTCTGTCAGATTAAATCAAAATGCAATAATCACTGAGCTATTGCCATCTGATATCTAAATACCCCCAACCAGCCTTATCCTACTACTAATTTTAAAACAGACACCTCTGAGAAGGAGGATTTTTTTTTTTTTCTTTTTCCCAGGGAGAGGAATAAAAATCCTCTGAAGTGATAAAAATTAATCTCAATTCATGTTAGTTTCAGTGACAGCGATTGTACCAGGCACACAGGCTGTCCGGTGGTATTTCTGGGATGAATTCTGCATCTTAAAATAAAAAGACAGAGGAGCCTAAGAGATGTTGTTTTGTAGGAAGAATTTCCCCCCCCTTCTCCAAAAAATCATCTTCCACTGCAACTTCTGGGCAGAGGGGCCACGGGAACCAATGTGCCTTTAAGACCAGATGTAACTTGCAGATCAAAAGGGCACAGCATTCGCCCATGTCATTGTCCCCTGAAAGATCAAAACCTCATTATATACTTGGTGCAAGATCTGTTCTTTTAAAGGAGTTTACATATTTCTCCTCTATTTATTTTATTTTCTTATTTTATTTTTCTGACAGCCCCCACCACTTCTCCTTTTCTCCATCTATTCTTATCACTTTCGAATTACAGAGATCTATTTTCAGATGAACGCGCTGAACAAAACCTTCATCTGGGTATTTTTTTTTTCCCCCCTCTCCTCTCTCTTTTTTTTCCCCTCTTTTTTTCTTTCTTTTTTTTTTATTTCCCAACATGGCGGTACGTGCTTATGCCCGCTATCTGCATAAGTCTTTTGTGTATTGCTAATGGAGTGCTGGAATTGTGGCAGCTCTGAGCAGGGAATACATGTGAGCAACAATATGCTGACAGACCCCTCGGTGGAATCTAATCTGTTCCAGCTCATGCACTCCTCAGAAACTATTTAACTTTCATTAAACTGTGTTTGATATCAGCTAAATAGAATGCATACGGCACCAATATAGCTCATATGGTCTCATTCATTCGATCACAGCAGTGCTTTTTTCTTATATTTTCCCCCCACTTGTGTCAGTACCCGGTATAGCTGGGTAAATAGGAGACCTTTGAAGATATAGTTAGTACTCAGATTTCTTTATTCTTTTGTGCTGGTTTCTTAGTGTTGAAACAGTGATTCATGTATGTCTCAGACAGCCTCCATTAATTTCATGTAATGTAGCTTTTATCTCGTAGCTGGGACAACTATCTCCAGCGCTGTCTCCCTATAGCATCTCTCGCGCGCAGCCCCTCCGCCTTCCCACCCCCCCCAGCGCCCCTTTTTCTCTCGCCAGCAGCTCATTTCGGGAGAATTTACTTTTGTTTTCTTACGTTGGGTGGGTGGGGGGGAATAAATAAAAGAGGGCTAAGATTGCAGAGGAGAAGTAAGGTAAAGATCTCTCTGCCCGTGTGGATGTCTTTATGTCTTGCGGAGGGAGGAAAAAAGGCAGGGGGAGCGGGGAAGGGAGGGCTTTGTGGGGAGTGGGCTAAAATATCTTTCGTGGCAGCGGCTGGATAACAGTTTTTTTAACCTATTCACAGCGCACTAATTTGATTATGAATGCAGCACAGTAGGAGCATGCAGTTTCTGGGGAGCGGGAGGAGGGGGCAATGGGCACTGGATTTACAAGCCAGGGCTGTTCGAAAGTTTGAACGGTCAAATGCGCCTTAAAAAAAAAAAATTTTAAAAAATTATCAAGACCCAAACCTCGCCCCAACGGTCACGAACACCAAAAAAATTTTTAAAAAATATCCCCATCGCCAAACCAGCCAGCCCTTCAAACCAAAGGGAGCTGCAGTGAGTGTGTTACCACCAGAAATAAACATTGTGAGTCCACTTGTAAATAAAAAAGAGAAAAAAGCTGTTTTGCTTCTTTTCCCCCTCTTTTTTTTTTTGTCTCTTGAATGATCCAAATGCATTAAAGACTTCTTCACCTTACAAGGAGGATGGAAGAGGGAAAGCAACATCAACTTGATTGGGAAAAGTGAAAGCGATTACCTTACGCTTTCTTTCAAGATTTTTTCCAATTACGTTTTATTAAGTCCAAAGGAATAATCACAATTTTTTTTATATATTGCTTAAGAGAAACAACACGGGGTCCTTTGGTAGAGGGAACCCAATTATTTGGGATATTATTTTGTGAAACCTTTTCATTTTATTAGTATACCAGAGGGTTTTCACATTCGCCAGGCTAAATCCTAACTATTATTACTTTTTGGGAAGAAGTGTCTCACCGGGGCAATTAATTTTGTACATTAACACCGGTCGCTGCTGTGTCGCACGTTTTAAACCAGAGAAGGAACGCGAGCTCCTCGCACGATTTATCATTCAGTTCATAACGGGGTCACCGACGCCAGCCCAGGTAATACAAAATGAGCTTTTTTTAGAGGAGATTTTGCTGTGCAGCAACTTTGCAAAGTCCTGGGCTGCACGGACTTTGCCAGCGCTCTGAGCGCAAGCCCTGGGTCTCCAGGCAGCGTTACAGCAGCGGCTGCCAAAGGGAGAGCACAAGCGTGCCCTATCTGCTCTCTGGAAATCAAATCCTACTGCAGCAACTTCACTCCTGAGCCCACAGAGGCTGCGCAGGGAAGGGCTCGCTGCTACCCAGCCAAAAGGCTGATCCAAAAATTACGGAGATAAGCTTATTGACATTTTTACTGTACGTTATTAATCTTATTAATAGCGTTAACAAAGGCTAATTGAAAATGCATCATCTATAATCACATCAGTCTTAGGTTTAGGGCATTTTTGTCTAAGTAAACCAGAGAGGAGTAATTCACACTCTACTGTTGTTTGCCCCCAGTTTTGGGGAGGCAGGAAGGAGGACAGGCTGATTTCACTCAGCTCCACACAGCCCCAAGCCAGAGGCAGTGAAATTAACGGCTGTGGTTTCCGGCACCGCGAGCCCAGAGATAAAACCAGCCTTAGCACTGCAGGATGAGCACGCACGGGGACAGGGGCAGCAGAGGCAATGCTTGCCCCATTTCTGTTGCAGCCAACACAGGACCCCACTCTGACACCTCTGCTACCAGGTACCAGCAACAAGCACTGCCTACCCTGATGCTCTTCCATTCAAGAAACAGGCCATAAAAAAAAAATACGCTTGTAGGACAAGGGAAAAGCAGAAAGGCACAGGGAGAGCAAAGATGCTTCACTCTCCAGCAAGTGACAGGAAAGCCCAAAGAGCAGCTTTTCCACCTCCTGATGTGGTACAACAAGCACTGCGAAGCCTCCCCCAAAGGGACGGTGCCAGCATGATCCCACAGCCACACACAGCCCAAATGGCCACTGAAAGACTCCACTGCCGAGATCCCTCAACCCACGAGGAGAAGTGCCACTAGTGTCATTGCAGTATCTCCCCACTTGCCCTGTCACAAGGCCACCTCAGAATAACCTTGCCCCGTTTACTTCCAAATTACAGGCAGCACAGCCCTGACCTGTGCTATGGCCACCCTGCAGGGCTCTGGGCACCCTGGGCATCCCCACAGCACAGGGAGGGGTGTTGGGAATGGATTGTCCCCCAGCACAGGGAAGGGTGTTGGCTATGGATTGTTGCCAGCTCTGCTCGCCCAGGAGCTGCACCACAGCTGGGGCACTGAGAGCTGCAGTGTTACTCTTCCTCTTGATGCTCCACGTTATTTTTTCTCTACTTTGGGACAGTTGGGGAAGCACCACTGATCCCCCTGCCACAAAGCAACAACTTTCACATCACGGAAATTCAAGATCTTTGCAAAACCCACAAACTGCTCACACATCCCCAGACCCCTCCCCTGGACAGGGGCAATGACAGCACTGGCCACAACCATGCTTTGCAACCCAGAAGAGTTCACCCCTCAAAGCCACAACAGAACACGCAGCAATGCATTAGTCCCCCCCCCATCCATTCTTTAAAAAATTATTTTAATTTTTCTGCAATATCTACACTCCTGTGCACTGCTGCCAATGACAAACAGAAGGATGGGAGAAGAGCTAAGGCCGGAGGGGCAGGGAATTGCTGGAACACTGGAGAGTAGCCGCCCGAGCGCTGTGTAGCCAGGTAGAGCTGAGAGAGGCGTTTCTGATTCATAATCTCTGCTCAGCAGTTCTCCTGTGCTCTAATGAAAACCGTGGCATATTGGTCGCTCTCGCTGCCAAGTGATGTGGCCATGCCCTCTCCACAGTATCCAGCTACAAACACGCTTGATGGGCACTCTCCGGGGGGACTGCCTGCGCTGGTTTTACATTGCTAACATATGTAGGTACACCTGAAAGCTGCAGCCTGCCACTTCTCGTGGCCCTCGCTGGGGTACCTTTGCTCTTTTGCCACCAAGGGTTAATTTTCTGATGGCTGCTTTGCTGCTGAAGCTGGCCAAGTTTTTCATCGCCTGCAGAGCACCACAAGCTGTGATTTGGAGCCAGAAAACACCATTAATTTTCTAAATAGGAAGGATCACATATGTAAACTGTCTGGGTCTATAACCAGTTGGGCAGGTAGAAGGCAAAGAGAAGGAAAGTGGATTTTTTTTTTTTTTAAACACCAAAGCAAAATAAATCCAAGGCTGCTGGCTGCACTGAAGTTTCTTGGCAAAGCTGGGCTCCCCCTTGGCTTCCCCCATGCCCCCACCACACACACACACTCTCAGCATCACCCATGGCAGTGCTCGTTTTTACTGGAAAAGGTCAGCTTGATGATTTATTGAACAGTTATTGAAGTTTTTTCACATGAGGCTGTATGAAAAAGTTACTGGAAAGTTCAAGGAAGTGGCTCGTGGTTCATATCAGAACCAGGCCGACAGCCTTCCCACACCAGCGTGGCCTAGCCCTGCCCCACGAGTGTCACTGCGAGCGCACAGCAGTGCCGATGGAGGTGGCGGGTGGCCTCGGAATTCAGCTGGAGCAGAGGGCTGCAACGGTGGGATCCAGTGTTTGCTCCCCACTCCACCCTCCTCCAAAACACCCACGGCAGCCCATGCCACAGGGATGCCTGGTTTCTTTCAGCCAGGCACATGAACAAGAACAACTTTCTCGTGGTGCAGAAGGAAGAGATGGGGCCCTAGGGGCTCTCCTGCCCTGGCTGGGTGCAGCTGCCCAACGCCCCCTCAGCCACTGGCCGTGCCTCAATTTCTCTATATGCAAGCTGGTGTGCAGATACTGACCACAGAGGGGTGCTCTGAGTCTTAATTAATTAATTAACACCTGGTGCAAGGCACTTGGAAGGCCTTTGGTGGAGGAGACTACTAAAGTTCATATTATCAAATAACTTAAAAGGTAAAAAAATTAATTAATCTGGTTTTTTCCCAAGTCTTTCACGCAACATTTGGCACTGTGCAATTCAGCTTTCCAGCTTTTTCGTGCCCCTCCACAAATACTTTGGAGGTGCCTTCTGCTCCCTTTGTGAGCTGAAAAGGGCAGGACCAAGGGCTCCCTCGACTGGCAACCACCACGCTCAAACCCAGCACCATCTGAAGCACAGGGGACACCCCAGCCCCCCAGAGCAGAACAAACCCTCTAGCTGAGGACCAGTACAGAAGAATTACATTTTTTCCAAGTTACTCAATATGGCAAAGACACAAAGGAACACAGGGTTTTTTTGCTTTCAGGTGCTGTGTAAATACTGAGGCAATCATAGGCTGCTTGCAGCTGTGATTGCACCGTGACCTCCCAAGGCCAGATCCTGCACTTATTCCCCACTGCAGCAGTCATCCCAAGCAGATGCAAGAACCACTACAGGATCAGGTCCTTAATTAGTTCAATATTCTCCCCCCACCCTCTGCCTTTTACCACTTTCCCTCCCAAGGAAGAGTATTATTCATTAAGGGCTGAGCAGAGCCCACCGGAGCTCATTTCAGCTGAGCTCTCCCTATGATCTTCCCAAGCCTTTAGCAGGGAGCGAGCCTTGGACTCTCTTTCATGGGCTGCGTTGTGACCTGGCTTCAAAGTGTGCAAAGAGGTTCCACGGCTCCCTTTGTGCAGCACAGTCTCTTAATTGCACTTTTAAACACAGTGTAATTTTTGTAATTAACATTATGGTTTCAGAGGGCAGAGAAGCCTGCACTATGCTAATTACAAACTGGAGTAGTCGGAGTAGAAATCCAAGGCTCTGGTTGCTGGGGCCGAATGCAGTTTTTATGAAGGATTTCAAAGCTCCTCCGTGGGCTCTGTGTTCTGAGTTATCATTAGCATTTGATAACATAAAGAATTTTTATACCATATGACAGATTTCAATGTGAAGATTTCACCTGATAACTGGAAAATTTACATAAAGACCTTCATTAGCTCTCTGCTCACATTACTGCGAGCGGAAGAACTACAGCACGCTGTCTCCCTGCAAGATGGGGCTTGGGAGCTGAAGAATTCGTGCTTTATAATAAAATTTATAGTACATTAAGAAGGGAGGTTATAATAATCCTCAATGATGTTGGGAATCAGAGCAATCTGAAGAGTGGAAGAGAGCGCGAGAGGTGACGGGAAGGGATATTTCAGGATTGCCATGCAGCGGAGGCCACCGGCTGCGGCAAAGGCCGTAAAACATTCCGGAGCAGCTGCTCAAACCCCACCACAACAGCCAAGCACAGGCCAGGACCCATCCAGGCTTGATCCCATGGCCATCATGACAGTTTGGGGTGGCCTTCTGAATGGGCAAATGAGGGTTTATCGTCACTCCTGGTGCCTCTCCACTTGCTGCTGGGCAGAGAGTGGCTGCATCTCCACGGGATGCGTCACCCTCCACAAGGAATACATTTCCTTTGCTATAATGGATACAGTGCCTCACATCATCACAAAATTCCCACCACCCAGAAACCATTAGTAAAAGTTGATCAGTGTATCTCTCTTACAGTCATAACACCCCATGGCTTCTCCTGGGACAACACAGTATTTCCCAGACATCTGCACTGCTCCAAGACCTTTCTATTGCCCAGTGGAGGCTGCCTGGCTGCATCCTGTGGACATTTTATTTTCTAAATATTTCATATCTATTACAACTTTCAGTAAATAACTGAAATTGCTCACCAGCAGTGTCACAAATTAAGAGCTGATGCCCATGGAGCTGTTCTGTGGCACACTCCTGCCACACTGAACCAGCCAGGGATACCTCAGCCAGGGGTCTGAGCAACAGCCAGACCTTAAACTTATCACACTAACCTCAGCCTATGAAGTTTACTCAGTCTTTTGATGTCAACAGTATCTGTTTTCTGAATTTCTTCTCAGGTTAAAAAATCTCCACAGCATGTTCAGCTTTAGGTAGAATAAACTCTCTTGCTCTTCCCACAGGAAAACCAAGCACTCTCACCAGCTGATGCACAAGCTTCACACCAAGTCTCCAATGGGACTGTTAAAACCACTGGGTGTCTCAGACAAGCCTCCTTACTCCTGCTGCATGCGGAAGAGCCACACTGGAATTTCCAGAGTTGCCTCTGCAATGTAATCTCCCTTTCCTCTACTTTTGCAAGCCCAGTGCTTGGAGAAATCAAAAAGCAACCTTAGATCAATGATCAAACTTTTGTAGTAGATGGCTTTTATTTTTACAAAATATTTCCTTCCAGCAGAGTATATCTTAATTTACGAATGCAGAAATCTGTCATTAAGCTTTGACCCAGCTTCATGGCATTGTCAAATGCAATAACGTATCTTTTAATAGTTTTATATCAAGTAAGGACATAACATATCATTAGTTTAAATGTATTTGCAAGCAATTACCCCCACCAGGATATTTGTGAATGCTCATGCAAAATTGATGAAATTCTGACATGCTTAAACATTGTTCATCTAGCTCTATTCCTTATGTATAGAAAAAATAGAATAAATAATTCTGCTGCCACTTGCAAACTACTGCTCGGCATTTTCATTCTGTTCGTGGCTTCTGTCCTGCCTTTAAACGATAGCCCTTGGTGATCATTTGGAAAAACAGTTTCATATATGTTTAATTTTAAATAGATGTACTAGATTATTCATTCCTCTTATTATTGTTCAATGCAGTAATTTAAACATGGACCAGATTTAGTACGTGTCAGCTGCCTTTCTTTTACAAAATGGGATAAATTATTAAATGAGCAGAGGTTGTTTGACAACGGGTTTTCCAGTACTTCACAAAAGAAAGACCTTTGACATTCAGCTGTCTTTTGCAAAGAATAAAGAGCAAATCAATTAAGCCTCTATCCTGTGGTTCAAAAACACACTGTTATGGCACATTTTTGCTTACCTCTAAGTTGACTTGGGAAGACTCAACCCATCTCAGTCATACCACAAGGTAAATTATTGATTCCATCTTCAGGTTTCCTTGCAAGCTGCACTCTCTGGCCCAAGCACCTTCAATAGAGCCATTCCTGCAACTCCCCTGCCCATTCCCGGGCCTACAGAAAATGCCCATCAACCTCTGGCAATGTTTGCCACCCACTTGGAAGAGGTGTTTATTTTTGGCTGCTTCTTGCAGGGGCTCTGACTTTCTAAGAAATGTCTTCATTGACAATGGTCAGGAACCTGTGTGTTTACAACCCCTGTGTGAGAAGATGTCCAAGGAGGTGGAGGGGACATCAGGTGTGATATGATCAAAGCTAATTTTATAAAGTTTTCTGGGTCTGTAGAAACCAAAAGTGAAGAGTTTTTTTTCTCTGCCAGAATTAAGATTTTTGTAATTTTGTAATTTCACTAAGTGCTGTTGATCATCTCTCACATTTTTTCATCCTGTTTTTCCACTCCCAAGTGACACAAACATTTTACAAGCTAAGGGCCGATCCAGAACAGAAATGTAAATCACTGAAAGTACATTTGGAAAAAGACTACCCAGCTTGCAAGTCTCCCAAGCCCCTTCCTCACCTGTGAGGGATGCTTCCCTGCTATCTTTAGGCTGGAACTTCATTCACTCAAGTTTCTACCATCCCAAGTGACGGGATTTGCATTAGCTCCCCCCGGGGCACTGCTCCTGCCAGGAAGCTCTCTGTACTGCTCAGCTCTAGCTTTCTATTTCTCCTTTTTCCCCCCAGGACTAGAGCTTTTTGAGCAGTGTGACAGCTCACGGGAGGTCTTTGGGCCTGAGGACTGCCCCAAGGCCACCTGCACAGAGAGGTGTCGGGGCTGCAAGTGCCACCATGCAAGAGGGAGATGCACATATTTTTGAGCCACTAATTAATTTAGAAATAAAAAAAGAAAAAATCCAAAGTTATGTCCTGCCATAAGTCTTTCCTAGGCTGCAGTATTTTTTCTTGCAGCAGAACCATGAAGGCAACAAATGTGGGGTTTGTACCTGCATTTTCTCTTGGGAGGAGCTTGTGCACACCCTGCCCAGGAGGCACTCACGGGATTTTGCAAACTCCTGCAATCCCACTTTAGAGCATTGCTTCCTGAGAAAAGGTTAAACGAGGTTTAAGTGCAACGTAATAAACCTTCACTGTTCATAAAGTTGTGTGATAAATGCACGTGTGGTTACTCTGGATAAAAGCACCGAGGTCAGCAGGCAAAGCTGGGAAGCAGCAGCCCCATGGAGCCAGATCCTAGCACAGGGCAGCCCATCCATCAGCAGCGTGGAATGTTCCAGCCCATTCCCAAGAAGCTCACCCCAAGCTGGGATAACTCCTCACCCACCACAGACACACCACTTGCACAAAATAAGAAACTTTTGGCATTTGTAAATGGACTATGCCACTGATTGCCAGTGCAGGTGAGCAGAATGGCGCTTCAATTATTACTGTTGTTTTAAAGTGAAACTCTGATTGCTAGGGGCATCCCAATTTTATCAAATTAATTTTATTTTCCCTACGTATGTTTGAATAATATGTCCTTTGCCAGCAATAAAAAATTGTCACATACCTCCTCGCCACAAGTAGCAGTTTATATAAACATAGCATTGTCCTGATGAGCTCAGATATGAACCTCTTTGTTTATAGAATTTCTCCACAATTTGCAGTATTTATGATTTAGAAAAGGAACCAAGGGGGAAACAGCCTGTGAGGAGCTATTGTGCCTGCAGACTTGATTCACCAGGTAGGGATGTGGTCACAGAATAATGATCTTGTTGAAAATAATAATAATAAAAGTAGCAGTAAAACAGTGTGAACTTCCAGTATATTCTACTCACTTTGGGAGGCTCAGTAACAGAGCAATTTTAGCCCTGAGGGGGCTAAAACTCAACAGCAAGGTGGTCAGAACCCCTCTTTTCCAGCATTACAGGAGTGTTAAGCTACTTCTGTGCATGTGTGCAACCACCAAGGGCCCTGGAAAGAGCAGGACAAGGACAGGCACCCTTGGTGACACATGGGACAAGAGACTCAGCAGCAGCACAGCAGTCAAGGTT
Source organism: Coloeus monedula (assembly GCF_965178545.1). Taxonomy (NCBI): domain Eukaryota; kingdom Metazoa; phylum Chordata; class Aves; order Passeriformes; family Corvidae; genus Coloeus; species Coloeus monedula. The sequence continues at coordinate 3,601,089 of NC_138782.1, forward strand.
CATCCTCCGTAGCACAGGGACACCGGAGAGACCACGCTGGTCTGAAGAAGCAGTGAAGTCTCATGAAGAATGGAGTAAATGGGAGAAAGATTTCCATCCTCAATTACGCCAAGCCCAGACACTCCCCAGCTGGCGAGGAGGAAGCATCTCCCCCTGTGGGACATCTCCCAGTAAGGACTTTACATCAAGAGACTGTATTACTCCAAGCAAAAAGGAAAACAAAACAAGAGCTGCTTTTAAGAGGTTTCTTCAGGGGTTGTATCCTCCAACCAGCACTTGGCTATGGAGCACAAAAGCCACGTTCAAGAGGGCACTTCCTTCCCCACCACACTGCCAGAGGCCTGGGGCAGACAAACCCCAAACCCAGCCCTTTATACAACAGGGTTGGAAGCAGAGGCCTTCCTCCAGCCAGGCACTTGTTATTGTGAGGGCCCAGCCATAAATTGTGTTTTTTACAATGATTTCCTCCAAATTGGATTTTCATCATGATCAGAGAGCCATTTACTGGAAGCAATTGCTAATTACACACATATCCCCTGCAGGGAGGATGTGCAGCAAAATGAGCATTTTGGTGGGAATTTCTTGCACTTCATACCTCCCACAATTTCACCCGTGGACGTTTTCCAACAGGGCAGGCTCAAAAGTTCTTCATCTGACTGCAGCAAGAGTTTTGGCTCAGCACAGTTCCTGTGAGAGTCTGCTGTATATGTTTTGGTCAATTAGAAAACAAAACATGAAAGCAAATACTCCTTGAATCACTCTGAAAATCCCACAGGGCACCTTGTCCATCCTGCTGACAACTAAAATATTTTTCTTCAGTCTATTCCCACTGTGGTTTTCACTGGCCAGCGTGGCATGGCTTTCCTAGATCTCTCAGGAGACCAGTCCACAGACCACTAGCCCGTATTATTTTTTCCGTGGCTTGAAGTTTTCCTTAGCTCAGTTTCATCCCATTACTCTTTCCACTTAAAAGATCCTAGATAATTCTCCTTATGCATACACTAACAGCTTCCCTGTCTATCCAAACTCCTTACAGAAGACATCTTGAATTTTTTTGCTCCTAAAGAAGCCAAGCAGCCACAACTGCTGAGGATGGATTTCACCACTTTGGCAAGGAGCTGTCTGAAGATATTTACTTCCAAGGTCAGAGCCTACATTTATGTGTGAACCCCTCACACTGCACTGCAAAGGAGCCTTTAGTCTAAGCCCAGCCTTGGGTGGAAACTCACCCTGAACCCAGGAGGTTCTGGTTCCTCTCCCCAACACCTTGGTGTGTGCATCCAGCACCAGCATTTCTGGGTTACACACCTAAATAAAATGATGACTATTTATTTCCTCCTTCACATATGACAAAATAAAACAAATCACCCTGATAATTCCAGCATCTCACCTCGGGACCTGCAGGAGCTGCCTGCGAGAACCATAAATCCTTGTATGGATTTATGGCCATGCAGTTACCTTGTGATATCCAAATAAACCCACCTGGATGAAAACTGGAGAGTCAGATTTATTCCTGGAGCAGCTCCACTGAAGGCCCTGGAGTTACTCCAGAGATTAATTTGAAGCAGTGTCTGTAGCACAGACCAGTTGTGTTGTGTTCCTGGCTGCAATTAAGAGCTACAGAGTGTCCTGGACTTCAGAGCGCAGCATTTTCCCTCTTCAGCTGCATGGGATTCTTTCAATAAAGGTATAATGGGGAGAGTAATGAATAACCTTGTTTTGTTTAGAGATTTGGGGACCTAGGCAAGAGCTGATCAAAGCATCTGGGATAAAACATTCTCCATCAGGAAATGCCATTTTGCTGGACAGGATACTTGGTGCAGGAGCCAGCACATTTTGATAGAACTTCCTTCAGAACAAAAATTGAACCATGGTGTTGTGGTGAGAATAAACCCTAAAATTAAATTTCATTGGAACAGAGCGAGTCAATTATTCATTGCCAAAGAAAAAGTTGTTCTGAACTGTTACTTTGCATTATATCCCTAATTATAAAAGAAATACTGAATTGGAGTGAAACCTTTTGATTTATTGAACTAGAACATTTTGACTAATTCAAAAGAGCATGTCCCAGAAATGTGTTTTTCACAGGCAATTTCAAACTTTGTGCCAGTTGTTCCGATTCAGAACAAGTCTCTGCGTTTTGAAATCACAAATTTCCCAGTTAAACAGAAACAGGATGCATGAGAAAACCAAACAGTTTACACACAACTGGTGGCAGTATTACACATAAGCTGCTCACACGCCCAGAGCCCACTGCCCACCCAGCACAGCCACAAGATACAACATCCCCAGCCCTGGAATTGTCTGTAGTGGAGAGGAAAAGCAGTGACCAGGCTATTGAGTGGTTAACTACACAACTGTTACCTAATGGTCCTCATTTGCATGATTTTAATAATAATGAGCAAAACCAAACAGTTAAGTTGCACTTTCTACCTCAGCAAAACCGAGCCATAATTGTGTAGAGAATAATTTTATGGGTGAAGTGTGCCCTATATTATAAGAGATTAGAATAAAGTGCTCTAATATTCAATGTCTTAGCAGGTGCAGGCACTTACCTGGGCAATTAAAATCTTTTTAATATACAAATCACAGCCAATGAGACTATCAGCACGACAAACTGGATCTTTGAGGACATATTGTGTTTGTCTAAAATAGATTTTTGTTTGCTAGCAATAATTTCTCTAACTTTTGTTTAAAAGAGCAAATGGTAAATGCAGACAAATTGGCTGGAGATTCTTAAAAAAACCTTATTTCTGTGAAAGCATTCATTACATCTCTACCTTTGTGTAATACAGGCACTGATGCCTTTTACTTAATACCTCTTTTTAAAAACATCCACATACAACAATTGATATTACATTTTAATATTGTATCTGCTGGGGGATACTGGGCTGGGTTGAATAGAGTTTGGCCTTGAAATAAGAATCTGATCATGGAGAGCACATGAATTTTCTTTAATTGATGGATTCATTACATTCATTAATGCCCTCCTTTGTGCTCAGAGCATTCTGTGAACATGAACAGGTAAGACAGGTGTAATGCTTCCTGTCAGAAAAAGCATTTTCCAGTTACTCCTGAGCAGTTTCACAACTTAAAAAAAAAAAAAAAAAATCAAGAAAACTTGACTCTGCCACCACCAAGCTCTGCACATAAAACCACACTGGATTAGTGTTAACTTGTGAATCTTTGCTATCTTTCAAAAAGCAGGATTTTGCATGCAAATATCAGCCAAAAGCACAACAGAAAGGACTTTCAGTAATTTTAAGGAGCAAATGCAAAGAAGTAACGTTTGACACCCAGGCCCACCACTTCTCCCACCCTCAGTCCAGCCCAGTGATGCAGTCCCACCCTACAGGAGCAGGGCAGGAGGTGCTGGATCACCCACAAACCCACTTCCCAGATTGTTACGGCCCAGAAAAACAATTTGGGCAAGGACAGCAAATTGGTGTTTGCAAAATGAGCATCCCTTTCTCCTTGTTGCCTGCTGGAATACAATCCCGGTGGTTTCCCAAGGAGGAACCAAAGCCTGGCAGCCTCCTCACTCAATTCACACCTCCGCCTGCACAGAGAGGTGCAAATTGCACCTCCCAGAGCTGCCTCTCCGGGACGGTTTACCCTAACGGAGGGCAGGCTTTGCTGCACAATCTCCCTTTGAGCAAATCCTCTCCTGGAAGGCAGCTTTCATCCAGGGACACTCCTCAACCCCAGCTTCACAGCAGGGAGCCTTGGATGCTTGGCTCTGAAGGAATTGCCACAGCTCCAGTATTTGCAGCTCTGGGGACATGCCAAGCCTGTGCTGGCTGCACCAGGAGGGATCATGGCCTTTCCCATCTGGGAAACAGGCTGGGGAAGAGAGGTGCTGAATGCCTGGAAGAAGCTGGAATAATTTAAGGCTGAAGGCAGACTGAGAAGTGAGTTGCATGGAGACCAACAGGGAGATGCTAAACCAACACATGCAACCACAGACTGAGTCAAACCATGGACATCGTGTGAGATCACTCTGTTGGGAAGTGTCCTAAAGTCCCACAGGGGCACAGAATGACATCAGTTTACGCACACAGAGTGCATTCCGAAACCCCCACAAAGATGAGGATTTGGCTGGAAATTGGAGCCACTTCAAACCTTTTGCAGGTAACCCCATCAGTCCCAAGTGAGAGCTGCTCCCTCTTGGAAGGAGCTGTTCGTTTCCAGAGTTTTGTTTTTGCAAATAGGTGGAAAATACTCCTAGCATGGCTAGCTAAGATAGAAAACCACTTTGCGATATATAAATAAAAACAGGCTTTTCCACCTCAAGAGAGGTTTCAGGACTTGTTAAACCACACACCTCAAAAAAAGTTGTTTCCAAATTAGGCTTCCCTTTCCAGCCTACAGAGAGAGACAGGCAAAGGTACTTCACATGACCACCCCTGCTACTAATGCCAGCGCCCTCCTCCTCCATGCCCCAGGCCTTCCTGTGCAACTGGAAATGAGCAGCTTGGGCCTTCCTCTGTATCTGGGTGACTTCTAGTTGTTATCACAGCAATGTCCAGGGACCTTCTCCTGGAGACCCTTCCTGTGATGAGCAGCAACCCATGCCAGGAGCTCACAGAAAACAAGCTGGAGAAAGCAGCAGCCCACCCTCTTTGCTGAGGGGGTCATTTGGCTGGCCCAAAATCCCCAAAGAGGTTTGCGAGTCCAGATCTCCCTCACCCTTCTATTTTAATGCTTATGTCATTAACCGCAGCACACTTGGCTCCCTTCTTGTTAAACCATAAACATGGGAAAATCCCTGAAGTTACCAGCGCCTTAAAAAAATAAATAATGCAAGATCTGAGCCTCTCTGCTTCTGCTGCGGAAACAATTTAAACCCGAGCTTTGGTTCGTACCCAAGCTACTTCTTAAAGAAGCTTAAAGCACTTTAATGTTCAGACATTCTTGCACGCCCAGTATCAACATTTTGCCTTGCGGTCTCTTCCAAGTTCGCTGGGAAATACACATCTGCAACTGCTTTACATACTTTTTGCATTCTCATTTCCTAGGCCAAAAGTCTTCCACTATCAAGCCACAAATTAATCTAATTATTTGGATGTTTAGTCCTTTTAGGCTCAAGTCAGCAGAGAGTTAGGCATGTGTCTAATATTGCCTCTGCAACGTGACTGCTGGGGGACTATTTAAAGATAAGCACATGCCTAAACACTGCGCTGAATTAAGCCTCAGCATCTTCAGAAGCTGGCTTGAAACTAACTGGGGTTTAGACACGTCAAGAATTGCCTTGGAATAGAAAACCAGAGGATGGGAAGGTATTTAGCAGGTGTGCAAAACCACCCTATGAAAGGAATAGATTGTTTTGGACAAAAATACTCAACACATGGCTGAGATACCTGTAATAATTATGAGAAGGGAACAATTTTAAAAAAAGAATTATTTTTGTAACTCATCATATGGCAACTTCGACAAGCTTGAGGAGACTTATTTCACCTTTAGCGCTGTCTTTTAAGACTTGTCCATGATAAACGAGCAGCTTTTTTCCACAGCACAAACATAAAGGTCTCAGGTTCTGCAAGGGGCCAGCATTGGGCCAGCCTTGCCTCGACCCTCTGGTCTGTGTGGCCTAAAGAAAAACAACTCCCAGAAAGGACTCGCAACCAAAAATCAAACACTCAATACCGTAAATACTTAAACAAAAGGAAATGAGAGTGAAAGCAAACTGTAAGAATCTCTATCACGTTTCCAACTGCAATTTGGGCGTTTATATGCAATACTTACAAACCTTTAAAGAAGCTAAATTATCCAGGCCCATTATCCTGATGTTCAAATTCCACACATGACTCTGCTCTGGCAGAATGGCAGAAATGTGACACCCCTTCAGGGACCACCCCGGGACAGCCACCAGAGGGGACACCCAGATTTGGAATGTCAGGGATGGAGTTCTTGTTTGTCCTGGGGAAGGAATCACCCCTCAAAAGGGAAATTGTGAGGCCCTTGTGCAACGAGCTTCCCAAAACACCAGCGGGGCGCCCTAAACCACCCCAGTAACACATGGGGAGGTGGGTTGCTGCCTCTTCATGGCTGAAGTCCTGCTCCCTGCAGGGCTGGGGCTCCTGCAGCACCTCGCTGCGGCTCCAGCCGCTGCCACCCACTCGCTGCGTGACCCCGGCAGCGCTCATGATCCATCGTCCCGTCACCCTCACCGTTTACAGCAAAAAAGCCATTTAGCCAGAGCCTGCAACCCTTCAGCCCGCAATGCCTTGACAGCAGAGGTTATAGGAGGGGAAAAAAAAGGGGGGAAAAGAGAGGGAGAGGAAGAAAGAACAATGTGCAATCGGCACTGCATTAGAGATGGAAAAAGTACTTAAAGCCTGCAACATTCATCAAGGCTGAATACATAAATGCCACATTTTGAATAAGCCAAGCAAAAGACAATGACAAAGGAAAGGCGCGTTGCTTCAGGAATCTCTATCATTTTCATTTGCTGCTGTCAGGAACCTGTTTTTTGCCTCTCACTCTATCAGCCATTATAGCATTAATGAAGTAACCTCACATAGTTATTGACTGGCTTGTCAGAGTCCCTGCCTGATCCCTTAATAGAAACCATTGGTCTTCAGTTAAAAATGGGGTGAGCTGGGAGGTGCTGTGGGCATGTGCTGAATTTCAAGTGCACTCCTGAGGTTATCAAAAGCCATGAAATGCAAATTATTATATTTTTTAAACACACCGATTTCATGCAACTGAGCATATAAAATTGACTAATACTGTACTTTATGCATTCCTAATAATGTTTCCAAATATGCTCTGCATATGATCTTTCCCCAGAAAGTTGTGGGTGGTATTTGAATAAGCAGAAATGGGCCTAGTTTTATTTTGTGAATAAAGTAGTTTCCTGGATGTTGCAAGTCTCTGTTCCTTCTAATATAAGGTAATGTTTATGCACTGTCTGTTCAAACAACACGGGTAATCCTTTGTCTGAATTTCTGTCTCAGATCAAAATCATTTTCCCTTCTTCATTTTTTCCCCCCTCTCCTTTCATAAAGCATCCTAAGTCCCAGAACTAGTATATTCTCATTTACTAGAAATTGAGGGTTGGCAGAGGGTCTAGAAATAACTTGTTTTCCCAGAAGGTAATAAATCCAGGGAGTAATCTAAAACACTGAGTTGTTAATTCCAGTACCACCACGCCACTGCCTGTGCTGCAGGTACCCCACTGAATCAGCCCTGGTGACAAGCAATCACGGCCTGCACATCCTCCTGCAGCAGCTTCTGGAGGACAAGGCATCCAAAAAAGCCTTTTCCAGCTGGGTATTTGGGACTGCTCACCAGTGGGAAAAACTACAGGATGACCTTTCACACACCTGCAGCCTGTGGTCTGATGATTTTCATTAAGGCTCTTACACAAAACGCCCAGATGTGCACTTGGCACATCTGTAATCAGCCAAATCGCAGCCCAGGCAGCACCAAGTCCTCTTAGCACACAGCACTCCCAAAACACACAGCCCTGCCCCATGTGAGGCCCAGTTCAGCAAACCCAGGCAACTTTCTGGAGTCAGGCTCTGCTTGCAGGGAAGATTTGAACAGGTAGCCAGCCCTAACAAATAAACTTCTCCACTTTGAGCTCAGGAGAGTCCCAGAGGTTAAACATGACCCTGGTTTGGAAAACAATAACGAGCAGCCTCACGTCTCGCTCGGCACAGACAGCGGCGAGAGGAAGAGTTGTACAGTCAGACCTGATTTGAGATTGTTCAGACCTCTTGGGTCTGCAAAACTGGGTTGGCATTCTCAGAAGAACAGACTCCCATAATAATTGCGGTCTTCTCTCATTTCTGATTGGGCTAAAAATTCCCTCAGAACAACTCTCACGGCACTGCCACATCCCTGGCCTGAAATTAAGCAAATTTCTCCTAATGAATACTCTGTTTGTTGATTTGGTGACACGTTTTCTGAGTCTGAAATATTATGAAATTCTTTAATTCTGCCCCTTCCCCCCCCTCCCACCCCATTTTCTTCAATTAATTATTTGCAGGCTGTTTCCCTCCATAAAAGACATTCCTTTTCATAGGGACATTTGGTGGGTAGCATGTTAGAAATGCCTTTCATTTAACCTATTTCCAAAATACTCCCTTAGCCCTGTGTGCAGTGCTAGCAGCAGATTTACCCATCCCCTCACACGATCATGGGAGAGCCACAGGGCACCATAAAGACTCGGTTGCTCCAAAATCAGGGCCAGCGAGTTTCCAAGGGTCTTTGAGGGGACCACAGCATCAGCCAGAGTACAGACACCCTCCAGCCCAGGACATCCCAGGGTTGGTTCCCTACATTTGCCTTAACTCCCTGCAGCTGGTACACACCAGCACCAATTTCCAGGGCTGTCTCTGCAAGGGAGAGGGACCTGGATGCAACATTTGAGATTAGTGTGAGCCATGCAGCTCTCCCAGCCCAGTGCCTGGGAGACCATCTTCTATTAAAATTATTTATTGTGGTCTGAAATCCACAGTTCCTCCCCAAATCTTAGTGTCCTCAGCACTCTTGGGTGACAGATAAACCCCAGCTGTCATCACTGTGCAGGACAAGCCTATCCTTGGCTGAAAACAAATGAGTTTGCTCTTTGCATATGAGGAAAAAACCCCACAACATGACACCACTTTCTGATGCAAGAGAGAATAAGTGGGACAACAAGCCCTGTGCTCTCCACCACATCTCAGGAAAGTTTTAGGGCATTGGGTTTTGGTCCAGCACAAAGCCCAAGTAGCCAACAAGCAGCTTTTTGTGTGAGCTTGCACACTGAGAGCTCTGGAATGGGTAGAGCAGGGGGGCTAACCTTGGTTTAGATTCTCACTTACCAGCATGATTTGTCCATCCCTACTCAAAAGCTCCATTATCTTTCAAGATTTCTTTTTTTGGGACATTTTTTCTTTCCCTACAGGATACCCTGATGCCACATCTGTAGCCCGAACCCTACAAACAGCCTCTCTTGCCCACAGCTCCTTGCTCTGTAGCAGTGACACAAGGAGTGGCCCTTACATACAACATCACTACCAGGAGCTCATCAGTTCCGATCTTGTAATTGTGCTTAATGATTGCTGAAAGGAACCAAAAAATCATCAGTGAACTTCGGCTTCCCCGGTAATTAATATTGTTATTACAGAATTGTTAATAATCATTAGACTCTGGCAATCAATGCAGCATCAAAGACTTTGAGCATCTCCAGAAGACAGAGCCTGCCCAACTCTGCTTCCATGGGTTACAGCTTTGGCCTTATTTTGACTGTACCTCTAATGCCTGCCCTGGGATGAGCCCAGAAAGGGCTCCTAATTGTTTGCAAGAAACTCTGCTTGATTCAGACAAATTCAGTCTCAAGACCATCTTTGTTTTGGGGACATGCTCCAAGGTCCTCAGAGAAATGTACATGGATTTTGTGCATCCCAGCTGCCACCAGGGCAGCACCCAGGCAGACGCTGCTTGGCCTCAACAATTTTCACACGAGCAGTGAAAAATTGAAAATATTCTTAAAGGCTGCTAAACCCAGCAGATTCACAATGGCATTGGCTGTATGCAAACAGGCCCACTGTTCCCTGTGTTTTGTTGAGTGCAATACATTTGGCATGCAAAAGCTGTGTCTTCAGGGAGTTTTTTTTATTTTTTTTTTTTAAATAAGTAGTCTGGACGTATTGTAAGAGACAAAGTAATTAGCATTCACTCAGCCCAGCAGGGCAGCAATTTAAACTTTTACAAGGAGTCAAAGTTCAGGATGCTGCCCTGCCATCAACTTTCTACATACAGATGGGATACAGACTGGAATATCCAAATGTTTCAAGCTACTCTGCATTATTTGAAACTCCAGTAGACACATTACTGTGGGGAAATGGCTCAATCTGCTCCAGGATTTATTGCTATTGTATGTTCAGTATGGAGGTCCTGGAGGGTCAGAAAGAGCTGCTCTCAGTGCAAGTATTTCATACCATATTAAAAAGTTTCTGACCATACCTTTAATCCTCAACATTGTTACAATCCTATTTTTAGGCAGACAGGCACATAAAAACACCCCACACAATGAATGGGTGTTCACACCCTACTCCGAATAATCCCACAGCGTGGGGAAAAGAGGGAGGCAAAGCACTCTGCCGCTCGCTTCTGTCGAGGAAAACGCAACTTTGTTGTCGTATAAAGCAAACGAATAGAAAAGTCAGCAGGAAAAAAAATAAGTTGACTACTGCATTGGATTGATTTAAGAGTAAGTGCGTGTGCTGGAGAAATAGATTTTTTTCTCCTCTTAGGCAGTCATTTTCACAAATGTATGAGGTGAGCACTGATTAAAGCTTGCCAAGAAAGAAGCATTTTTTCCCCCCCTCTTTTCTGTTCATCCCACCCTTCTCTCCCCACCCCCACTCTGCCAGGCAGACCCTGATCTGTTTGGGGGCACTGATGGGGAGGACAGGAATCCCTGCCCACCTTGGGGAAGGAAATCCAGTGCCCCAGGGCTCACAGGCATTCGGGAGGGGATGAGGAGACTGCAGCCGGTCAGAGGAGAGAAAAATACTCTGCCCCACTTAAGGTAATTATTTGGGGCTTTCAGAGGGAAAACAGTAACAATTTTTTTTTTCCTCGTTCCCCACCCCCAGGCTTTCACTTGTAAGAGCAGGTAAAACTGACTGGAAAGAGGAGATAAATGTCTACAAAAGGAATGTTTTTATACAATTCACACTCAGCAAAAGCAAAACAACTCGAGCAGGAAGGAAACCCGGGTACCACAGACATGAATAAAACAACCAGGGTGAAAAACGCTCTTGTCTAATTGCCCTGAAAAGTATTGTCATTATTCTGATGGCTTCACCTGGTGTTAAAGGAAAAAAAAAAAAAGGGCTGGAAAACTTCACTCTGAGTTTTGGTGGCATTTTTGCAGCTCAGAAAAATAAATTCAAAGGCAAAAGCACAAGGAATCAGTACATCAAAATTTTAGGCCTCATGCAGGGATGAGCACTGATTCTGCTGATTCTGTGCATCCCCCACTTTATGCAAGTTTCAGATTCAGAATGAAGGACTTGCTTTGTTTGCAAATAAAAGTATCATCTCCCAGGTTCTTGCTACTTCCTATTTGCCAAGCAAAACAGACTTTGAACAGGAACAGTTCAGCTCCTTCCCATCTCCAGAAAACCTCATAAAGGGTATCACCTTGTATATGGTATGTATAAAACTGGGGAGAAACAACCCTCCACCTCCCCTTCAAGGACAGAGGGAATATTTGCCTTCTTAAATAAGGCAGCACAGGAACTTCTCTGAGTCAGTAATTCAGGCTGCCCTGAGAGCACTGGAGGAGATGGGGATGGCTGATCTGTGCTTTGCTTCAGAAACAAACCCTACAGCACTTCCTTCTCAAATGAGACTGACTCCTTCCCCCCAGCCCCAATGCAAATTTGCACTGGCTTAAGTCTAAAAAGTTTATTTCCTTTTCTTTGTTTTAAGCCTGCCAGATTTCTTCTCACAGGTGAAATACGACAGGAGAAGCAAGATAAGTTTTCCTAGACATTTATGGATTAGCCCAAACTCAGCAGAGAAAAGATAATAATAAAAATTACTACTCACATAAGGTTTCCAGACTTTTTGCCTCCAAGAGGCCTGAAGAGTTTGGGTACCTGTCTGACTGCTGGTCTCCAGCACTTTTGGAAACCATACAAGACCAACATGATCTTGTCCAATGAGGTCAACACCAGCAGCCCTATTAGGACCCATCACAGAGCCCTTAATCCCAGAGTCAAGCTTAGCTAAAACTCAAATAATGCTTTTTTTCTTTGCCTTCAATAAGGCCCATTCCTATCATGCATTTAGACAAACTTTCTTACTGCTAGATGTTCTTTTTTTATGCTACAAGTGCATTTTCTAATTGAAAAGAAAGGTAACTTGTTTTAGTGTCACAGGCTTTAATTAAGCATAGTTTGTCTAGAATAGCTGCAGGGTTTATTTATTATTTATTAAAGAAAGGTTAGTTATTTATTGGGGAGGGGGAAGACACATCTGTGGCTGAAACTTCACGGAATGAACCAGACAGGCCATCACTCAAACTGCTTTAGGACATGAGTGGATCACTATGAGGGTCATGAAAAAAATACTTCTTTTACTGATGTGTTACATAATGAGGATATTTTTGATACTTTCAAGTCTTCCTTGAAGCTGTGGTTGTTTCTGGTCACTATTCAAGGACAAGACATTGGGTTTAAGCAGGGGGGGAGGGATAAAACAGGACTTTAGTTTGGATTTTACTGTAGGAGTGCTCCAACACCACTGAGACAGGCACTGCAAAAGGGGCTAGGGGCACAGCAGGGACAGGCTGCTCAAGCACCCCTCACTGACATTTTTCCTTCCCTCTGGCAGATCCAGCACCAGAAGTGAGGATGAGTGCTGGTGCAAACAGACTGGTGTGCAGGGAGGAATCCTCTGGGAAGTGGCAGGACACGCTGCAGACCAGCTCCTCTGTTTAACAGCTGTTTGGGGGCAGGAGCCTGTAAACCCAATGAGGGGCCCAGAAAGCCATGCTAAGGCATTTTTTTGGCCTTTTTTTTTTTTTTTTTTTAAATTAAAAAAGCTTTAACTTTCCCCTCACCACTTCTGGGCTGAATTGGTTTGATCCAGAGAGGTAGTTATGCATAAGAGCAACCACTTTATATTGAATTAGGGGATTTCTCATGCAACACATCTCACCAATTACAAGGCACGGATGCAATTCTATGATTTATAATACATTATACTGTTAAGTAATATAACATTATAGATACAATTTGTACCTATCTCTCCATGGATTAGAGAGGTGGCACGTGAAGAGTGGATCATTAAACAGCAGTGCAAGGCCAGGGGCCAAGCACTTCTGTTTAACAAGCTGCTCCAAGTACCACCCCTCTAATCCATGGAGAGAGAGAATAAATCGTTCCTGTACCTTGTTCTAAATCAGGTTCCTTGGGTGTGTTTTGGGGGGGTTGTATTAGAATAATAATAGTAATAAGAAGAATTTCTGTTTAGGGGTATCGCTTTCTGGGGCTGAACTAGTTTAAGCTGAAGGAGCTTTTGTTCTAGAAAAGGTCTGGAATTCGTAATCTGGCTGGATTTGAGGGCAGCATGGGGGGGAGAGGGAAACGACTCCCAGGCCATCCGTGGCAGAAGCAGCCCCACCCTCCCAGTTCGATGGCACATCTGGAAAGGACAACCAGCTGCAGGCTGCCCCAAGCGAACAGGCTGCAGACGGCGGGGACGGCCGAAGGCAGGAGCTTGGCTACATCCTTGCTCCATCAGGCGGGAATGTCCCGGGAGCACTCAGCAGCCCCTTAGCACCCAGCTCGCAGGGCTCAAACGCCACCAGCAAGGCTCTGGGCGACACCAGTGCCTTCATGGGTGGGGACACCACGTTTCCAAGGCTGGCATTCCCCAGCCCTGAGCAACCCTGCGGCCATTCCCATGCGAACATTAAGGAGCAGCCGCGGCTCAGCACGCCGAGGTCTTTGGGAGGACAGAGTTGACACGGTGGTATTTCAAGGCATCGATGGCCACATGTAGCAGCTGAAGGTGAGCTCTTTGACCTCCATCTCTTGTGTTTATATTACCTCTCCAGGGTCAATAAATGCAGATACGAACACCAGGCTCGGCAGACAATGTGCTGCTTTATAACGCTGGCACCGGGATTAGGGTTCCATGCCTGGCTCCCAGGTTTATTAAACTCCATTACTATCCCCTTAACGATGACAACACCTTTCCATAACAGTACAGTTGCTTGGCTCCCGAGGAGGGCAGCACAATGAGGGAGCCCGAAGATATAGGGACACTGTTAGGCTGCCTTATAGCCCCTAACTCATCATGTGACAAGGCATTGATTTCTATTGACAATTTCATTGTAATGTCAGAACATAACCTGAATTCATCTTTCATCTACTTTAAAAGTAAACAATGGCTCTTGGAACAGGGGGGGGGGAAGGAGAGTGCTTAAAAATAACAAAAAGAATAAAAAGAATTTTTATTCCAGCTTTTCCTCAAAAAACCAAACAGAGAACCAAGACTGCTCAGCAGCTACATGGAGCAGGGCAAACTATTAATAGAAAACACATTATTTGACAAATTTTATAATTTTATCACTGCTTCAATTTGCAAATTATTCACAAATCTGCTGCCACTCATTCAATTCTGTTCAATTTATGAAACTATATTAAATTAGCATTATTCCACAGAAACTATTTCCAGCCTCCAAAAAAAATTCCAGGTGATATTTACAGTATTTGCTGACAATTCACCATCACCTCAGCCATGGTAAGGTGCCATTACTGCCCTTCAGCTTAACAACCTGGGAAATAAACAGGGACTGGGGGGATCCTCCATTCAGGCTTTCCACACTATGTTTGAAAGAGGAGATAAAAAGGAAAGGCTGGCAGGGCTTGGCGTTGGCACCACATTACATTTCTATTAATAAAGAACAGCAATCAGCTCTGAAATTAATGTGGATCTGTTATCTCCTCACACACACGAAGAATTCATGTCTAATGTGTTCACATGGACCACAGTGCAAACGTTGGGGCCAAACCACTCGTTTTTCTGTTTCATTACCCCTGTGCCTTGGCTCTGGTCTGGTTTTGTGTGTTTTTTCCTCAGAAAAGCATGTGCAGACATGTAGGATAAAGATCTGCCAGCGTGGTCCCTCTCTGTGTTTCTAGAGACTACACAGATGTATTTCATACGCCTCCAAAATGCAAATTGAAATCTGCTAATTTCTATGTTTTGGCCACCTGTTGCACTTTACCACTCCTGTTTAATAGACACATGGTGCAGATTAAAAGTTTTACTGGACTTAAGGCTAAGACACTTCCAAAGTGCTCCACAGATATTAGACACACTTGGCAGATGGGAACACTGAGGTACAAATTTCCACACTATGGTGAAAGAGACCCTGGAGCCTTAGGAAAAGTGAAATAAAATAATGAAAATACACCTCTTCATTTCAGTTTCACAGGATTCAAATGATGTACAAAAATTCCCTAAGCAATTTTCCCGCAGCACAGCTCCCTAATGAGGCTGGGGAAGCAGCTTCACTCCACACTCCCACAAATAGCTAGTCAGGATTAGCAGAAAAGGTAAATTCAGTCTTTCAGGGTGGAAATCATGCTACAGATGCCAAACTGCTGGTCATGGCTCAGCCATCAGCCAAACACTTTTTCCGGTGGTAGACCATCCCATGACTCAATCCTAATTTTGAGACATTTGTCTGGGGTATTTGCTTTTTCACCAATGGTTACTTGGGGTATTGTTTCAAGTTATGTTCAAGTAGTCCCATACTGAATAAACAGTAAGAAAACCATCTAAAATTACTACTTCTCCTATAAAGTTAGGGCATAAATAGGATCTCAAGGTATTTCACGATATTGTCTCGGGCAACAGGAAAGCAGGAGTCAGAAATGCTTTGTAAGCCTAGAGAAAAATAAAGTAAAATGAATAGCCATTACAAAAGGAGTCAGCGAACCCAGCACCTGAGGAGGCACACACTGCTAGGGAATTTGCATTCCTTTTAAAGCATTATCCCATGCATTGTCTCTGTTGTGTGTTCCAGGGACACTGTCTCTCCAGCTGTGACCCATCTGAGCCACTCCTGAGGAAAAGATAGAGTCATCCTGGGATATTGTCACATCCATCTCCCACAGGAGAAGAGACCTGACAATGCCTGGGACATCTTGGCAAGAAGAAGCAACAAAGAGCAGCCAGGAAGGGAAGCAGGGAAGAAATGCATCTCCCAGCAGGGAAGAGATGAATCTTGATAGACTCCCCCTCTCACTCGTCTCCAACCTCCGGGCCCAGCTGGACTCAGCATCCCAACTGCTCTCCCCACGAGGACAGGGGACGTGGGAAGCGCGCGGCTGGCAACGCACCCGCCAGGCTCCGAGGGATCCGAGAACACCCTCAGGTTCACAGGCACCCGGAGTTTGCCAAATCATTTCAGCTCATCTCTAATTGTCAGCGATCTCTATTAGCTCAGTAGTGTGGCTTTGACATAAGGATGAACAGAAGGGTTGTTACTGGCTAGTGAGAGGAGAGGAGCTTCTGGTCCAAGGAAGAAAAGCATCTTCCATGGCAGAAGGAAAAAAAATCTTTTTTCCCTTCCCACATAGGCTAAACTATATCAAAGGCTAACAGACAAAAGACAAAGGGACCATGCAATGGATGTCCATCAGCCTAAATTTCCCCTAATATCATACTAAAAAAAAGGAAAAAAAAAGGTCTTTGTGGCTTGCTTCTCAGTATTAAACAATAAGATTTTTTTTGTAATTGTCTCCAAGAGGAAAAAACAATAGAAAGGAAAATAGGACTACATGCACCAATCCCAGTACAGCACTACTCCATTTGAGTCCTCAGCTCCAGGAGGTGGCTGGTTTGGCAGGGGCAGCTCCTTCTCCAGAACACTTGCCTCTCAAATGACTGCTCCCCAAGACCCAGAGCCATGGTGCAACTCTCCCCATGCCAGCTGAAGCTAAAAATTTATGTGGATGGAAAGAAAAGGGTGAAGGGAAAGAAGAGTATTGACTACACTGAGACCGCATTTTCTCAGATTACGCCAAAATTCTGATCTTTCCATATTATTTCCCTGAACAACAGCCCAAGTTAATAGGACCTAAAAATACCCCAAACACATTTTTGGTTTTGCAAACAGTGTTTCATTCATGCATGTCTGCCTGGTGATGCATCGTTACAATTGTAATGAGATAGCTGCCAGCCCTGGAAGGGTGTATTGCTCCCTGCACTTGGAATGCTAAAGAGGGACTGAAGCCATAGAGGAGGTTAAAATGGGTTTCACTATATAGAAATGAGAGAGAAGTTAAGTAAGGCCTGGAGCTAGAAGTTACCTGAGCTTCTCAAATAGTCCAGGGCCACAACCACTTCTGCTTTACACTTCAATTTTTGCCCCATACAAACAGCAAAAGCATCACTTAGATCCCAGGAGCAGCCTCAGCTATGTGTTGGATCCTGGTATGGAATCAGGCAGTCAGGTGGCACCTGCACCCCCTCACGGAGGCTGGGGATGAGATGTACCACAAACAGGGAACATAAAGCAGCCCTAAATTAAAGCGCTTCCAACACAACGCAATTACACTACATAATGTTTACTTATCTTATATACACTCAGAGGGAAGATAAATGTCTAGTAAAAACCACAATCCACTATTAAACAGCTATAAAATACTTCGCTGTCTTCCCATTTCAAAAGCTCCCATAGTATAAATAGTGGTCAAAAGTTCAGTGAACTGTCTTGTAGTCTGGTGCTCCATTCAAACCATGCTATTTCCAGAGAGTCTCCTGACACCGTATCTAATTTCCAAAATGAATATGCTTTAATTTTCCTTCTTCATGCATTGTGCTTTTTCCTCATTTAAAACAGCAACAGCCTCTGGCAGTAAAGGACATCACATTTCTGTGTGAGATGAAGCTTTTTTCCCCCGATATGCGGGAGAATGGCATGGGTCAAGGGAGAAAAAATGTATGCAAAAAACATCACACCCCACTGACCCCAGTATATTTTACATTACAATTTTGCCATTTCCAATATAGGTTCATTTTGCAGTGGACCATATCAGCCATATTTCAGGATTTACACAAAAAAAAAAAAAAAAAAAATCAGTACCTGGAGCATTGTCTGCATAGGTCTGTCCTAATGCAATATATGGATTGTCTTATTAATGTGTAGTGTAGCTTGCAGAGAACACACAGGCATGCAGGGAATACTTATGCATGCCAGGGAGGCAGCACAGGTGTTCTGTTGGGGATGTGCATATACATTCAATTATCTCTGCAGGTAATACACAAGTGCATTTTGATGGCTTAAAACCCAGCCTGCCGCACGCTGAGGGTGAACCCCCTGGAATCAGGGGGGTTTTCCACATGAGATTTCCTGCCCTGAGCCATTTAAGTCCCCAAAACAGACATGGCAAAGGTTTACCCATTTAAGCTGAGGCTGCCATGCTTTCAGTGGGCAGCAAAAGGAGCTTTATCCCCTGGCAGATATTACAAGCCTTCCTTCCGCCTATAGCACAGGCAGAGATAATTAATTAATCCACAGCCTGATTAGAAAGGCCCATAAGGTTCTGGTACCTCCTCAGGACTTCACCCTTTTGCCTTAAGTGTTTCAACGAGGCCCAGCTGTACCTCGTTAACACTGCCCAGGTTCTCTGAAACTCTGGCAGCTGAGAAAAAAGATGCACCTTTTGTTCTCCCAACCCTCCTCCAAGACCAGGGAAAGGAAGAAGGGGAAGCTTGGGGCAATCCCTGTTTTAACCAGGGCTAAAATCCCCACACTCAGTAGGAGAATTGCCTGACTAAAAGCCATAACAATTCTGACTTCACACACTGCAAACACAATAATGCTCATAGAACTGGCACATCTGACCATTACCAACAAAATAATCATCTGCTATTTTGACAGAAAATCAAATAAGTCTGACTTAAAAAGTACCAATTCCCATAAAATCCTGCTGCTCTCCACAGACCATCTAGGAGAAGGCTCACAAGGGAAGCAATACATGTATACAGGTGTCTAAAAGGTTAAACATACCAACAAAGCAGAACCATGGAACTGGGGGTAAATATAGATGAGGAAAGGGTTTAAACGGTTAAAAAAAAAATCAGGCTTTCACCACAGAAAGACCAAATCATCACCTTTCACATCAAGCAGCTACTCCACCTTGCAACCACCACAGAAAGGAGCAAGTTCAGGTCCTACAACCTGCTCATCACCTCAAACAAACCTTCTACAAAGCTATAAGACTTTAGGAATAACAGGAAGATTTACCTGAAGCTCAGGGTAGCCCAAGGAGCTGGAAGAAGTTGCTTTGAGGGAACGTGGAGCAGCACACAGTAAAACTACCTGCACCAGAAGCTGAGGCTAAAACCATGTTCCACAGGTGTTTGGGATAATGCACTGATTAACTCCCTGGAGCTCATTGGCTGTAACTGCCCCAGGTCCACACCCTGCCAGGAACCCTGACTCAGCCCACCCTAAATTCTGGTGTGGGTGTGCTTTCGGGGTAGATAAAGCTGCTTTGGGTCATTTCGAAGTTCTGGCCAGGGCACTGATGAAAAAGGCTTCTTTTAATAGGAGGCAGCTGGGAGCCTTGGGATCCTGGGGAGGGAGGTGGGGACAGCCTGCTGAAAATGACCCTAAATGCAATTGCAAGAGCAGCACTTTTTTTGTGTTATTTTAAACAGAAAGGATAAAACATGCAATATTTTTTTCAGGTGTTAGCACTCTTAAATGTCACAGAGAAGCATCCTGTTGCCTGGCAAGTTGTGGACTCGGGGCTCAACAGGTTTGCTTGCTTATTGTCAGCATTTACCTGAACTGGTTTTTAATAAAAGCTTTTGAAGCAAGAAAATCTCCTGCCTGAGACGAGGCGCTGGGAGCTGGAGTGGAGGCCCCTGAGAGTTGCTGAGCTACTTAGTGGCAGTCAGTTGCATCCCTGATATATCCCGTGCCTTCATAATTGCAAATCCCCTCGGTGCTGCTCTGCACAGAACCAGCTTTCCTGTCAGCAGTTATTGGATGGGAACTGACACTGGTGTTTACACGTCCACGGTCCCAAGAATTTCCCTATCTGCCTGGCAAACGCTGCGGTGCTTCAAGTGGCCAGTTTGAGCCAGCTAGATGTGGTGGAGGGCAGAACTTGGGCATTTCTCTATTCATCCAGGGCTTTGAACTTATCAAAATGAACCTTCATTTCACATAATAATAATAATGATAATAATAATAATAATAATATTGTTTCCTTTGGCTTCAGAGCACCAGTTCCATCAAAGTACTGACTATTGAAGGTTCAACTGCTAATGGCAAGCTATTTTGAAAAGGGAAAAGTCTGGAGGCAAATTATGAGGGAAAGAATAGATATTAATCATTTTTAAAGTCATTCAGTCTCAGGCATTATTTTCCTTTCTTTCATTATTCATGATGAGTTTTTTTGCTTCAAGGCCAAGTGAATTCACAGGGCCTGACCCATCCAAACATAACCACGACTCTGAACAATGCAGCCCAGCTGAGTCTATAGATAAAAAAAAAAAAAGAGCCCAAATGGAAAGAATGAAAAAGAAGATAATTTTCAACAGTGGATTTAAACAAACACGTGGATGTATAACCCTCCTGCTGATGAGTTCATTGCCCAGTACCCTGTCCACTGTGTTGCCATCCCATCCACTCTGGTAAGGGATTTGTGGAATGGAAGTGCCGACAAGGAACTCATCCCATTTGCTGTTTCTCTGCCCCTACCTCCCTGGCCTCTAAAGCCATTTCGGTGGTGTCCCGCTGCTTTCAGCCTAGGGAAGACCTCTCACCTTTTCTTTTTTAGCTTAATGCCAGAGCTAATGGAAACTCAGTAGTTTCATTTGTAACTTGGATAACCTGCACAGCTTTTTGTAGCTGCAGGGCACAAGCAGACCCTGGAAGAATTGAGCCTAGAGGCATTTACACCTCTCTCTATTGAGAAATTGAAGAGCTTGGAGGAAAAAATCTCAATGCAGAGGAGGTTTTTTTTCCCCCAAAGCTCCCTTGGGGAAGGTTTTCCCACGCTGGGTGTGCAGAGCACTGGGGCTGCTGCAGGGAGACTCACACATTCGGACACAGAGAGACACCACATTTGTGGCAGCTTCCTCCTGCCAGAGAACTAGGGAGCCAGAAAAAGCTTTCAGGGCAGAAGCAATGACGATTCCTAGACCTGTGTTCTCCTCCTCCAGTAATTCTCAGCATCCCCAGGTAGCCCCATGTATCGAAGGAAAACGGCAATTCAGAGTTCCCTTTGCTTCAGGGCAAAATAACCCAACAACATTACTTTGGTTTATCTATATTTGTAACCATGTTCCTTGGAAGAAAGGAGTTTGCTGTGGAGTATCTCTGGCAACCTTGAAGGCAACTGATGTACTTTTCCCACTCTGGAATAAACTCAGCAACATGAATCCTCCCTCAGACTCCACAGATGTGTGCATCTGCAGAAGTCACTGTTAATAATTAATATAATTGTACAACCCCCTAGATATAAAAATACACAGTCAGAGCCTCACATTTTGCCTGCTTCTCTGTAACAAATACCCAAACTGAAACAAATTTAACAAGATACATTACACAAGTCTGCAGACAGAAGTTGTATGAAAATTTTAACTCTCTTCAGCAAGAAAGCACTTCTATTTCCAGTAACGCTGGCAGCATATACTGTAGCTAGGCAGCCGCATTTATTTTCAATTATCATTTTTGCCTTTTTATACAGCATAATGAAATGCCTGGTAAATTATACATTTTTGTAAAACACAAACTTGTCTCTTTATTTGCAGCTCAAGTCTTGCAATATCGTTTTGTCTGCATTAGTTCTAGCTCTTTATGAGAGGCCAATTACTTTTCTTAGCTGTTAACATGTAGAGTGTGATATGTTACTTGCCAGTCCTGGCTGTGACACAGCCTGCTGCAAAATGACCATGGCTAAGGCTCAGACCTTTGGAGAAAAGGGGGAAAACTCCCAGCATTGTGCTTGCTAAAACATCGTCCGTACTTGTTTGCCCCAGCTTCGATACCTAAGATTTTCAACCCACACCCCCTGCTAAACAAAAGCATATTTTTTAGGGGGGTGGGGGGGAGGGAAAGCATATAGCTGCTTCCCCCAGTCTCCCTTTAGAAAGATGCTTTCCTGGCAGATGGATCTCAATATGCCGTCTCCCAAATCTTAAGCAACTCTGAAAATACAAAGTTCACTTATACCAATGGGCCATATATATCTACACCTCTCGATTCCCTGTCTCTTTAACTGGCACTTTGAACTAGTGAGCACCTCTATAATCTTGCCCCATTATCATCCTAATAGCACCTCCCGATATTCATAAATGTCTAGCAAGACTTTCAGCTATTTGGTGTGAAGAAGAAATATCCAGCTAAATTGAGAAGATTACCACATCACCACATAAATCAGTGACAGGCCGCGTGTTATTACAGTTGATTTTTGTTGACAGTTGGCTGTAGGCAGTTGTGTTTCAAATGCCTTTTTTCTCTGGGAAATTAAACAAAATTCCATGCACAATGCAGCCCTCCAGTTCAAAAACTGTAAATCCAAAATTAGCATTTCATACTTTAAAAGGTAGCACAGCACAATTTTCCATTGAAAGGTCTGTACAGTTGTCACAAACGGGTGCTTCACACATGACACTAATGCTACCGATGCCTTTTAAGAAAGCCACCTTTCTCTGATATTATTTTCTTCTCCTCATAATCTGCATACACTATAGTTCATCCCTACGGAAAAGAAAGAGAGCTCACTTACTTATCTCTCATATGGGAGCATTATGCTTTCAGCAATTCAGACAGATAGGCTGGGTGGGAGGGGGGCGCATTGCCGAATCCTCCGCGATAAGAGGGAAGGAATTGTGGCCAGTGAAAGGTTAATCTTCCCTCTCCAAGTCCCTCCTTCTGTCTTGGCATAACCTGGAGAGCAAAGAAAATGCAAGACTTACAAAGTGGAAAGCCACACCAGCACTAAACTGTTCGTGCTGCATCGTGTGGCACTTCACACACAGGGCCACGCGTGACCTAATTAACAAAAAGCCGTCGCTAAAAGTCAGGGAAGCAGCTTGGGTGACACCAGAGAGGACCAGAACTTGCGAAGGAGTGTCTGCTTCCAGCAGCTGCTGATCTGCCAGTTTTGGCTCAGATAGCACCCGCTGCTAAGCCAATTTTTAGGGACTCTGGTGTGTCAGCAAGTTGATCAAGCAGCAGTAGTTGAGACAGAGCGCCTTCCCCTTCTCCAGGCGGATCCTGGGGGCAGTGGCTTTGTCTTGGGCAATAGCTTGGAGAAATCACCACCACAAGAAGTTCACATTTTTAGCTATGTTTACACACATACACATATATATAACACTGGGAATTGAAGCAGAGAACTGCTCTGCCTACTCCTGGGCACGGGGACAGACATGTAATGTGGTTTGTCAGCCAAAAGATGTTACATGTGTTTTCACACAAACACTTTGCTGGCAGCTCGCTGGCTTCTGGCCACACAGTCCAACATCCCCTGGTCAGAACTGCTGGCCTGAAAACCAGATCACCAGCCAACTGCATCTGGTTCATCTTCCCCCAGTGTTCAAGGACAGAGGTGTGAGGCCACAGGGATGATGGCCTGTGTGAAGGATCACCCCTTCTTCCGGCCCTGTCCTCAGAGGGGAGCCAAGGATGGAGAGTCCACCTGGTGATCTCTGATCTGGGTAATCCCGCTGCTTGTCACTGAGAGGGAAGTGTGTTCATAGTAGCCAGCGCCAGTAAAATTAAGTATTTCAGTCAATATTGAGATGGTTTAATCTGAATTCACCATCAGGAATTTTAAACAGCTGCCTCACTCTCATTTGCTCATGGCTGGGTCAAGATTTAGTTTTTACAGCCTGTGCCAAACCTTTCCCTGGTGTAACTCTGCTGACAGAACAGGATAAGATGTCCATGAGAGCCTGGCCCCAGTCACCCATGGTGTGTCACCCGTACAGAAAAGCTCTTGACCCTCTGCTAGAGGTTGCATTTGCACCCGATTACAGGTGAAGACTAAATTAATAGAGCCAAATAATCACAGTGAGATACTGGTTGCTTACCAGTTGCCCTGCTGGGGGAAAAGTACCCAGCCAAGAAGGATGGAAAATGGCAGCACAAGAGAACACAGGGAATATGATGAAGCCATCCTGTGTTCCCTGTTGAGGAGAGGTTGGAAACAGGACGAAGCTTTGCTGTTGAGTGAGCTGCAGCCTACAGAGAGTGATTGAATGATTTAAGGTAGCACTTGTTCAACACTGGAAATATTTATACTTAAGATCTGTAGGGAATATCATAAAAAGGGTTATGCCACTAATACTTTCTCTTCTAACTCTATGGGCACATTTAATATCTTAGTATCTGATTCCCAATGAATATTTCTTACAAATTTTTGAAGCACACAAGAGGTGACCTCCCATTTCTGCTTGGGACCAGCTCCTCAGGAAAACGAGGCAGTGAGGAGACACAGACCAAACTGACATGGTGAAAGAGCGTGGTCCACAGGGAAAACAATTACCCCACCAAAGAATGCCCAACATGAGCACAAAGCAGCAAAAACAAAAGCAGGTTTGAAGTACAAAGCTGCCCATTCTGATAAAGATGAGGAACCAGTACATGATCACTGGGGAGAGGAGGCTGAGCTGAACGAGACAGTGTTGCCAAGAATAGCACTTGAAACTACGTGTGAGGAGGGCTGTGACTGCAGGCAGAAGGTGGCTCTGTATACACAGACAGGTATTTTGTGCCACATGAAAAGCCTGAGAAGTGTGGCAGCTACCTTTGGACATGAGGCAGGTTGCTCACTCCATGGTACAGGAGAGCCCTCCTCCAGGGCCGTACTTTTGCAAGGACAGGGAAAGGCTGATAAGAGGAGGGAGATTTGGGAGCTTCATCCTTACCAGAGGAAGGCATCAGGGTGCCAGGGGCTGATGAAGGACACACAAGGGCTTTGCTTGAGGAGGAGCCCAGCAGCAAAGCCCAGCTGTGGCAAAGGTGATGTTGTGCCAAGGGATCAAACAGCCTCGTAGGACAACCAGCAAACTTGCCCAAAGAACATGTCAAGCGCAGAAATTATCCTTCAACAGAGGAGATGAGGCGATCTGGGGTGGTGACAGTGGGAGCAGGGGAAGCAAAGGAAGTGTGGGGAGTCTGACTCACAGCCATGGCAGAGCAGGTTGCTCCAGAGAGCCTGCACAGTGCTGGAAATGGAGAGCCTTCTCGTGCTGTCCCCTGACATGCAGTTCTCTGAAATGTTTCTCCAAAGCTTCTGGGTTTGGCAGCCCTACAGACACTGTGTAGAGGGGAGAGCCTCTGGGTTTGCCGTTTCAGTGAATGTAAAGGGTGCAAGCCACCCCTCTCCTCTGCTGGCATCCTTTCCTGCACAGCCCAGGTGTTTGCATCTCAACAGCAATTTTGTACTGAACCCAGCAAGATGCGATGAAATCCCTGTGCTTGTTTCACAGAGACATCCGGCTTTGAGGGAAAGATCACACTCAGCTTTGGATTGTAAGCCCAGGGATGTCATAAGAACAAGTCAATTACTTCACAAACGAGGGGAAATACTTTACAAATTTTAGCTGAACTAAGTAGAGAAGAGAAATGAAACTGTAAATCGTCAAATGGTGTGTCTGTTTATAATTATTATCATGCAAGTAATATAATGTTAGTTGAGCAAGATAATTTTTGTGTGGTTTGGGATTTCCCAGTTTGCATCTTTCTGCCTGCAGATCTAGATCTCCAGGGCAGGTAATTTTTTTTTTTCCTGATGCCTCATAAAGAGAAAGAAATGCTGAATATAAAACCTGACAGGAAGCTTTTCCTTTCAAAGTATAGTTCACGTGGTTGCTTAGAAAATGCAGTTCAAATACTGTTCTTTACTTTGTTCTTACAAGTTGTGAGTAATACACAGATTTGTTCACATGGCAAAGGCTATGAGTTGCCTTGGAATAATGTCAGGTGGCTGTTGCTTACAGGACAGAGTACTGTGCTCTCTCCCAGCTCCAGGCCCATCTGTATTAGGAGCTGAAGCTGGATTTAACTGCTAGCTGAATCACAGAAGTGTGCAGGCTTCATGCACCGCCTTGAGTTGGGGTGCCCAGAAAACTCTTCAGGAGCAAATAAAATTTATAAAATATCCTAGGGGACATATGAGAACTGGAGCTGAAATTTAGTATTTTCGAACTGCTCTCACCCTTCCTCCTGGGACTGCTGCTGATCTTTGATCACTTCCCTCATTTACAAACGCTGTCATCTCACCATTCTCCTTCTACTCTGTATCATTAATACAAATCTGGAAACAATGGCTTTCTCCCTGCTAAAACATTGCAACATCCCACTATTTGTTTCCTCTTCTAAAACGGATCATTCATTATAACCCATATCCCCCAAAGAATTTTATCACTTGAAACCTGTTTGCAGTGAATCTAAAGTAGCCGGAAAATCATCTCAGAAATTCCTGCATATGCTGGAGCCGACTTCTCCTGGAAGCCCAATAAAGTGTTGAGTCCCTCTGCAGGCAATATCCATTTTTCTTGTTTCTGATACAGTCTCCAGCAGTAACCCCTGCAGCTGTGCACGATCCATTTTTTTTTTGCTGCTGAAATTCACTGCTCAGCTCTGTTAGCTCTTGTACCCACTTCATCCCGGAGAGTTGGGATAATTGCCTCCTTGCTTCGTCGTTCCACCACCTCCATGCTTATCGCAGAGGTCAGCTTTTCTTTTATCTCTCCTATAACCAACTCGTTATTTGCTGCTTTCTCTTGCAAGGGACAGGCTGCTGCTCCCTGACTCCTGCCCCATTCCACTTTTCCTGGTGTTTGTGCACCTCGTTTGAATATTTCTGCCCAAAAGGACATCTCTACCTCTCAGCATTTGAATTTATTATTTTACTTTGTAGTCCATGGTCCCCAGCAGCAGCAGAGTTTTGGGTGAATACTGACCTGTGTGAGGAGGTATCACCAAAATGCTTACACCTGCAATTGGAGAGTTGTGTGAGCAGGGATTTTCCCCAAATATCTGGGCAGCCATTAGGGTCATGGAAGGTTTTCTTTAATAAACTAAATAGGAATAACATGCTCACTGGTTTTTACCTGAGAAAGGTTATGCGACCTAGTAATGTTAGAATACGTTAAAGGTAAGGCTTGGGACTTAAATTGCTCAAATGCTGGTAGGAAAAATAAGGAATGCTGAATATAAAACAAAATAATGCAGAAAATGTTCTACACTGTTAAGGGTGAAGGCAGCTATGGCTTTGCAATATTTGCCGTCAGGGAGGCTTGGACCAAAGCTCCCTTTGAACTACTCACAGTCAAGAATAAATGTCAGAATGTGCATGGGTGAAAATTCAAAGTGCAGGAAGGGCAACCACCCCTCACTGTTTTATAAGTCCCCAGACTATCTAAATACTATTGGAGACACTTTAAAAAAAGATGCAGATGATCCAACTCTGAGCTAACCCACAGAACTTTTTCTTGGGACATACAGTGTTTTGAACTAACAGCAAATGCTGGACAAGCGAGGAGTGGCTAGTAAGGTCTGGAAAGCACAGGCAGAGCCTGGCTTACTAAAATCAGCCTTGAAGTGTCGCTCACAAATTGTCACCAAAGCACTGTGAGAGGAGTGCAGACAGGGCAACTTTTGCAGATGACACTCGTACTTCCAGAGGCTTTCAGAGGATATTATGTAGCCATTTCCCTGTTTGAAAATGTGCCTCTTCAAGTAAAACAAGAGATCTTTGCATTTTTAAATAACACATCCACTCATGTAAAATCTCTCCTCCAGCGCTCCCCTGAGCAGCAGTGGTGCTGTCTGAAAATACAGGTGTTTTCTGGAAATATGGCTGTCTCCAGCTTTTCAGTCTGTGTCAGTGCAATGCAGCTGAACTTCCTAATCAATGATAATTCATTGTAATATTGATGATGACCATGCATAGAGACATAAAAACCCAATTCTTTGCTGTTGCTTAATGCCATTGTGAAGTTCACACAGGCTGGGTGGTCACACACTCAGCACACCAGGACAAAGCCTGGCTTCATCCTGAGGCCACCAGAACAGCAGAAGAGTAGAGTCCAGTCCCACACCTGCCACCAGCCAGCCCAGCAACCCTGAGTCACATTATTTGCTGTTTCTCCTCACAATATAATCTATTTAAATCTGAAGCTCTGTAAGACAGCAAATGTTTTTCTTCAATGGGGTGTGCACAGTTCCTGCCACGGTGGGACCTGAGTCTCGGCCAGGACCTTGGTGTAGTGGGGTAAGAAATCAAGCAGAAAGAGCTGGCAGGAGAGAAGCAGCACCCCTTGGCCTCAGCAGAAATCTGATTTCAGAGGGGGCTTGTTTTAATCCAAGGGAGTGAAATACTCTTGGGTATTGTTCAACAGTGAACACTCCTTGCTACCTCTGTTTCTTAAAGTGAGTGAGAAGGCAGCCTGTGCTATCACAGTGGGGAATTTGAGTCTTGCAAATTACTCTGTTTCTTTGTCCAAGCAGCCAAGCTGGGAGCCATGTCATCATGAAGGGTCTGTGAGCGTGGCAGCTGCCTCTCACTTCTCAATTTGCTTTTAAAAGCAAACCATAGGCCACGCTATGCCACACAGTACTAAGGCACAGAGCCTCCAGACCCAGTGGGACCTCAGCCACTGCCATTTGAGTAGCAGACAGACACCAGAAACCTCTGAAGAGCCACTGGGGCGTGTTGGCCACTCCACATCCGACACCTGCAAGGCGGGGCCCGGTGGAAAGCCCCGTGGCCACCTCAAAGGCATGGCCAGCAGCCTCAGCAGCAGGTCTACTGCTGTGTCATGTCCCTGCTCATCCCCAGCATGGAGGGGACATTCAGAGCCAGCTCTCAGGGACAAGACACTCCATGCACAAACACCTCCTTGCATAGGTCCCATAGGGCAACTCGTGGACTGCCCGGCAGCTGGTGGCAGCTGGGATGTGACATCCTTGGCTCTTGCAGGCAGAAACCTCCCAGGGCAAGAGCACAACCTGCAGAGCTGCTGCCTGTGCCTGGGGACAGCTGAGCCCCAGCCTGGCCAGGATGTCCCACAGAGCTCATCCTCCTGCACCTCACATCACCCATGTTTAGGGGCACCACCACAGCACTTGGTGCATTTGCAAGGCCCCACCACGGCTGAACTGGTATTTTACACTTCACACAAGTGGACATGAAGAAGGCCCACTTCTCCTTCATGTACTTGTTACTTCAGACCTGTTTCCATCTCTGAAACACGTTGGCATTGTTCAACATGGCCGGCCCTGCGGATGTGAGCAGGGTGTGTGTTCAGCTTCTCATCTGAAATATTTGCATGAGCCACTGGTTTCCTCTCTCCCCACTGGGGACAGGAGGCTTTCTCTCACTTCTCTATTTCATCATGATCTATAGAAGTAAGTTCAAAAGGGCAGGAGCAAGGGTCTCACATCCTGATGCTTTGACTCACCCTTGTGAAAAGTTATGGGTGTCAGTACGGCTACAGCTGCAAGCTTCCCCCGAGCCTCTTCAATTTCTGTCTCTTTGCCACACTTGATGACAAACAATAATGAGCTTTTACATTCCCTCACTAACTACTTTATTTCTCACACTCACAGGAAAACATATACACACTCAAACATACACACACCCCCTCCTACATGCCATTTATCAGTTAACTTCTGAAAAAAAAAAATTGGTTTATCTACTCTGAAGATATGGGTAGGTTGTGGCCTTCAGCCTTACTGGCTTTTGAAAAGCTACCAGTGATCAATTCTGTAATAGTTTTTACCAGATTAACATAAAAACTTTAGTCTGAAGAGCTTTTTCTTTTTCCTTTGTGTCAAAGACCACGGTTTGCACTCTGCATTTCTCAGCCCAGTAAAAGCTGTGCCATGCGTGGTACCTCAAATTCCCCATTCTCCATCCCAGAGCAATCTGTCTCTGTGTATCACACTCCCAGTCTCCACATGTGAGTACCTATAAAGGGACTGACAAATAAGATGTTGTGAACGCTGCTCTCGGTTCTCACTCACTAAAACTTTGTTGAATTTGCTTGGTTTTACACCTATTACAGCTCAAAGACTGTTTGCTTCTCCCCTGCAGGGCTGTGGAAGCAGCAGAAGTAGTTGGGAAGGAAAATCTTCAGACCTGCTTTCTCCCTTTAAACTGCTGAACAGAAGTGTTGAAGTCTCAAAGTTTTGCTTTTCTCTGGCTTTTGTTTTTCATTTTTTGGTTTTTTTTAATGACTGGCTGCCACAACTCAAAATCCCTCATTCTGTATCAGCAGAATTTAGACACACTGATAATTCCGATTTCCAGGCAAGATACTCGGAGCGAGCCTTCCTTATGGTTTTCCTCTAACACCAAGAGTTCAGATAATTTGAATCTAACAATTGACTTTATTCTCTTGTTTGAGTTTTCCTTTTCCCCAAATGGCAGGAGAAAAAGAAAAAAAAAAAAAAAGAACAACCAAAAGAAAAATAAAAGAAAAAAGAAACACAATTTTTATTGCATGGAAAATGCCTGAGGGGAACAAACTAAATTCAGGACTAACTTGCAAAGGCAGATTTTACAGTTGCAAAATCAGACCATAATTTGGCCCAATATTCTGTTTCAGTGCTTGGCTCAGTGGAGAAACCAGGACATGTTTTTTCCTGCCCGGGAATTATTGTTAAAATGAAAAATGAGTTTTCATAGACAGGGAAGTATCATTGCTGCAAGCAAGCATGAACAATGCTGAATCTCGGTCATGCGTAAAACCCAAGAAGTGGCCAAAAAAGCGCTTTTCTGAGAAAGCTGGCAATCCCTGCTTTGGAAAGTTGTACCATACCCCACGCCAACTCGCTCTACCAGCACCAGCTGTAGAAATTGCTCTCCTTGAAACAACATCTACCTAATTTGTAGCAGTTAATAACTAACAGCATATAATTTTAAAACCCAGCCACACTTTGCTGGTTCCTGCTTTTAATTAAACCTGACTCATAGCGATGAAGGGAGTGGGGATTGGGTAGGTGGGATGCTGGAGTTGCAGCCTGCGATGAGCAGGGCCAGCAGTGGTACCCCTGGTAGGGTCCCCCTCCCCTGCTCCTATGTGTGCATATTAATTCAGACTCCTGTCAATCAGAGCTGGTTACTATGGCAATGCCGGGCCTAAACTAAGGAAGAGCCACTCACCCCTCTCTGTGAGTAGGGACGAAGAAGCCGATGGTCAGAACCCAGCCACAGAGCTCCTCCAGATCAAGACATGTGATGGGAAGTTAATGATGTATTAAAAATGCATGTTAATTAATGAGATTTTAAAATTATAGCTTTTGCTCATGCCATAACTGGTACGCAAGTGGCAGGAGGGCTGGAGCGAGCAGCTACCACCTCCTCACTGCCTGGCAAGGCCACTAACAGCCCCTACACATCCTCCATCGAGGCCAGGAAACAAAAAGTGCCGTATGTTCCAGGGCATCCTGGATATATTGTGTAACAGCAGCTTGGACATCACTCAAGCATTAAAGCAGAGCTTTCCCTGGGCCTGAAGCAGCTCCGTGCCCCTTGCTACCACTTGAGCCTTTGAAATCAAGAGCAGTTCGGACCGAAGGTCCCCGGCCATCAAAGCTCCACCTTGCGGGAGGCAGCGGAGTTTTGGCGTGCGGAGTCTGGAGGCAATTCTCTATCTGCTGCTGAATTTGTTTTGCAATTGCAGTATGTCTCTGTCCATGTGCCATTAAGAGCTCAATTCTTTTATTGGTCCCCCCCCCCCCGCCTTTTTAAAACATCATGTTTATGCAAGTGGACAGGAGGCTCTCATATCTGGGTCACACGTTTGCTGGAGGTCATTGAAAGGCTACAAAATGGAGCATGCCTAATTCTGCTATTTCAGAAGTTTTCTCACATGTACTCAAGACAATTATGCCTATTAAATGAGTTCATTAAATTTCAGAAATCCTTTGAAATTCTGACATACCAAAAAAATATGCTGAACTCCTTCCATTTCTTCTGACACCTCCTACAAATGCTCTAATCCGAGGAGGTGCTGGGCACTGCAGCTTGGCTGCCCGTGACGTGGCCAACATATTAAGCGTGTCCTGTCTCCATTGCAAGCCAAATAAACTAAGTAAATAAAACAGGGCGTCGAGGTCCATCAAGTGACCTTTGCAGCATCACTGTCACTGGCCCAAGCACCACTCTACCGAGAATAATTTAGAGACACGGGATAAATGTCACCGATGCTCCTTAAGAGCTGTGGGGTTTGCGACAGGATGGGACACTCAAGGCTTTTGCAGGACTGAGAACGGGCTTGGTACTGAGCTGCAAACTTCAGGGATGCAGGAGGAAAGCAAAAGGCAGGCTCTGTTTCATTTGCTCTGTGCTGCCCTGGGGGCAGCTGTGTGGGACATCCTGGTCCCTGCCCTCCCAAAGGAGAGCAAGGACTGCAGAAGGATATTTTTTAGGCTAGGTCACACATGGAGGAAGAGCACATAACCGAGTCATGGAGCAAGGCAGAACTATGCTGTTGAGAAGCGGCTTTTCCCACAGTGAAATGTCCTGATACTCAAAGGTGCTGAGCACCGGGAACTGAAAGCGAACAGGAGCTGTAGGTACCCAGTCACTGCAATCACATCCCACAAATGCTGAGGTGCCACACACTAACCATGTATGGATACTTCTTGTTTTACAATATGTGGAAACAGAAGTTAATAGCTCATTGTTGCAATATTAGTCATACACAGACCTCAGGTCATGGGATTGGCTCGGCATCGAAAAGTTCTATGGGCCTACAAAGAGAGCAAAGTGTTGCTTAGGGAAGCATGGCTCTGAGCAGCACTGTCCCTTCTGGGGAGCTGTGTATGTACTCAATAGCAATTTGGAAATTAAAATGTACACAAGCTGATCGCTCATTAAGAAGTGTTTCTTTTTGGTGCATAAGAGAGCATTTATCATAGTCGGCCCACACCAACAATCAGCTTTGGACAGGAGCCACCTTTACTAATGAATGGGAGGGAACAGTTTTTAATCTCTTTGAGATCTCTTATCAATTGATTTTGGATGATGTACGGTAGGTTTTGTTCTCCAAGAATTACGATACTCCTCGAGTGGCAGCAGAGACCCAATATTTCTGTTGTATGGCTTTGTCTCCTGACACGATGCTGTTTGGTCTTGACACTGTAGCAGCCTCCCCACAGACTCTTTGCCATTGTCTCACATTATCCTTGTCTCCCTTGCATTGTCCAGCCTTCCCTGTGATTGCAGTAACACAAATCTAAACAAACCAGGGAGGGGCAAATAAACCAGCTGGTATTTTGATGAATTCTAGCTGCAAAATATTAAAAAGATGTTTTTCAGCTCTGTGCTTGCTGATACGGTGAGAATGAACCTGCCTGGGAGTCACGTCAAGCCCTTGAATGGTACCTGCGAACGAAGGTGGCCAGAAGGCACTGAACTGGCATTGAAGAGAGAGCCTTTGATCAGGTCCTCAGGAAACACTTCCTCTGTCTTCCTGAAGTGTAACTTTAGACCAGGCTCCACCAAGGCCACTTCACTCTTTTGTGCATCCCCTTGAGCTCAGTGGTGAATGAGCTGAAACCCGCTCTGTTTCCTTTACTAGGTGGCACGTGTCAAGGATCCCTGCGATCACTTTTGTTCCTTGCTTTATCTAAAGAGTTCCTTGCAGGAGCCTGGGGTGTCAGTGGTCATGAAAAGAGCATAGCTGGAATATAGCAGTATTTTATATCCTCTGGGCAGACAATTAACTGAGCCCCATTAGTGGCTGGAGTCTCAGGCCCGGGTCCAAACAATAGCAAAGAGGTGGCAGATCTCCGTTGGGAAAGCGGGAACACCGGTCTCCTCATGAGAGACTCCAAAGCTGCTGGAAGCCTGGTGGCTCTGCCCCATGTGTTCAGAAGGACAGCAGTGGGCGCTTTAAGGGTCTGGGTGGGTGGAAGATCGCTGCAGCAGCTCTAAATACCCCCAAACTGCTCACATAGTTCCAGTGAGGGGTCAGTCTGGCTTCTTCCTAAGTCAAGAGAAATTCTGTGCTCAGTGCCACTGGGCAGATCCTTAGTCCTTGAACCCCTCTACCAGCTCTTGCAGGATCATCCCTGAGGATTCGGTCCCAGGTGAAAGCAAAGAAAAATTGGACAGCAGAAAATTAGGGCAAGAAAGAAAAACAGTACACTTTCTTTTGGTCAGGTGCTATGGATTTCAGCATCTCAGCCTGCTACAGGAGGAAGGACCACAGTGACCAACCCTTCTGAGAGAAATTCCCTCAGCTCCTCTCGATAAACACACACATGGAGCGGAGTTTCTGCTCCCGTACATGGATTTCCATGACTCCTCATTACAATCAGCTCTAGGAGAATAATGTCATGCAAGATGTCAAAAACAGGAAGCAGCATGCTAGAAGAGTGCCACTTGGAAATAAAGCCCTGCTTTTATTGGATAGCTGATCTGCTAAAAGCAGTTATTTGAAATATCTGCAGATCGTTGGGATCCATGAATAATTGCTATCTGCACATCTCAAATTCTTTACAGTTTTTGCTGTTACATAGCTCTGCATGTCTATAAATAGTAGAGCAATGTCGCTCACTGCATAATACAGTCTCTGTGTTTTTACAACTCATCATGAACTTCTATGTAATTTATTTTTTATTGAAGAATTCCAATTAATGGCTTCCTGGTGATTTTAAAGCCTCAAATTATCAGTCTCTGAAAACAAAGCAGAGAACATAATTATAATAAACCGAGAATTTTTCATTTTGAAGCTTATCTGTTTGTGCTAAGTATCTTGTCTGTAAGTAATTAGTGCCTTTATTTTTTTCAGTAAAAATAATGACCATTCTATGCTGCACATCCAAATTCCACTAACTGCTAGATGTACTGTATACATTATATTTGAAAATGCACCACCTTGGACCAGCTTTAAAGTATTTCATCAAATGATAATGGCAACAACAAAATACATCTGTTTGTTGGAATAAATTATGTGACATATTAAAAAAAAAAGCTATTATATCTCTTTCTGCTCTAAGAGTAAAAAGCCTTTTAAAAATATGCACTTATTTATTACAATGGTGGTGTAGGATGATGGTGAGCTGCTTTTAGGCTATTTATAATTCTCAACTGCTGATCTGATGATGGTATAGATGGACAGAGCACCCTTGAGGTGGATGTCTGTCCTTACTGACACATCTTTGCACTGTGCTTAGTGCCACCAACCCAAGGCTGGAAGCTGTGGTAGGTAACAGGAGAAATCTGCTGCACCTCTCCCAAGCACTCCTTCTAAGGAGGGAATTTAAACACAACAGTGAGACCCTGCTCCTGAAAACCTGGGGAAGCAGAGTGGGTTGGGATATTTAGAGTCGCTCCAGTGCCAAGAGCAGATTTGTGGCACTGATATTTCACGAGGGGCAAAACTTAGCACGAGTTTCCTGCATGGTCTCCCTTGGATGCTCAGTGCCTGTCTGTGTTTGGAGGTGGGATAGTTTTCCCAGCTACAGGTAAATCAGTTTATAACTTGGATTGTGGGGGCTGGTCCTGCCTGCCATCATTGGAACTGAGCAATTTCTGTGCTATGTGGGACCCCCAGATACATCGAGAGTCCCCCACAGCAAGGGTGGAGGGAGACCTTGGCCAGATCTCTGGTCCCACATTTGCTCTACACGTCCAGAGCACCCTCTAAGCATTCAGAGAGGAAAGTGGGGACCAAGCCCTAAATGAGGATGAGTATGCCCTGTACCAGCCTTACTCAACATTACCACAAGTCTAACATTCACAGCCCTGCTTTATTTCCCTGTCTTGTACAGTAATGCCTTTTCTATTGTGGCATCGAGCAAAGAAATCACAAAGTCAATAATCCAGCAGCAATGCACGTTGGATAAAGTGAGGAGGGATGAATTAGGAAGACAGGGAGGATACTTCCCTACTCGAATATGTTCCTGGTGATCTGTGGACTCTCCTCTGCACCTGCTGCAATGCCTGCAAACAGGTATGAAGCAACCCCCTCCTTTTACTTTTATAAGGGATCCTGCTGATTCCAGTAGAAACTTCCTAAAGAGAGTGAATTTTAAAATGAACCCTAGGTAAAATGCTAACTCCATAATTTTAAACCATAAATAAACATGCCTTAAAAATCTAAAGTCAAGTTAGAGTAACATCAGCTCCCCTCACTGGCTGGCTCCTCGCTCAGTAAGAAGCGGGGATGGTGCACATCGATTGGACAGTGAATGTCCCTCGACATCTGAAGGGGGTTCAAGGTCCCTTCCCAGCCCGACCATGGCACAGACCAGAGCTGGTGACTGTCCAGCCCCAGCTCACACCTCCTGCAGCCTTGAACCAAGATCCCTGGCTTCACTTCTGAGTTCCCTCTCATTTTGGCAGGCATCCAGGCCAGCTGCTAAAATAAATCTTTTTTTTCTTCCCCCACAAACCCTGATGTTCTCCTACTGCAGAAAAGTAGCAGTAGTGGTGGTGTTTCTTGGCTTTCATCCTGGCTGTGTGATCCACCCCGAGCCACCTCTCCCCACGTCTCCAGCCCACAATCCCAGGCTGCAGGATGAAGGAGAGCTCGCCGTCCGCCTCGCAGTCTCTTTGCTCCCAGGCACTAAGTAAATGTCAGCTTTTTTCACTGTGTTACATACATTGTTAATTTTAAAAAGAAATCCAATATCATTGTTTTTCATGCTAGCTGAGATGATTCTGAAATCTAATAAAAATAGTGGAATTTTTCATTAATGGCAGCCAGGGTTTAAGCCAGCACTAACTTTCCATAGTGGCAAGAGCAGATAAAAGGAGGTCATCCTCAGCTTGTTATATTGCAACTGTCCTCAGTCACAGCTTCAATGGCAATGAATTCAAGTGCAGCCTTTTTTACTGAATTTGCATAAATAAACTGGCACAAGGGAAAGGGACATCCCAATCACCTAAAAACATTAGACCAAATAATGTTTTCTGGAAGACAAAAATGAAAGAGCAAGGAAATGATGTGAAACACTTTTCCCTGGTCAGGTGTTTCTCTCGCTCCAGATTTGGCAGAGAGGGAAGAATCAGGGGTAATTAGGGTAGGAATGTGGCTAAAGCATCCTGCAGACTCACCCTGCTTCAGTGGCAGCCCATCCTAATGGGAATCCTTCTCCAGTGAGTACCCACCTGAATTACAGAGCCAAGCAGGGAGGTGCATCACTTTTAGAGAAATTACTACACCATCATCTGTGGTATCTGAATATCTTCAGAGCAGATACCAGCATGGACTTTGCCTTCCCTGACTGCAGCTCTGTGGTCTGCCACCACCACATGAAGGATGAAAACTAAGGGGAAGAATGTGAAAAAAATATTTTGCTTACAAAGTATATTTTCTTTATGACTGTTATTGGAAAAAAAAAAGAACGTAACCTACATTAAAACTATGCTGTGAGGCATTTGTTCTTTAGACTTTGTTGTTGTAAAAGGCTCCCCAGGTCTCACCCATATCTGAGGCCAAAGTAAGTAAGGCCCCTCCTCTCCCCCAACTCTTCCATTACTAAATCAGCAGTTTATCATCCCCTCTCCCTAGGCCACCGCTGAGTGGCCACCTTACAGCACATTAACAGTCAGCGGAAAAATCGGGAATGTCAGCCAGTGGCCATCCATGCTGCACGTGGGACTCGGAGCAGGACCAGCAAGATGCTCATCCCTCTCCCAGCCAGGTTATCTACCAGTCAAGGAAATGCTTTTCCTGAGCCTCTTCGCTGGACATAACCAGATGAGAGCAAAAAGCAAGAACAGTATGTGCTCTCTCCACAACGCTGTGACCCCATGGACATTTGGAGTCCCTTTCACATGTAAAGATCCGTATAACTGCTCCTGAGGTTGGTGGGAGGAAGGGTGGTATGGAAAGCAGAGGGCAAACAACCGTCCCCAGTGAGCTCCCAAAGAGCCTGCCCAACTCCAGTGTCACACACACTTTTATTTTGGCATCTGTATCTTCCCATCAGCAAGACCTTCATTTAGCAAGAAAAATATAACTTTTTTTCCCCCTCTCCTTTGCTTCTGAGCCTAGCCTCTAGATGTTCAAAAGCCAAAGAGATCCCAGAACCCACTTCCTCTGGGCAAGAACACAGACTGAAGTTTAGCCTCAGGTTCTGGCTCTGCCAACACTGTGCTCTGATATTAGGAAATATCAGAGATTACAGAGAAACTGAGAGCAGCACTTCTGTGGGAAGACTGAAAAATATGAATGGCTCTTTGCGGAACGGCCCTTTTTTCCTGCAGACTTGCATTCCTCAGTTAAATTTGTCACGTATTTTCCCAACTTGTCACTGCAAGCAAGGAACTTACTGCAGCAAGAAATTCACTGGGTTTCCACAAATTCACCCCAAATGGTCATTGATTCTCTCCCTGAGCGTCATTGGCGTAATTCAGGGCAGAGCTTCTAGGCTGGCACACAGCACTTTGTGCTGGATTGCCCAAGCCACAGCAGCAAAAATCACTGGAAACTTTGGAAGTGGAACTGGAAATTGGCAGTAATATGTGATAATGAGGAAGACGGCTCCTGTCTCTGCTGCAGAAGCCTGACCTTTTAACAGTGCAAATGTCAGGCAGAGACACAAATGTGTTTAGACCAATACCAGTTGCTTCTCTGTGGGGGTGCCCACGCAGGCACATGGACAGCGAGGGATTTGCAACCACTGCACTTGCAGAGGGGCACAGTGCTGCAGGTCACTTCTGGAGGAAATATCCCTGGAAGTTGTGCCATTGGGTGCAAAGGGGCAGATCCTTACAACAGAACATGGGCCACGCTTATCCCGGATTCAGTGTATCCCTACTTCCCAAGACCAGCTCACACAGAGCACACAATGCTCTGTCTTTCCACTGGTCTGACTTCCCTTCTCATTCTGCTTCACCTGAAACACTTCTGGGTTTCCAGGGCTGTCAGAAAGGACTGAGCTTGCAAATGAATCTAGTTGTGAACCAGTCAAAAGCCAGAAGGGCAGCTGGCTTGGGTAGGGATGTAAGTCCATTGTTTGGGATTCAATGCCGAGCTTGTGGCCATCACCTGGAACGTCTGGGAGTCTCCATGTACTTTTCTCAAATGCCACTTTAGCTCCCCTGTCAATTAAGGAAGAGCTACCACTATTCTGGGAAAAAAAATAATAAAATAAAGACCTGCTTCTTACTCCTCCCCCACTACGATGGGGACATCTGGCACAGTAACAACACAGAGCAGACCTGTGTGATCCCAAGTACCCATCCACCTCTCCTCCTCAGTCCCAGGAGGTCTAACAGGACACATTTCTGAAAACCCACCTATGGCACCCAAGTGAGCCCTTAAATCAAATCCAGTTAAATTCATCCGATTGCTTTCCTAAGAGGAGCTGCACCCACATAAAGAAGACCAGCAGAACTGGCCCCTGAGCATGGAGCCCATCAGGCCAGAACATTCAGCCAGTACAGCCACCAAGCTGCCAGCTCAGACCAGGCACCTTTTGGGTCTAATTTCTCAGGTGCAATTAGAAGAGAGGTGAATGTGTGTGCTCGAGTGTGTAGGAGGGTGCCCACAGAGTCAGTTCCCTTTGAGCAGTGCCCCAGCAAGGCAAGAACACTGGTACTAGAATCCAAACATTGGGAAATGCGTGACTCTAGTGCCCAAAAACCTGCACACCTACCCCGGAGCTCCCATGGCTGCACTTCTTGCTCCAGGGAGGAGAGGCAAGGCAGCAGAGATGCACATAATTGATCATTAGCTCTGCTTTAGCCTCGCAGCAGAGCTGCTCTCCTTGGGAAAGGCACAGCAGAGATCTGCAGGGAGCATCCCAGTATCCCTGGGTGATGGCGGGTGGTGGACACACCGAGGGGCCCAGCTGGTCCATCGGGGCCAGGAGAACAAGCAGTAAGGGAAAAATCCAAGAGGACAGCAAGGTATGGCTACAAATTGTTGTGCTGCCTGGGTTAGTAATGCTGTTGGGGGATAGGAGAAGGTAATAAGCAGAATTTTCTAGGAAGCACGCTGAAAATAAGGTACTAGGAAAAGTCACTGAAAATGTCAGGCAAGCCAACAGGGAAAGGTCCAAGGAGCAAGCAAAAGCACAGCATATACTTTTTCATCTATTCAATCTGACCCTGGGCCCGGTGCCACAATCTTTTTAAGGTTAGTGGTGGGAAAGCTGCCTTTTGAATGTTTGCAGAGGCCTATTAACATCCTGTGCTGAGGAACCTTAAACCCCAGGTAGTATTTCAGAGGAAATGGACAGCACAAAACACAGACTGAAAATTAACCACAGCAGACCCCAGGCCTAAATAAGTTCCACTAGCCCTTTCTGAAATCACTTAAAGGCTTTCCTTCCAGTTGGACTCCTGCCCAACCACTTTAATAGGTGCAGCAGGCAGGGGGGAAGAAAAAAAAGGGGGGGGGGGGAGAATAAAAAAGAGAAAAATAAAAGGGAAAAAGAAACCTATTTGGCCCAGTAATTTAAACATTCTTTGCAAAATAATAATAAGGTAAAAAAAAAAAAAAAAGGGCAGTTTAACAAAAATTGCAAGTGTAGCAGGATCAGGAGGGTAACTTGGTGAAATTCTCTGTGGATGGCTGCAAACCTCTAATGGAAAGTTGTATAAGTGGCTGAGGCCAAAGTAGGCATTAATTACAATGAAAAATCAGTTTAGTGCAGGCCACAACTAAATTGGAAGCTGGTCCTCTAGGTAAAACAAAGAAAGTGAACAGAAGCTTTAGATTTGATTACATGGCAATACAAGAAAAATGTGCTGTATGTTGTCTATTATTAAAGCTGCTTTTGGGCCTTCTGTGTGTGCCTAAGGGATTTTAATAAAAAATTAGTAATAACCCTGCTGCCCTGGCTCGCTGCGGCTTTTGGCGTGTTTGTGGGTACGAGGCTACTTCTGCAGTACAAATTAAGTCACTTTAGACAAGCAACCTTGAAAGCATTATGTGGTAAGTTCAAGCAGCACACTTTGACTCCAGGAGGACACAGTCCTTTACTGGAGGCCAGCTCTGGGTTTAGAAGCTGCAGTAGGATTTCATCAGGAAAGAAACCCGGCAACTGCTATATTTGTCATCGATTATTCTTGGCAACACTAGAAATACATACCCAGGTTCATAAACACTGTATAAAATACTGCAAAAGAGTGAGTTAATGGCAAAAAGTCACCATTAACAGATTTTTTTTAAACAAATGCTAGCTCTATAACCTTCTTTACATTGATGTAATGCTACTAATAACATTGTCTTTATTGCTAATATCAGCACTTGGTCCTTGGCATGGCTGGATACAACTAAGCCAGGAAAGTTTACCTGGATTCATTTAAAAATACAAAATACCTCACTCTCCCAACTTTATAAAGGTAACTTTTCTAATCCCTATCCTAGAGATATTTCTTTTAAAATGGTATGAATTATGTTCTTTATGCTCCAGAATATCAATACCTCACTGGATCCAAATCTGCTGCTGAGTCCATTTACAATTTCCTATAAACTAAATTCTGTATGCAGAATTTTCTAACATCCAGGGAAATGGAGGAAAAAGGTAAAAACATTGTAGGGCTACAGAGACAAGAAACACAGGAGAACAAGCAGCTCTGTGTCTCCTGGGTGGTGGGCTGCTGCTACCAACTGCTCCAGTGGGTCTCTATCCCTCCAGCACTCCATGCTGGGGATGAAGGGTTGAACATCTCCTGGATGGGTGAAAATTTGGAATTTTTCATGTCACAGGTATCGATCATGTCCTAGGAGCACTGCCCAGTCCCCAAGCCCTGCCTGGGTAGGAGTGTGCCTGTACTCCTGTATTATCAATGTTTGCTATTTCACTCTGAGTTGCATCAGGTTTCTGTGATCTCTACTAAAGAGCCTCCTCTTGGGTTATTTTCTCCCCCTTCAAGCCCATGTTTACTGTTCTTTTTCCTTGCAAAGGAAAGTATGGAGAAAGCATCCAATTCCTTTCTAAAGCTACCAGGCAAGAATTTACCACCAGTTGAATTCCACAAACTTTAAAGCCACCTCATTTTCTCATTTTTCAAATCTGATTCACAGCTGGGTGTGTTAGGTTGACAGTCCAGCAACTCTCATCCTAATCCCAGTGGCTCCATGAGCTGTTCCTGGGATGAGCAGGGCTTACAGGCGTGTGCAGACCTGGGCTCCTCCTGCCCATCTAGGTGACATAGACAGCAATGTCCCCGAGTGCTGTGACAAGGAAAAGGGGCTCCTCTCTGTAATGTGACCTAGAAGAGTGCTGGAAAAGAAACAACTTTGGCTTTCAGCACTTTGTCACACAGACGAGTTGGGCTTCAAAATCCTTTTATCCCAGTCACATGTGGCTGCACGCCCGGATTCCTGTCACCATGTGCCATGCGCTCCCGACTCGGACTGACACCTTCCCTCTTGCCAGCTGCACTTGCCGTGTTTTGTGGTGTCAGGCAAGGCTGTCACAAGAAAGGACTATCCCAGTTTACTGCTCTGATGGCCAGCACAGAACCCAATTACTTAAAAGAAGGTGGGACATGAGCACAGAAAGAAGGTTTCTTTTTGAAAACAAAGCAAAACCAGTACTGTAAACCTCTAAGTTGCTCCAGAGCAGTGGAGCATTGGGGGTGGGTGGCTCGTCCCCATTATTCACAGACTGCCCCTATTGCAGCCTCCTCTCCATGAAAGGATGAGGAGGAGCAGAAGGGATTTCCTGGGGAGAATCAGCACAGCCAAGGCAGCTCATGCTCCTGAGTGCTGAGGCTGTACAGCTCTAAGGGAGGAGATTGGGAAAAACAAATTGTGGTGCTGAACATTTCCCAGCAGCTCTCCCTTCAACCAGTCACAAGCAATGGGCTCACTCAGACACCATCCCAACGGATAAACTCCATGGCTGGCAAGCAAGGAATGGGGGCTGCCAGTGGACACAGTGGGGAACAGTCTGATGTAGCTGGAATACTAAAAAACTCAGAAACAAACGGTCCTCTTTGCATACACCTATAAACCTATAGATACACACAAATATTTTACGACATATCCGAGTTTGAAATGTGTTAGCACATCAGCGCTTCCAGACGTGTCTGGAAGGTGCATCCAAGTCCCTTCTCTTTCTTACCAAACTTGTTTACTTTTCCTCATGGAAAGCCGCAGCCTTGGAGGCCGCCTGGCACCACATCTGCTCAGCGAGTGCAGGAGTGGTCTCCAGAATCAATCTCTATCTCCAGCATCCCTTATGCTAAGGTCTGTGAGCAAACAACGTGGAAAAAAAAAAAAAACACCCAAGAAAAAGAAAAAAAAAACCAACTAAAAACTTTTGTCCGTGGATTCAAAAGAGCCCTCTTCATGCCAGATTCATCTACATTAAATTGGTCATGACCTTCCAGGTGTCTTTAAGGTTGAAGTGTTTGCTGGACCATTTAAAGCTCCTCTCCCGGGCTCCTGCGACCCTCCTGACATGGAGAGCTGGGCTTTTAAGAGTGTAGCCACCTTGTCAATGCTCAGAGGTCACTAATAGCCTGCCTTGGGCCTTCCAGCGGGTCGCATTTGGCTTGCTAGCCCAACACAAAGGAAAAGGAGAGGAAAGCTGGGGAGGGGGGATAATTATCATTCTTCCTCTCCACCCCCCCTCTCCAGGCTGAGAGTTATGCTCCATGTCACTGTGTTAATGTGCTTGCATCCAGGGAGACACATAATGCTCCTCTCAGCCCTGTTTATTAGTGAGATCCATTTGCGAAAGGCCCTTCTTTTGTACCACAATATGAATGTGCTTTGATGGCAAATAATTACGCTAGTCCTTTTGACATGAGGATCCACAGGCTGCCCTAGTTAAGCCAGTAATTAGCCTGTCCTCCTTTTTTTTTTTTTTTTTTTTTTTTTTTTTTTATTATTATTATTATTGAGAAACTACAAATTATCCTCATATGAGCACTGGCCATTGCTTTTTCTCTTTTCTATTCTGCCTCTCTCCCTCTCCCTTGTATCTCTCGGCACTTTGGATAAGCGGAATGCAGCTGCACTAGAGCAAGATAAAGCTCCGCCATCAAGATGATGAACAATTTGGATGAAGAGGCTTCGAGATGAACACAAAAGCTGAAGAAGTGCGGCTGATGCAGCCCCGGACAGCTGAAGAATGCTGCAGTCTGCAGATGAATAGCCCTCATTTGTGAATATACAGATTTTCCATGATGAATAAAAACTGAGTGTAGGTCACAATAAATAAACTTTTTTTTCCCCCTTCTTCTCAAATAATAATTCAGGTTCCCGGCACCAAACAGCTGTAAATTGAAGGTTGTGCTTAGTTTTCTCAACTCTCAAAGGGGATAATTAAGCTAAGCTCATATTGTTTGATATATTAGCGTAATGATGAGCTACTATATTCTGGC
This sequence comes from Coloeus monedula, assembly GCF_965178545.1. Taxonomy (NCBI): domain Eukaryota; kingdom Metazoa; phylum Chordata; class Aves; order Passeriformes; family Corvidae; genus Coloeus; species Coloeus monedula. Next base: position 3,644,903 of record NC_138782.1, read on the forward strand.
TTGTTTCGAGTTATTTTAGGGGTTTTTTTTTTCCATTATCTTTTTTCTTAAATTACATTTCAAATACATTTTAAATCTAGAAACAGCATTTCTGAAACACAGTTGCCCTGTGTTTGGGTCTATCTGGAATGTATTCATATAACATTTAATTAAAGATGCTACGTCCCCCTTTTTGGGAAAAAAGTGTGGAGGTAAAAAATGTTATTTGACTAGTCCTGACATAATCTCACTCAACTGCCAAACCTTTATCCTTATTGGTGCACAACTGTTAAATGTGGCTGTATTCTTCATCAATACAGACAGTCACTACCCTTCTGGAACTTCAGGACTGGTAGTCCTTGGCAACCATAAAACCACTTCAGCCCGCCTAATTTTTTCATAATTTCATTTGAAGATCATCAGAGGGCAAACAATTTTTGATTTTACCTGTAAACTTGGGGTTCCGCGCACAGACTGGTGGATGTCACCTTTTTAGGGTGGCTGACCAGATTTGGGGCCTCTAAGAAGTTTAAAATACCTGCAAGTTGAAGATGTATCTTGGGAAGCAGAGTAAAAGTGAAAGAAGCCCACGAACCTGAGTGCAGGTGGAGAGCAATGGTCCCAAACATGCTCATAAAAGTAGGATACACAGCAATAATGAGTAGGACTGTTCAATAAAAGCATTTGTTATCTTGTCATTTTCCAAGCTAGAAGAACACATGAAGCTTTTTCTCCGTAATCACAACACACAAAAACTGAGCAATGATTATATTAGAGAAGAAGGAAATCAGGGAGCAGCACAGGGCTCTGACTTTAGTTTCAGTATTGAGTAGAAAGTTCTGCTAACCTAAGTCAAACAGACTTTTCCTCTTACCCATGTTTTGAGAATTAAATCCCACAGCACACTCATTTGTTTATATTCTAAGGCTATGGCACAGCTTCATAACATGGTGAGAAGAGACAGTTCAAATATTTCAGGAAAAAAAAATAAGATTATCCTACATCTTGACCTGTTTCTGGAACCAATGTCAAGCCACATGTTTTTGATGGTTCAAAAATGTGTGTGAATTGTTCCTTTCATCTCTAGTTTGGGATCAAAAGGAGAACAGCCCCTGTGATATTTACAGCATGCCTAGAAATAAACCCTAGGAATCTCCCGCCAAAGCCTGTTCCTATGAGGTTTCTGAGTTGCTCTGCATGGCCAAGACTCTGACATGGGGTGGGTGAGCATTGGGGTGCCAGTGCCAAACTTTTCCAGCTCTCCCAGCCTCAGTGGTAATGACTCCTCCTGATTTCCCAATGAGGATTATAAATCCCCCTGTCACTTGCTTGACCTGTTGTCATACTGCAAGGAGGCAGCCCAAATTGTGAGGATTTCAGTGGGTTCAGGATCACATTCCCTGTCTTCTTTACAAGCCCCTCATGGTCTGCTCTAAAGCTTTGCCCATTACCCCTGTCCTTGTGCTCATCCCATCAAACAGCAATGGGATGTCACCATGGATGAGGTGGGGCCCAACTTTCTCCTTCTGGGCACAGCCACAATACACTAATCACAAGTGTGTTAGGAAGACCAATTAATCAGAAATTGCAAAGCGGGGGGCGGGGGGAGAGAAAAAGAAAAAAAAGAAAATTGGTTTTTTTCCCTCACCTGGGATAAAATTCCCACTGGCTGCTCACTCTGAGAAAACGCTGCCACAATCCTGATCCACAGGCCATTAGAGACTGTGAGTCTTCCCAATGGCTTCAAGGGAATTTCAACCAGGTCATTACTAAACCCAGAAAAAAATAAAACTGAGGGCTTTGCAGTGCTGCACATCGGAGAAACGCAGGGAGCCACGCACATCCCTAAGGATCACAGCTCCCAGGGCACTGATGGTGGTCAAACAGGCTTGGATTATCACCTAGAGTCCATCCAGTACTTAAACTGGTGATGGATTTCCATCCATGCTTGCAGTAATGGCCGGACATTCATTAACTCTTTTCTCACTCATTATCTCCCTCCTTTAAAAGGGTGCTCACAGCAAAACCGGAATCAATAGTTAGGAAAACAGATTTTTCATTTGACAGCTGTGTAAAAACACACCTTTATTTTGTATACAGCCCTCTACTGACTCTGCTTACCCATTAAAGATTTTCCTTTTTAACAGCCATAAAATTATTATTCACATTTTTGTTAGAAGCCTGAATTCCTCATCAGAGCTGTGCTAAGACCTGTTCATTTTTGTAATGAGAGAGAGGGAGGAGGCAGCTCCTGCTCTAAGAAGGTTGCAATTTTAGCATGTAAGAGACAAAGAAGTGCAGATAACCCATCCAGGAGGCAGGAGAGGTTGAGGACAAGGTAAAGGTGATAAAACCAAACAAACAACCCTGTTGTGTTTAATAACTTCAGCCTCAGTTTATGCTGTTATAGGATTTCAATATTTTTCAGATTATGCAATCTGATTTAGTAATCAGTTGCTCAATACGTGTCTTGTTCTTCCTCGTCTCTGCTGCAAGAGCTGATGGAGGCAAAAGGCTCTCGTGCCCTGGTGGGAAGAACCACTCTCACATTCAAAAGTTAAGACTGACCCGAGGGATCATCAATCAGTAGCTCACTTTAAAATTCTCTTTAAAATGTTTTACTAGCTCACTTTACTTGGCATTTTTATCACTATCTGTATCTCTAAAGCAGTGATATAATTAGTAAAGCTATTAATGTTTCTTATGTTTAGTCTTACAAAAGCTACAAATATCTATAAATCTGGCTTACAACAAAATAAATAATGACAATAATTCTGTCAAGCATCAATATAATTTGCCGGACAGCACTGTGTAAACCAAGCAAATATCTGAACCATTAATGAGCTTAATCTGTGCCATTTAACCGCCCCCTCAGTAAATTGTTCTGCAGGCCAGAGATGGGTCTCCAGCTTAGTAACTCTGCAAATTTCCCACAAAAGTGACCAGCCTGACTTAATCCAGTTCTGCCTCACACTCTCCTACAACTAGAGACAATCTCTTACCGAACATGTAGGAAAGGGGTTTTTCCCCCATCCCTGTAAAACTTTGGGTTTTCAGAGAAGCTGATGTTCTGCATGGATCCATGTTCCCAAAGAGAAAAACCCAAATGAAACAAACCAAAAAACCTGCCACCTGAAAATAACTACCCTTTCCCTTTTTTTCCTGACAATATTCACTTTTTAGTGGTGAGGGCATTCACTCAGGACAAGACAGAGTCAGTTATAAGACTCTGCTCTGTGTTGTTCAAACCAGTAACAGGAATCTGGGTGCCAGCATCTTCGCCTTAGGGTTAGGTTCTCTCATTCAAGCCAAAATTTATGCCTCAGGCAGGAGAAACTTTTCATCTCTAAAACATCAAACCATGATGCTGCAGAGTCATGCTTTTTGTCGTATTGCCTGCTTCCAATACAGGGATTTTTGTGAAAACTCCTGGACAGCTCACGTCCCCAAGACTTTGAACCATAGCATGGGCCACCCTTTATTCTGCTAACACTTGATTTTTCTTTAAAATTGAGTGGGTTTCAACATATGCACCAAAAAAAACCCAAACAACCAAAAAAACCCCACCAACAGAAAGGGCAGACCGAGCCTTGGCAAAAGAATATAAACCCACCACCCATGGCATCACCATTTCAATAACAAGATAAATGTCTGCTCTCATGAGCCCCGAGTAAAAGCCCCTTTAAGTAAAAGTATTAGAAGAAATACATCAGCTATAAGATATAATACCAGTGACTAATACCACAGGATGGGCATTTTTAACTTTCACTCTGAAATGACTGGATGATAAGAGAGTACAATATATATTTTGAATTCAGGGTGAGAAGATCTTTTTAATATAAGTGTTTTATGATGTAGTCATACATCATTTCTAACTAAAATGCTAAACAAAACACCATCCTTTTCTGAAACATAGATATTGATGGATTTTTGTTATTCTATTTTATTCCATAAGATAGTTTTTCAACCCAAACTTTTATTTTATTGATGGCATAAGAAGGCCCCAGTACATCTTCTTTCATATATGAGACAATTTCATGAAAACTGTGAGCTAAAACTCAAATGTCATTACAGAGAAAGAATTTCTGGATACGTGATCGTTTATTGGGATAGTCCCAAAAGATGGGATTAAAGGAGATTAAAAGGACCAGGTATGTTTTGTTGATTGCTTTGGCACTTGAAAAGCCCTCTGATCTCAGAGCAGGAGTTTTGTGGGTATTATTATAATAATAATGGGGATCTTGGAGGACGGAAGGTGGATAAGCAGAAGGGAACTAAATCCAATAATGTTTGTACTGTCACAAAGCCAGGATGGTTTGGGATATGATTTAATCCTATGGAGCAGACCTACCCAACACTCCTAAGGAAGAGATAGACAAATAAATATACCCAGTAAAATAGAGGCATATCTGCAAAGTGAAATGCCCTTCCCTGGGCAAAATATTTTATTCCATCAGCTCCCAAACTCGCCAATAATTTGCCTCTGTGTGTGCTGAGCAAGAATCCCAGCAAATCTCTGCCTCCTCCACTTTATAGCCTCAGTGAAACATGACATCCAAGGATTTGCCTGTGCTTTCTGTCTCTTTCCTTGTTTGTTTTCATGTGTACCACCAAAACAGACTGTCACTACCTATAAGGAACCAAAATGTTTTAAATACTGACTACTGCAAAAATATGAAACACCTTTTTTAGTACTTGGTTCAAACAGCGGGATCGAGGGGGGAAGGAAAATGGCATTTCCACTACTCTGGTGTTGAGGATGGATGGCTGCTCACTGCACCACTGCCTTTCCAAACACCTTACTGTGTCTCTCACAAGATAATTTCTTCCATAGTCTCTTGTCCCAGAGACTCCCAGACTGGTTGTGTTTTTAAAAAAGAGCTTTCCTGGAAAAGCTGATGTTAGAATGGCAGTGCGAAGTTGTACAAATTTTATCACTTCTGTGCTTCAAGAAAATCTGAATTAAACCCTCAACTTGTAACACTTTAATCCATTCTTCCACGGAGCTGGACCAAGTGATGAGCCAGCCCATGGCAGACACATCTGCAGCAGAGACACAGGGCCTGCTTTTACAGCAGTAAAATAATAAATTTTAAAAACTCCAGGCCTGTAGTTGTTCTTGTTTTGAGTTCTTACACTGACTACTTTGCCCATATACCTCCTGAAGATTTTGGCCGTGGTGCCTAATCAGAACAATAGTTCAGAAGAAGCCAGCAGTCCTGGTTACAATTAGTTGGGACTATTTTAACTACCTGTTGGGTTGTTACAGATTTAAGAAGGACTGGCTGGTGAGAAGAAGGTTCTGGCAAAAACATCTCTGCTGAGTCAGAAACACTTAGGGATTTTTTATTTTCTAATTTTTATTTTCTAAGTTCAGCAACATAGTTTGGAAAGACTGCTTAAAAAACCTGAGATACATCCTTTCCTGTTTTTCATATCCATTCCTGACTCTTAGCTCTCCAAGGAAGTCCGTATTTCTTATTTACACACAGTGGCCAGCACAGCACCCTCCTGTCCCCAGAGCTCAGTCAGAAAAGAAATAAAAACAATCTGAAGAACAAGTGGATCACACAATCAGTGTGATCTTCCCCTAAATCCTGGATGAAACACCTCACGAAATCCACACGGGAAAGCCTGAATGCATTAACCAGAAAAAAAATTAAAAAAAACAAACAAAAAAAAAAAAAAAACAAAAAAAAAAAAAAAACAAAAAAAAAGAGATCTGTGAAAGAAGTTCCACTTAAAATAAAAGGCAGCAGAGACCAAACTCTAAGAGTCCAGGTTTCAAATGAGCTTTCATTATTCATTGACCCAGGTTTCTTCTTTGTGCTATACAGAAAGCAAAAGGTTAAACTGGTGCCGATGGGTGCAGGGACGGGAGGGTGGGTGCTGTGGACAGCTTGGCCCCACAGAGCTGGGGAGGGGATGCTTTGACTGTGCACTCAGAACTTCCCAGCACAAGGGTGCAGCAGCTCAGCTAATTGGGGAAGATAAAAGGCAGGTTTTTATGAGACAGACACCATCATTATCAGAAATGAAGGATAAAAACTTGAGCAGCTACATCTTATTTTATCGCTGGGAAGTCTCAGAAGGAAAAAAGAATTATCAAAGTTTTTGATAGTTCCATTTAACCACAAGAAAACTATGTTAATGTAACCTTAAAGGTTTGACTGAAACCTATGAAATCAAGGCAACTCACAGTCCAGGCCTCAGCTTCTTCCCTAAGCCACCTGTAGTGCTGGGTCTGTGTGAGACACAAACGGTGCCTGCTTGGGGACAGTATAATTTATATGGGCAGACCACGCTGCTGTAACCCCAAAACCGACACCCAGCACAGCCCCTAGAGCTGCACACAAAGTGGGCTTCTGTTTCCTATGCTTTCCCTCTGTTTCTCATAAGGAAAACATAAAGACCATAAGCAGTTTCATCACAAACAAATCCAACACGAAACTTCCCTCTCCAAAGAGCAGCCAGGCAGTGCGAAGCAAATGCTTTAATGGCCAAGTTGAAAAAGCCCTGAAAGTCTGGGTTTCTAATGAAAATACTGACAGAGCCTTAACCACCCGGCAGCATGAGCAGGCGCCACCGTAATGACCATTTAAGCCCTCTTTTCTGAGAAAGGCTTGGCCCAGCAGCACAGGAGGAGTAAACAGGGCTGGTAACTTAATGACCTTTGAGCATTAGCAGATGGCCTTTTTACGAGCACAGATTAGCAGAACATGGGAGTTTTTAATGGCTACTAACAGGTGCCAAGGCTGCTTTTCCCTTCTCTACCTACCCACAGCCAGTAAAGCACCAATCTGCTCCCGTGCCATCCTTTATTCGTCTTTCCATCCCAGCATCTTGGATGACACAGCAACATATGTCCTGCGCCATCCTGGCAAAGCTGTAGGTTAGCCAAAAACACGAGCACCTCACCTTTGGGTGATGGCATTATCAGCTAAGGCCTCATCACAAGATCACTTCTGAGGTACAGCCAGTTCAATGGGGATAGTCAAAACAGTTGCCCCTTCTTTCTGGTTCAAGAGAGATGTGGGAAACCTCAACAGCGAGTTCCAGAGCTGTTTGAAAGCAAGAGGGAGTCTAAGCAAAGCCAGGGCAGGGGATTCTCTTATTTACAGCATCATGGTGTTCACCTATGACATCCCCAGCTCTGCCCCATTAAAGACACCCTGGTATCTTTATGAGCTGGGGCCACAGTAAATGCTCCATTCATGTCTCTGCAAATATTCCCTCACCCAGCCTTATCCTGGCCCAGGAACAACTCAGAAGCACACCAGGACTCAAAGCAATTACCAAATTGGCTCCTCTGCATTTATCTCTGTGGGTGGGTAGAGGAAAGCCCTCACAATTAATCTCAGATGCTGCCTGATTAGACACAACTCAGGGGTTATGATCCTCTCGGAGCCAAGGGGCCTGCTCAGAGTCTCGAGCTGCAGTGAGCTGGCTGAGGCAGCTCCTGCCCTCACCTCAGGTATGGGGAATCACACACAAGTGCAGGTCAGTGGCTACTGAGTGGGAAACTGAGGAAATGTAGGGAAAAAACAGCAAGAGCATGGCTGGGGAGCAGATTATGGCATCCTTCAGCCTCCATTCTTTGGGCTTCCCAATCTTGGCCTCTCTTCTCTCAGCTCCCATTACTGGCCTCCAAATCTCTTAGCCTCCACTCTCTTGGCCTCCCACTCTCAGCCTCCACTCTCTTGAGAGATGCCATATGCCAGTGTCTTATTTTTCCGTAGAAAAAGATAACACGGTGCAAACTCCAGATTTTGTAATGTGTGGTGGCAGTGCCAATCTTGCAACTGTCAGGTTGGAATCCCTTATTAGAAGGAACATATTATGGCTGGGATTTGAGGCAAAACACCAGGGAAAGAGATTGGAAAACTCAGGGAAAAAAAAATTCCATGATAAAACAATTAAAATTTGCCACGCAGAGGAATTCATCGTGTCCAGAACAGAATTCCTGGAAAGCAGCACTGTGAGAAGCTTTATGCAAAGTACTGCAAGAAAAAAGCCCCCAGCCCAGACAGCATGAGGCAGTGAAATTGGGAGTCTGCAGAATACGGTGCATTAAACCGTCCACTGTGGGAAATGACACAGGAGAGGGGATGTGGAACGTGGGGAAAGGAAAATGCTGGCAGCAGCAGCAGCAACAGTGCTGGCACTGGGCCCTCCTGGCACCACTGCTGGTGCCTCTGGGTATGGGGAGACACAGCCCCCAGAGGAAAAAGAAGGTCCAGCAATGGTGCACAAATCAGTGTGGGGCTAATCCCAGTGGTATCGTGGAAAAAAAATCCAGGTACTATAAGGAAATGGAAAAGCTAAAGATGGAAGCTCCCAACAGAGCAGGGCTGAAGGAGCCGATGCAGGCCTCATCCTGTCAGACAGGTGTTTACATAGACAGGAAATAAGAGAACATTTCCATTACCTAACAGAGAGGTGCACTCGGAAGCTGGGCTAATGCCCAGTGTGTTGGATATGTCCACAGGGTCCCTTTCCTTCCCGCTCATGATTCCCTTTGGGAGCTCTCTTGCAGTGCCATTGGGATTGTGCAGCGTTTCACGGGAAAACGCAATTTCTTGTTGAGACACAGGGTCTGCTTCTGGCTGAACCTGAAGGAAAGAGGGATAAAAAAACAGAATCAGAGCTTGCTGTGCAAAAGCTAAATGAAACATGAATTAAAGGTAAGAGAAGGATGTGCTAAAAGGCCTGATGGTCTGGTGACACCAAATTTCAGAACAAACAGGAGTAACTTACAGAGATGCCAGATCTGGCAGGAGTTACTGATGTCTACAGACCTCCCCAATGAGAGAATTAAGCCAAACTCTTGAAACTGCATTGTCTATAGAGAGACCAGGGCTTTATGTGACAGATGTGGGGATCCTGACCCTGCAACCAAGCAGGCAAGCTCAGTTGTAAGCCCACAAAGGGGCATGGGGTAGCACGCTGCTGCGCCCTGAACTCACACAGCCCTGCAGAGCCCTGGTAAATGCATTACAGGGGAGGACCCAGCCTTTCATCAGCCTCCAGCAGGAAAAGGGAGAAAGTCCTCTGAAGTGGGTGTTCTTCCTAGGAGCATAGGGCCAGAGGCGGAACACGGTGAGGCAGCTGAGTGTGCGGACAAGACACAACCAGAACTCATTAACTCACCGCTGTGGTGCTGGTGGTGCCTCCAGGGAGACCACACAGCAGCACAGAAAACCCTGGAGACTAATTGAACATGGTTAATTATTAGGTAGTTTAAGATATATTTGAATTTCTTTATTGTGTTCATGTTGTTTGTTGCAGTTATTTTTGGCTGGGGAAATGGTACCTTGCAGGAACTTTGGAAAGAGCCATTTGGAAGGGACTCGTGTCCCTCGGGGCTGGGGTGACACGTGGCTAAGCTACCTCAGTCCCCTCCCAAGTCCCTCCAGTGCCTGCCAGCATCAGATGGCAACCTGCCCCAGTACATGCTCTTGTAAAAGGACACCGCAAAGCAAACACCTTGACTGGCAGGAGGCAGGTTTCTGCTGCAATCCACAACATTTGAAAAATAATTTGTTCCGTCAGTGAAAGCCAGCAGTGGGGTCACAACCCTCCCAAATACCACGATATAACCATGGACTTGGAGGTCTAGGCTTTAGCCGGCCTAAGACTTTATGAGCTGGAAATCTGCTCAGAAACTTCACCTTCGTAAAGGTGGATCAATTTACGTCCCTGCATCAAGGGCTGGCTAATGCTGTGGGTTTCTGTGCATGAGCTGAAGAGCGAGGCCGGCCTAGTGCAATGGCATAACCAGTGCAACCACATCAAAGGCAGTGGAGAGACGCTCTCTTCAGTGGAGGGTGCACTCATGTGACTGCTCTTTGCCGGAGATCATGAGATTATATGAACGCTGAAATTTAAAGCGAAATCGGGTGTGAATTAAGTTGGCTGAGGCGAAGGGAAATGCGTGCGGGAGTCTCTGCAAAGCCAACACACAGAAAAGTTTTGTTCCAAACTATGTCGAGTCTTTAAGCCATCTCTGCCGAGTGTTCAACCCATGTTTCAGCTCGCCTGGCTCAAGCTCTGAACACTGAGACCCAAGGATCTGCTCTGCGGAGAATTAATTCCTGGCAGCCAAATTCAAGTCTCCAGACACAGGGGATATTACTCCCAGGGACAAATTTGGCCACTGGCATCCGTATTCAGCCCTGGATGAGCAGGAATGACTTCCTCGACTTGTAGAGCTGATTTGCGCCAGCTCCGAATTTGGCCCTGTGTCTTTCTCTTTGTTCCGTGTATAGTTAAATAGACAAGATGAAAAAACCATGACTAATTAGACTGTTAAATTAAACTGCTTTAAATTTATTTTATGTGATGCATAAAGTTCATAAAAAGAGGTATCCAGAGTAGTATCAGTGACCTTTCTCTAGGAGCTGCAGTCCACCCGGATGCTTTTTTGAACCAATTGGCTGAAAACTCCTGGATTTCTTAACACCTTTTATTCCCTCTCTGCCACTTTCAAACCTGAAGGATTTATTTTTATCAGTCCCTCACCCACATAATGACTTTAAAATTCCTTAGGTTCATACCTTAAAATATAGCTGGGAATTAGAAGTAATGCCAATTAACAAGTCAAGGCTCAAAGGCACTGATGGAGTTAGCTTGCACTTCTCCCTGGAAAACTGTCATAAGTATATATAAGGATCTGCACACCTCAGGATTTCTGTTCGGAGAACTCTGTTGGAAAGCACCTTTTCCATGGAATTTGCAGCCCCTCCACCACTCTGGTGTCTATGGACTAGACAGCCCTGAGCCAACAGGGGTAGTGGTGACCCAGCACTGCCCCACAAGTGGCCCCCCAAGCCTGTCCTCTCCTCAGGCTCTGGACTCACAGCAGATCCCAGCGCCCCTGTTTCGACAGGCTCGGCTGGCATGTCTGTGTTTGGACCCGCAGGGCTGTCCTCACCACACCAAAAAGGCAGTTTATGTGCTCCAGGTGTCAGTTGGTTCCTGGATCTGAAAACCTGGAATTTCGAGATGGACAAAAACCCCTGATTTGATATGCAGACATTCCTCCCACTCCCATTTACCAGGCACACAGATAAAAGGCAATTTGGTTAGACCTCGTGAGCCTCTGCTCCAGGATTTGGCACATGAAGGAGGCCAGAGCTTAGTTCCCAGGTCTGTCGGTGGCTTCAGGCAAGTTATTTCACTTCCCCCAATTCAGTTTCCTCCTCAGTGGCAAAGTGGTGCCTGCAATATCAAATAATATGTTTTCCCTCTGGCCACTGCACATGCTTCGTTGTTCTGGAAAAGCTGCTTTTACCCTTCAGGATCCCTTGCAGGGTGGGGGTGGCTGCAGAGCCACATCCAGGCACCGGGGGAGAGGGGCTTGCTTGGGAAATTCAGGAAGTGAAGAAGTTTTTTCTTTTGTAACCAAGAGCTCCTTGCATCCTTTTACTGCTGCCACCAATTTTGCTGTTAAGATAACCATCCCTATTTCCCATTTTGTTGAGAGTCGTATTGGTCATTCACCACCTAATTCCAGGTTCAATCTTTCTTCCCGTATGCTGTCACGATCCTGTGAGCCCAGAGGCCAACCCAGTCCAGGTCAAATTCTGCCTGCATGAGCTGCTGGTAGCAAAGTTTAGTCCCCTCTGAAAGAAAAAGGACGTGAAACCTCCTCGTACCCTCCAAGCCCACGAGCTGGGCAGGACAGCACCACGTCCCCATGGCACTGGGATGAGGCACTTTGCCTTTCCACGCCCGAGGAAGACAAGTACAGAGAGCAGATGGCTTTTCAGAAGCCTAGAATTGTATATTGTGGCTGTGGCATCCCCTGCTCCTGCTGATGCTGCACTTCCCTGCCTTGTGCTGCTTTATTTGGGAAGGATGCATTCTCAGCAAAGGTGTGAATATCGCTCCCCTCGCAGCTAATCCTGACACGCCAGTGGCCCACAAGCACGATGTATTGCTAAGCAACACTTGGCAAAATCCATGCCAGGTTGTGTCGGCCCCCTTTGATGTTTCACAGAAGCATTGTCATTTCCATCTCTGGCATTGTTTCCAGCATTTTGGGTGTCAGTGTTCCTGAAAACCATCACAGAAAGGATGTTTATTGAACTGTCAGAGGGTGAATGATTGACACTAGGCACAAGTACTTTTCATGTTCAGGTTTTGGCATGCCACAATTGGATTATTTCCTGATAAATGCCATCCAATTCTACCAGATGGACCACTGAGAGATATGCCAACCTGTGTGAGAAATGGAGTAGATGCTCAGTGCCACTTATTGGTAGATGTGTGCTTCTCCAGTCTATCCTTTTGTGTAGCTGCAGGGTATTTCACGGAAGCAGTGACTTTTGTGATGCTCATAATTAGAAGAGCAAGGCAATTTTCATTGTGGAGAAGGGTAGGTTTCAATGCCCAAAACTGATTTCATTCACCTCAGTGTGGAAGTGCAATACCTGTTCCTCTCCTCTTAGATTTAATGTGTTCTCTGTGACTTGAGCATTAAAGAGCCATGAATTTTGAAAGTTAGGTATTTCTCATATATAAATAATTTCAATAAACCGATCCTCTGCCTTCCCCTTCATCTTTTCCTAATGGCTCATTTGCAGATCCGAAAGCAATACGAGGATTGTGAGGCAGGTGAAACATCTAAGGCAGAATGTATTACGTGTACCATCCAAAGTTTATTAAATGGCTGAATTCATTTCATTGACACTCAGCCGGAGAGGTATCTGTGGTCTCAGGATGATGGAGGGACAAGTGGCAGCATGAGGGGACAGTGTGACCCAGGCAGGAATGTCAGCAGTGGAGAAGGTTGGGGCTGTCAAATTGCCCCTGGAGCTATGTGGGGAAGAGGGATTAAGCAGGAAGAGCTTTTTCATGGACACTGGTGCCTGTGCTGAGCAGAGCAGAGAAGGCAGGAACCATCCCACACACCCTCACACAGGCACTGGGTGAGGAATTGTCACGGGGAACAGGAGCTTTGCTTGCTGGCTTTCAAGAGGGAGGGGAGTTGTCTTTTTCTATTTGTTAGAGGTGATGCAGGAGGAAATCCCTAATTCTGCAGAATGGAAAGTTGGATGTCTGTGAAAACACAATTTTTCTGTCTGAACTGACCCACTAGAGAGACAAAAGAAACATGAAGTTATCTATTCCTGTAGTCCTCAGCACTTTAATATATACATAAAAAGCAGGGCCTTTGTACTACACCTAATGAGCAGAAGTGAATAATGTGGTATAATTAGCTTCCCTTTCTCAGCCTGCTCTCTCCGATATCTCAACACACTTCTGACAACAGCATGGTACAAGTGGTGACTGGTGCCTACATCTCAGATTTACCATTACTTCATTGTTCTGTGCTAACACATTTTTCATCTCTGCCATTATGAGGGCCTCTCTCTGCCGCTCTTATTTCTCCATTTCAGCCGTGGGCTCAGTCCCTGCCAGCTAAAATGAAACACAGCTCAGGCAGAGACTTCGGAGAGCAGCGGCTGTTATTGCACTGTCCCCTCTCCAGAGACCTGCGGTCAAACCCTTGGGTGCACACATGCAAACAGCACCCCTCAAAAACGTGTCTGACTGGCAGCCCAGCCCTGCCATCACCTAAAAATAACGAGTAGAAAAACGTACAGTCCCCCCCTCCCCCCTTTTTTTTCTTTTTTTTTCTGGATGGCCTTGATTAACTAAGGCGTCGGGTTTGCAATGGTTTGTGCATCAGCCGACTTGTGTGTCTCACCAGGGCTTGGGGATCTCAGAGCTGTGAATTTCCAAAGTTCACAAAGCACTGAGAAAAAGAAATTTATACAAAATAACCTCCTACTATTCCAGAGGAAAATGCAGAATAATAGCCTTTTTTGTTTTGCTGTCCTTACAAAAGGGAGCTGAGAGGCAAACCGATGATGCAGGACTTGCAAAAACCAGAGAGATCAAAAAATCCTGCTCCCAAAACAACCCCCTGTAAAATTATGTTACTGGGGTTACTTCCAAGAAAGTGACTACAATTTTGATTGCAGATTTGTTAGTAAGCTTACAAATCAATTCAAAACCAACCCTGTTTAAAAACCTGTTATGCAGAGATGCAGTAAAATGAAATGCATGCAGGTAATACTGCTGGTCTTGAGAACTTCAAAATTTCCTCAAAGTAATAACTTTAATTCAGTTCTTTCTGGCATAAACTTTTTCATCCCATTATGTCAAAAACTGTATTATCCATCCATTTGTCTGTCAGAACGATTCCCCCTGGGCCCATATACCACTGGTTCTTCTATTCTAAACCTCCCCATTACATCCTGCTATCAAGAGTCACAATTTTCAGCGAAAGTCTCTTGTGACTTTTGACAATGTTTTACAGTGAACTAGACCAGGAAGCTCAGAGTTAAAGGAAATCTTCCATTCTGGCAATGAATATGTAATAGGCATTACACTGTGCAGTATACCAAAAATGTAAGGTTCATTAAGTCTTTCAAAGGCAAGAACTTCCATGTAGCTTTGAATGAACCTGTCTCTGCAATGGCATTAGCAAATGATATTTTGGGGCAGGAGATATTAATACTACACATTAAGGAACAAATTTGTTTAAATGCTATATGGCTCTGCGTGGATGCAGATGATCCAAGAATAAATAAAAAGTGAATAGTCGTCCAACTTTATATGTAAATTGTCTTTGGCTTATATACATAAGAATGCTCTTTGCTACTAAATTCCTTCATATTAACAAGCAGGAATGTAACTAATATATAAAATAAAGTCATTCTCTTTAATGAGAATGCTAAATATTTTAAAGAAATGCACAGCTATGAAATATTGTCAAGGGCATTTTTATACTTAAGTTTAAGAACACTTATGACTTAACTGTTGAATAATTTAACACATTCAGCCTTGAAGTACTATTTATGTATGTTTTTTAATGTTCATACTTATGTAGGCTTTTCTTTGCTCAGGATTTAGGACCTTTGATTTCTGTTTATAAAATTTACATCTTTAATCTCCCAGCTCTGTGCATTTCCCCATTTGACTCCTGCAACAATATAGGCAAAAAATGCTGAGAGGAAAAAAGGAGCTAAAAGCCTCGTGCAGCTTGGAACAGGGACTGTGTGGATTTTAGCAAACATAAGGACAGATTTTAAGGAAATGAGCTCCAAGTAGAAAACCTCGACAAACATGAGCCACCTGTACAACTCAAATGGAGGATTTGCAAATGGGTTTATGAGCTTTCTCTGAGAGGCAAAGAAAGCCCCACGAAGGGCCCTGGCATGTCATGGGAACCCTGAGTTATCCCACAGAGCTCCTTCCAGGGAGCCCTGCGCCCGGCCACACATTTTCTAGGGAACAGGGGAGGAATTCCCCACACAGCACCTGGGTGGGTGGTGGGACACAGCTGAGGCTGGGGGAAATGCCACCCCAGCACTCCTGACCCCTCAAGGGTCCCTGGGGTCTGTCGGGCACAGACCCACCACCACGTGCGCTGGGGCAGGGGCGGTGATCCTGAGAGCACTCGGCTTCAAGGCTGACCTACCTCCACACCCGAAATGTTCAGGGTCAGTCGACAGAGCAGCACAGAAAAAAGTTTTGCTGAGTGATGGAACGGAAGCTGAATTCTCCCCACGATTGTGATATTGCATGAAATTTGCTCTGGGATAAATAAAAACATCGACCGAAACTGTTTACAGCATGTCTTGTCACCTTTCATTACGGTCTTTCGCAACACGCTGATGTTTCGTGACACAGCAGATGTAACTTGACATGTCACACACTGAGCAGCAACTTTCAGGAATTTCTGAGACATGTTTCTTTCAAAAGCAGTGTCTCGACCAGACAGTTGGTCCACGAGTGCATTTAAAACTGAGGCTAGGAGAGCCGGGCTGAGATGCGACGAGCATCGCACGCAGAATATTTGGTCTGACTTTTGCTCTGTATTTTATGTGCTACAAGCCATAGGCAGGGAGATGGACAGATCATCCAGCACGATGGATGAGCTGCTGCCAAGCTGATGTTACTGTATAACTATGGGCCCCTCAGTACCCATTCTGCCTCTGATAGTCATCACTTGCCAGTGTCCAAATGGATTATATATATCTGGCATGTTTATGGTATAAAGGAAGATGAATCTGAATATCTGCAAACCTTGGGCTCACAGGATGATGCATTTGGAAGGGAAAACAAGTTTTTCAAGGGCAAAAAAAAGTTAGCAGGGTTTTATCAAAGGGAATTAACCTAACACCTCCTCGCATCAGGCTGCACTACCACACATTGAGAGATCACTTACCCGGGGAGGCAGAAGGAGAGAGTGAGGATTAAGAGCAAGCACCGCCACATACTTTAGCACAGGGATGTCTTTCTAGCTGGAAATTCTATGTGGTGGTCACTGGCACACTGAGCTGAGCAATTTCTTTAGTGCTGATGTTTATTCAGAGAAGCAAATCAGCAGAAATAATCCCAGGGACCTGGTTCTATAAGGCTCATCAAGCTGGATCATGGCTGAGCAGGAGACCCTCAAGGCAGGAGAAACAGGGACCCTGGCCTGCCCTGCAAGAGACACCCTGCTGGATCAAACCACTGAGCAAAAGCTGGGCCACATCAGCCTTCCCTAGTGAATGCTCTGGGAAGTGGCTGCTTTCTAGGTCATGGGCACTATTTTCTCAGGAGAGGCAAGACAGAGAAGCATGGAAGACTAGAAGAACTGTGAGATACAGAACGATGTAGGATTAAGACAAGAAAACTACTCCCTTGCTGCAGTGGACCAGATCCTCCAGCAGCGGCGATGGGCTCTGAGCACTGAGCCCATTTGCACTGACTCAGCATCGCTGCAATGTAAGTACCACCCCCACTGGGGTCTTTAACGCTGCAGCGCTGTCAGCACGGGCTTTGCATCCCAGGGAGGAGATACCTAATTTGCTCAGAATAACTGCTTGCACTCCCTCTGCCTCCGCCTTCCAACAGACCTGAACAAGGGGGCAATTTGGTTCCACAAACGCAGCCTTAAATGAAAATATGTAAATAAAGAGAGAACTGGAGAGTGAAAACACTCATCATCTTCCCGAAACTAAGCGGCTCGACGTATGTCCTTGGGATATCGGCAAAGGGACCCAGGAATCTCAACAAGAAGTCAAAGTTTACAACAGGAATTCAAGACAAAATGAATGTTGCAGCTGTAATACACAAACGCACAACCTTGCCAAGCCTCGCTCCCTTACAAAACACCTAAACCTCTGCATCTCATAGCTTCAAGGACCTCTTTTCCAAGAGTGCCTCCTGTAAAGCTTTATTTCCTTTTGAAGTCTGCTTTCTACTTTACTCTATTTTTTTGCTAGGAATATATTTAGGTAGGAACTGGCCTTTACATCCACAGGCAGCCGTGGCTATCAGTCAATCTATCAGCAAACCGCTCATGAAGTTCACTAGACAAAGGGTTAGTGCAGCTAGTACCACAATAATGTAGAAACAGAAATATTACAAAGTAAAGGCTTATAAAATAATAAAAATTCTACTTAGTTCAGATACCTCCCAGTGCCTTTGGCAAAATACCTTAAGCATTCCACATAAGGCGGGCATTGTCTTTATAAGATGGCACCTCATAAAATGGTATTAAATATCACCAACGGGGCTTCATATTTCATCCAGCAGGGTTTAGGCCAGACATGTTCTATATCACACATTATTAGAATGACATCTGCTTTGCAAGTTGTGTACCCAGGAGCATACCTTGATAACTCATTTCAGCACTCATTCTCGAGGCTTCTGTGGCTTCGTAATACCTAATATGTTTAACTCATTTTGAACAGAAGTCTAAAGCCTGTCGTGGCCCTCTGGCCAAAACTGTAGCTGTCAGGCAACGGAGCCAGCTATCAAACATTACTCATTTATCATTAGTGGTGATGCAGCTGTACAGAGAAATGTACCCACTGAAGTGAAGGGCTGTCAATTGTTCCCTGTATAATACTCCTCTCCTCAACAGGGCATTTCGCCATGGAGGTACAGCTAGAGCACTCTGCTACTTCCCCATAGCACGGAATTTATAGTCGCAAGGAAATGGGGAACGCATTTTCCTTTAAATGGGTCTGCCACGAGATGAATAAAGCAGTCATCAATGGGATCTATAAGCAGAGAGGGGCGGTGCACTGTTTATAAACATCACACAGAGGTGTGTATCCACACCAGCGCCTGTGCCTGTGTGCACATACACACACGGGGTGTTTAGAAAGAAACTCTCTGGATCTGCACTGGTATTTAAAAACTGGCACACAATCAGTACCAAAGGCTCTGCTTCCTCTTTGCTCGTCATTTCCATAAGAAGACTGGAATGTGCAATTTAGGCTTCAAATTTCCATGTCTATTCTGCTTGCAAAACTCCAACACACGCTACCTTGAACTTCACTATCCTCAACTCTGCTCCCTAGGGAGGAAAACAGCCAGATTAAATCTATATGAGAGATCTCCTGACTGCAGACACTACTGCCTTTATTCACAAAGGCAAAGCACAGCAATGGTCTGGGAAAGCACCACGGTTAAGATACTATCTCCAGGCACCTTTGAACCACTGCTGCATGCAAATATTTGTACACATGCATTATGAAGAGAGTGTGGCACAAGTCCCTGAATTTTGATTTGTCTCTATACAAGTGAGATACAGAGGAGCGAGACAGGCTCTGGTGGTGAAGAGCAAAGCTCTGGCTCCCATATCTTCCTTTCCACTATCTCAGTGGGGTTTCTCCTCTGGAGACCACCAAGGCCAAAGGGAATCTGCTCATTGCTTTCAAGGCAGTCACACAACTACAAAAATGTCAAAAAGGGGTACTTCAAATCAGGAATCCAAATCCATCCCTAGCAAGCAACTGGAATATAAGTGTTGCTCCCATATAAAATTCTGACCTTGGTCCATCTGTGCCCAAGTTTCTGGAAAATGGAGATGATCTGTGCCTAGAAAATGGTTTCAGCTCTTAAAGTGAGGAGCAACCACAACCATGATGTGACTTTGAGCAGACATTACGCAAAATCTCAATTTTATACCCGAATTTCCAGCCATCCTGGATTCACCCCAAACAAGTTTGCTGAAAAAATCCCGTAAACTTTCTCCAAAGAGCTTCAAGAAAGCCTTTTGTCAAACATGGTCCAACTAAGAGACTGTGGCGAAACCATGGTCAGAAGGACTTTTGTTCCCCCTTTTGCCCTTGTACAAAGTATCCATGAATTCTGCCATGCATAATGCCACCTTGTCAACAGAACAGCAATTGAACAATTTTACATGTATTATTACATATTTCTGGTACACTTGCACTGTGGCAATACAAACCCAGTGACCAAAACACAGCTGTGCTTCAGTTCTGTCCCAAGTTTAAACACAGTTGCTCGCACCGACACGGTTCTCATCCATAACAAGACAAGTAACAGGGAAAGGGAGGAAAAATGCAGCCCTGAAAGTCGCAAGTGTGGAACTGCTCCTGGGGAAAAGCTCCTCTCCACCAGAATGAGCCAGGAGTGGACACAGGTAAACTTGGAGGTGCCTGGGGCAGCTATCTCTTGAAGGCATGCCACTGAAAGGAAGTCCCATAGCCTACTTTGTGCGTGCTGAGGATCTTTTTTTTCCTCCTCTTCCCCACTTCTGAACAACACTTACACCCAGTGGTGTAAGGACTACGCTCCCTCTATCCTTTCTGCTCTGACCACTGAGCCAGGAGGCTTTGCATTACTTCAGAAACACAAGGACATTTTGTGCCAGCTGAAAATGAACACAGTAGGGAGGAAGACAATGAATGACAAAGCTCTCCTGGCAGATGTGGGCTATAAAAAGAGATCATGATGTGGTGAAACAAGTCTAACCAAAGGGGTTTGCCAGAAACATGGTGAAACAGGCTTCAAGCGTGGAAATGACACCACCAAATTCAGAAAAGAGAAAACCAAACAGCCTGAAGCTTACCAAGCAAGCAGCAACTTGGGGCACAGTGGAATACTGAGGAAAGTGGAAATAGCGACTTCTGTTTGTGATTTTCCTCCTCTACAGCCCGTGGTCTCCCAGGGAAAGGACCTGGCCCCTCACTGGTAGGGTGCAGAGCTGAAGAGAGGCCAGTGGCACCTGCTCCTGGCAAGCTGGGCTGCAGCTCACCACGTTCCACAGAGCAGGACCATGGCTGCCAGGCTCCCTCTCTAACCTCATCTGATCTTATCTGCACTTCCAGGTGCCTCTGGAGCCCAATGCTCTCTTATTACCATCAGTCTGCCACAACAAACTTGGATACGTTTGCATTCATTCCTTAGCCTCCTTATTTAATGTAGGAATGGGCAGAGGAGCACTGCAAGGATGTGCGAATGGCGGTTTCATTAGCCACGTTTTATTTCTAAACCAGCAAAACTCAGCCTTTGAAGGGGGCCCCTCCTTTCTTTTCTTTTTTTTTGCCAAACCCTGGACAGAAGCCATCTTTCCGAGTCAGAATGGATGTACACGACGGTGTAAAATCCCACGAGCCTCTCCTCAAAACAGCCACAGGGGTTTGCAAACAAGTCACAGAAAAACCCTCTTCACCCATTCCCCCAGGGCTAGGCAAGCTCCCTCTGAAACACTCCCAGCTGCTTTGTGCTCAGTGAGTAGCAAGGCCTGAGCACAGGCTTTAAAATAGTGTTACAACTAGACCAGGCAAGGAAATTATTGACTTTTCAAATATTCTTTCTGTATTATTACATGTTAAGAGAAATGATGGGTTTGGTTATGACTATCAAGTTAAGCAGGGGCTGGAGAAGCAAGTTGTCAGCTTTCCTCATAGAAACAGCCACAGCTGAGCTCTGCGTGTTAGATATGCCAGGACAGGGAAGAGCTTAATTCAAACTGCTCTGGGTGACTAAGATGAACTTGATCTTATCATTGCACCATGACTTTTGTGGGTTACTTTATCTTCCACAGGAGACTCACCCTTCCTATTGCTGTTCTATCTCCTTGTAACACCTTTACACCCCTGTTTCCTAAGCGAGGTGTCTTCCTCTCTTTAGACTGAGCTCACAATCACCTGCTCCCATTCTCAGCTTTACCACTTTGCTCCATGAGGTCTCCTCAAAATCCCTGCAACACTGCTTTGGGCAGAGATGCTGGGAAACCAGCAGCAATGATGGGTTGGTAGCTGGCAGCCTCAAGGACCGGCCAGGAAGTGGCAGAGCAGGGGGGCAGCTGGAGGGCTGGGCACCACACTGTGCCCCCACTGCCCCAGCTCTGCAGAAACCACCTCGTGCCCCGAGTTTCTGTGGGAACCCTGCTGGCTGCTGAGAGGGGTCAGTGTTCATTTCAAACATGCCTCAGTGCACCGTGGTTTCCCACAGCTCCTCGAGGTCTGCGCTGTGATACAGTTGGTGAGTCATGCACAGATTAGTCATGGAGGGGATTTATTCTCGTCTGCAGAAAGTCCGGCATGAGTAAAGACAATGTAAGTTTGGCAGCGGCTTGTTTCGGTTCTGGCCGGTGCCAAAGCTGAGCTGTGTCTCATTCCCAGGTGTGTGGCTCAGGCTGGTGAGGCAGACAGGACCACACATCCTTTTTAATGCCTTTCTGCCCACACCAAAACTCTGAGTCAATGCAGGAACTACAGAATGGGACCAGCTCATCTCACAAGCTCCTCTACAGGCTAATGACACTTCCACTGATTATTGACCTTCACCAGGGCCAAGCTACCAGGAAAGGCTCCAAGCCCTCCAAGTCTCCCACCAAAGCTTACCAGTCACTTGGATGAGATCTTGGCTTCATCGAAGCTGGGAGCAAAACACTCATGCAAGCCTAGCATTTTACTCCTCAGTGATCAAATGATGCAGGAATCGAATTTTCCTGTATATCTTCCAGTCCCAGAGCACCAACTCCCAAAACAACTCCTGGAGATTTTTTTAACTGTAAAAACTGCTTTTTTTTCATTTCTCAGGGACAATAAGATATCCATCAATAACAACACATTTCTGACCAGGAAGCTGTCTGGCATGTTGCTGCCACAATGTTAAGTTCCAGGTAATTTTTCCTGGATGAGTTTACGCAGTGAGTGTAAAATCGTACCTGCTGACTGTGGCAGGAGTCACGGGTCTGCGGGACGCTCCTTCAGAACTTGGGCTTCTGAAACGAGAAAATGTTTTCATTCATATTTTAAAATTCCATTCATTAACAGGTGTATAAGGTTTGACTTCTTCAAAGTATGCTGCAGACACAGCCTAATAAATCTCCATGACACCTCACTGCATCTCCATTTTATAGATGTGGTGATTCGAATATATCCAAGTGAAATGACTTGCCCAAGGCTAATGAAGGAATCAATGTCAGAGACAGGATTAAAAGTAGAAAAATTCCCGGCCCCCAGTCTCATAACCTAACTGTGGTCTGCATTTCACTCATATGAAAACAGAAAAGGGAAACACATCTATTTTGAATATTGTGAAAAGTAGTTCAGAGCAGATGGGCAGCCTGATGTTTTAAAATTGCTTTACTTTGTCATAAAATATCAATAATACACAGGATGTGGTTCTTGTCCAAGAGTATACCAAGGTGTGAACAGCACAATATGTGTCACTGGTAGCTTTCAGAGCAGCTGAGATGGCACTATAGAATAAAATAAGGACAGTCTTTGAGATGTCTCCCCTGCCCTGTTCCTTAAAACAGATCTCTTCCCGTGTGCTGCAGCCGGTAAAAGCAGATTTGAAGCTGATGAATACCTGTTGGGTAATGAATCTGTAGCGAGACACTTATTGTCACATCCCAGAGGCAGAACAAGAGGTCTGTAATGCCCATCGCTCAAAATTTTGGGTGGCTCTAGCCACCTCTTTCTTAGATGCTAACACAGAGCAAGGCAGCATCTTCTCTGTCACCAGAACGTAACGGGAAGACAATGCACCTGTCTAGCTGTGTAGAAGAATAATTTAAAAGGGAAAAAAAAAAGGAAGGTACACTTGTGTCATTAAATATTGATGAGTAAGATTCATTGACTGAGTGAGAGACAGTAGGATATGGCTTGAAATAAAACCCCATGAGGGCCACACCCCCTAGTATGCCCAGGGCCATCCCTTTAAAGGTAGGACAATTATAATTAATTGAGCAATCTGACAGAAAGCATACATCCATACACTGGAGCAGAAAGTGACACTGTGCACGGAGCCATCATGGACACTTGAAGGGTTAATACTGGTTCACTAGACCAAGGACAGTAAATTCTGCCTGTGGCTACCACCAGTCTATTGTATTATTATTGCAGGCCTTAGAAACAGCTTTTAATTTTAACCCTTTCCAGCCCTCTCTTCTATTTTCTCTTTATAAATAATTGGCATTGAATAAAATGGCATGAAATCTTCCTAGTTCTACCTTTCAACAATTTCTTTTCACTTTCAGCATTCAGAACACTGTGCAAAAATAAAAAAGAATCCAAAGAACCTGGACTTCCTTTACCTATAACTTTTAAGGTTCCCACAAAACTGGGGTCCTTTCATTTTGTTGCAATCAGTCCCCACTCTTTGCTGCAAGGATGAAGAATCCCATCCACCACTTACTGGAAATGGTGATGTGAGTATTCAGAGTTGTGACAAACACACAGACTGAATACAGATAGCCCTGCACCCCCTTCAGTCTTCCCGACACCTGCATTCATCCACCTGACTACGTTTTTAAGATGACGCGCTGGGAATTGTTCACGCCTGTAAGAGCTGACAAATCAAACACGCAGGAGCCATTGGCTACCTGTAATGAAGAAATCTCATTCTGGATGACAATTTCAGCAATATGCTGAGCACATCCTCAGCCTTAGACAGACTAAAGAGAAACAACCAACGGAGAAGGGATTATATGAAGGAGTGCAGGGGACAGCAGAGGACTGACTCAGTGACCCAGGAGGTCCTTTCCAATCCTATATTTCTATGTTTCTATCTGTTCATATTGAAGTTGATGGGAGACATTTCCACCGACTTCAAAGGGCTTTTATCCAGCCCCAGTTTCATTTCTTTTCAATATATAGATGCAAGAGTAATGTCACGCATGATTTTCACGAGACATGCTAATATACAATCAGTTCTGGGAGCAGCAGAATGAACCCAGGTAGATAAATTGTTCATCCCAAAATGCTAAACATGCCAAGACCTGAAAAATATATCTCCTCGTATCTGACTTGCAGACAAGCCCAGCAGTTTCACAGCTGGATTTCCAGTCATCATTAAGCCATAATCAATGATGCCAAATAAACTGTCCCATTACCTAGTTCCACTTTTTGTGCGATACAAGGAATAAGATGAACAAACATTTTTGATCGAGGGATCAGCTCACTACAAGGCTGGTCCATGTTTCCAGCAACAGGAAGGAGTGTCCCGTCATGAAACCTGTAGCTTTCTATGGAAGGTTATTTAATGCAAATGGGTCATCACCTGTTAAGAGAGATGAGCCACAAAATGCTCAGGAAAGAGGTGTAGAAGCCTAATGTTGTTGGAGACAGAAAGAAAGAATGAGACGGTAGAACGGGGTGGGTGTATAATTACACAGTGTTTTCTCTTCCTCTCTTTTTTTCACTGAGCAGGCACTCAGCCTGCTCAGCAGAGTCACTCCAATATGTTATCTAATGGCTTCGCCGTTACTTGTGAGATTCCCCATCTGTGGGCAGACTGTGCCACTGCCTCGTTCAGCTGAGCAAGAGAACATTCACTCGCTCGCTCAGATCTGGGGGGACAGGTCTTGCTCTGGAGCAACAAAAAATGAGCTGCTTCTTAGTTAGGTCTGAACCTTTGTACTTAAGTCAGCCTTTGATGAAAGCTTCCTCTGGATTTCAACGCTGCTCTTTACAGCTGGACAATCTGCTGGCTCTCTCTGGCTCCGTCTTTTTTTTGTTCTTTACACTGGCATCGTTCTGATCTATGTGGTGGTCTCACATTTTCCTCCAGAGCTTTCTGCATCAGCCTTGTTTTCAAAGCCATATAACACAAGCAATGATTTCTAACCTGCAGTTGCTTCAGAAGGATGGATGTTCAGACATAATCAGTCCATTTTGCTATTTTTTTCACCTCTTATACAGTAGCTGCTCCTGCTGTTTGGATGCTTCTTTACTCACTCTCCTTTTCAATCTCTTTTGTCCTCATAATTTACTGTTAAACTCTAAGTGATTTATAAAACATGGAAAACTGTATTATATCCAGTTTAGCTCTGCTTAAAGCAGAGTCATTTCCTCCCGGTGGGTTCATGGTGCCTCTAATGAGGATGTTCCACGGAAGGACTCAGCCACTCAGGGGCACAGGTACAGCTACTTACTTTGACTCCTCAGATGTGGCAGGTCTTCCATGACCAGGACAGAGAAAGGACACCACACCATGAGAAAAGAGATGGCCAGGATGCTGAGATAACCCTGATGCGCATTCAGTGGTCTGAGTGCTTCGGGGCTGTATCTGGACCTCAAAACTTCATAGGGACTCACGCATAGGATCCACAAGTGGCACAGGTCTGATGGAAGCGCAGTTCCCAGGTAGCCCATATTTGAGAGCCCATCAGTTCATCCAGACCTGCAGAATCACTCTGGTTGACGTCATGATTATCTCATTAGTGGCCACATATCACAGAGGAAAAGTTGTGGTTTGCCGTCATTTACAAGTGTCATCCTCTACAAATGGGAAGAGGAGTTCAAGAACGGCAAAGCTCAACTGATTTGAACAGTAGTCCAACGTGACAAGATATTTTACCTGTGACTGTCACATCCAAATTTAGTAGATAGCATGCGTGCTTTTTATTTGATTTTTAGCAGGTCTCTCCACAATAAATATAAGAGCAGAATGCATAAACAAAGTGCCTGGCACTTATAGTTTATCTTGGTGACAGAAAATTTGATTGATGATAAGTTCAGAAAGTGGCAAATTTTGAACATAGGGTAAACAACCTTTCATTGCTGATTTTAATTATTTTTATTTTTTTTAGCTTGGTTCCTCTTAGCCGTCTTTTTCCAGTGCTCCATCAGCTGCTGGGTGGGAAAAAAAAAAAAAGCCTGCCCTATTTGTTCCTCATGGATTTTCACTGATCAAGTTGCATATCACCAGGTTAAGAATTAAATGGAGAACTTTTGCATGTCACATTCCTTCTTTTTGTCTCTTTCCAGGACAAAGACCGTGAGACAGACCTTTCTGCTTGTAAAATGCTAATTTTTAACCTATCCTTGTTACTGCAATACCAAAAGAGTGCAGGGGTGCAGGCACACAAGCAGAATGAGGCAGCTCAGAAGAGATGTACGTCAGAGAAGCTCCATTCATAAAGCACAGAAGGAAAAAATATTTTACAGAGGGGGAAATTAAGGCACAATCTTCTAGTGATTTGTGTCCAGGAGCTTCTAGGCGGAGCATGGACAAAGGGCAGGCGCAAGCCGGACCCCATGGCTGCTAATCTTGTGCCTTAGCAACAAGACCACTCTCCCTCTGCGCGCAGGCTCAGAGAGAAGAGGGGCAACCTTCTAGGAGGGAAATCCTTGTTGGATTAAGCACTTCACTTGCTTTCCTCTTCTCACCCCTTCCCTCCTCCAGAGCACGGAGGATGGGGAGGGGGCCAGGTGGTGAAACGGTGCCTGCCCCTCCTCATTCCCCAGCCCACCCCACATCCAGCAGGGTCCTGGGGTTCCGCTGCGGCCCCCGGATGCCCGCGCCCCTCGGCCGGGGAGGAGGGATATGATTTGTAATTGCAATATTTTCATTACTGTCTCTTAGTTCTTTGCACACTAATGTCAAGAGCTTTGTCTTTGTAGTGTTATTGGCATTTTTCATCATATTCATGAAGTGTGGGTCAATTTTCTTCAAAAGGCTCACTTCGCCAACTTGCCACAAAGACAGACAGTAATAAATTCTACTAGTGCACAGCGAAGGCTTCGTAGCTGCAAGCAACAATAAAAAGCAATGAGCTGGGTGTCACTAAGTAACTCCAGTTTACACTGCATTTTCTTCTTTTATTGAAAACTCAGAATATGAATTTATTAATGAACACACAGGCCTACTTTGAAGGGGTGTGGGGGGGCCCGAGTCAATTTATTTGGTATTCACACAGTGTGTGCCTACATTGTATTGTTTCATCATTTTATGGCCAGGCACAGCTTGTTAGGCTGTGGCCCTCCAGAAAAAAGCAGGCTCATATAGCAACACCTTGACGTAGATGTACAGCTGCTTTCACTGTGGCTGTCTCACCTTTAGCCCCGTCTGTCTACTGCCGGCTTTCATTTTCCGCATTCATACATCAATAAGCTTTGCATGCTGACACCTAATTTTGCAGGCTACTTTGGTTATGGAGGCCATGTTTTGCATATCACTACCCACCCCCTTCTGACATCTACTGCCTTTAAAGAGGGAGAGAATAGAGAGAGCACGAAAGAGGGATTCTTTTCTTCTCAGCCTAATCAGAGATTTCTTTATATTTGTCAAAAGCAGATCTGCCAAATCAACTTTAATTGATTCTTCCACAGTTCTCATGTATGATTTTTGAAGGACTGGGCTTGTGTTCCAAGACATAGTGTTGTGTTTCAAACAAATATGAGGTTTCTACAGTAAATCAAATTTGGATGCCAATTAGTTAGCATTTTCCATTCCAATTAAATTTGAGACCTTTCTGATTTTGAAAGACTTGTGTGTCTATGCCTGTGTGCATGTACTGATGTGTGTGTGCCTATCTCTATCTATTTTGGAGAGGCAGAAAGATATATACGTATAAAATATTTAATGTGCTCTCAGTGGTCTAATAAGCAGGGAGGGGTTAGAGCCACCCATTTAAATACACATTTTGGAGGATTTTTATTTTTTTTACCTTGTTTATTTCACAAGGGCTTACCAGCCCATTCTAACCTGTTATGTGACACCACAAAGGTTTTTACTTTCTCAATCAGGTGGCTAATGTCATTATATCGTTGACAACTCATAAAATGTTATAATCTAATAGGGCCTTCCCTCCCCACACACACATAGTGAAAGCTCATTGTAGCAAAGAAAGGATTAGGGGCAAAAAGGAAGATTAATGTTTAAAAGAATGGAAGAAGGCTGAGTCCAGATAGAATACTGTAGCTTAAAAACAAATATAATTTGTATATTAAAATGTGTCTTGATCTTCCTAGATTTACTCTAAATAAACCCAGCATACAATACAGGGGATTTCCTGCTGGACATTGAATATTTCAAGCAAAGTTTATATATTTGGGTTGAATCAATTTTTAAATGAATTCCTCCTTTTGTGACTAAAAAATAGTTTTTAGGCAGACTCAGAATACAGAGACTAAGACTGAATCCCACACTACCAGGATGGGAAGGAAACAAAAGCTTGCTTAGTTTAGGTGGAACTCTCATGTACAATCACAGCCAACCATCAAACTATCCCAGACAATATTTGTGCTATGGACAAAGAATCTTCCCAGTACCCATGGCTCTGATTGCCACACAAGGGACAAACCTCTCACCAATAAGTTTTACCCTCTTGGGTCCCCAAAAGGACCTCAGGCCAGCCAGCCAGCCCAGCTCCTGCAGACATCAGGACCAGGCAGATCCACTCCCATTTGTTTCCAAGAACTCAAAACCGCAGCAGGGAGGAATTCACCCTCAGCAAAATTCGGGTGGGAACAAGCACACGCCTGCATTTCTTTGGGAAAGAGATTAATTAGTTTCTTCCTCTTATAAAACATAAATAAAGGAACAAAGACCTGAGCTTGAGAAGGTGAGAAAATCCAGGCGCACTTGGCCAGCAGGGAAAAGTAATAATCTTTGGGTAGTTTGGCGCTAGAACGGCGTGTTTTGTATTTTCTCCTACTACACACAACTACTGGCCTACACCAGCAAAAGCAGTAAAATGAGGAATTATGACGGCTATTGAACACCATTCACATATTCACAGTGTCGCATCCGATGTCAATTAGCGAGCCTGTTTCCATAATTGTTATACAAGAGGAAAATCTACAGTGTTAAACAGCTCTTGAGTTCACGTTTCTGGATGGGCTTTGTTTGGTGGAGTGTTTAGCGCACATAAAATAAAATCCATGGGAAATCTGCCTGGCACGAGACCTTTGACGGATTTGTGTTGGGAGAGTTTTTATATTCAGTCTAATATGTGTGGTTTAGGTTAAATTTTTCAAGCCAGCTTCTCTTTCTACCTGGGCAAAACCAAGCCTTTTGGGTGGGGAAGCTGCAGATTTGCTGAGATTTTGATGGGACTGAATGGGCAGGTTGAGGAGGAAAATTGCAGAGGAATATGCAAACATTTTGCAACTCTCAAACCAAAAATGTCTCCAGCCTTTCATATAAAATCTTTTGGACTCTGATATTTAGTTGCCAGCTTGAATAAAAACAAAAGGATTCAATGTTGAAATGGGACTGATGTTGAACGTCAAACTGGCCTTATAAAGGTTTGGGGTTTTTTAACTCTTTTTTTAATAAAAAGTCTAAAATTTAATGTTTAGTTCAGCTGATGATCAATTTTTCTTCTACATTTCAAGATCTGCAATAACCAACCAAATCCTCTATTTATCTCCCATTGTGCTGACTTCTGTAAAAAATGTGGCCCTTCAAGCTACAAAATGATAGAGGAAAATCAGACAACACAGAATAAAGTCTATAAAATCATGAACAGTATAGGGAAAGCAAACAGCAAAGAATTAGTCATTATTTCTCACAGCATAAGAACCAGGGCGCACCCAATTATGAGGCAGCAGGGTTAAAATAGCCCATAAGAAACATTTTTACAAAGAATAACTAAATTATGCAACTTAGTGCACAGCAGGTAGCACAGACCAGGAATATAAATGGATTGTAAACACGATTAGACAAATTTACAGAAGAGTTCCACAGAGGACTGCCAAGCATGATGATCCTGCATGGCCTGTGGGTTGTGAAGTCCCTAACGCCCTACCTGGATAGGGCTTGGCAGGGGAGAGGTCCCTGTCCATGTACCTCCATCCTGACAACATGATGGTGATGCCGGGAGCCGTAACGTCACCCTCACAGTGTGAATTGCTCACAGAATGTCCTCCTCTGCCTGGAGATGCTAAAGAAGTGGCCAAAGGAAGGCTCCTGGTCTGAGTTTGGAACCTCCAAACCCTAAGGGAATTACTGCACTGCCAAGCGCATGCTGAGCCCTTGATCCAGACCACACATGCAGCAAAAACAATGGCCCTGATGAGCGATTATGTGCCTTTGTCTGGAAAGCCTCCTACCAAGGTGCACTCGTGTGTCTGGTGTGCAACAGGGCTGTAGATTAAGCTCTTTGTGTGTTTGTCACTTTTAGGGGTATTTAATTGCATGGTAAGTAGAAAAAGGGAAAATTAAAAGAGGGCCACAGGCTGGTTTGATGATGGTGGCAAGAAGTGCCCCATTCAGCAATAGGAACACGCACAGGGAATCAAGATGGACACATAAACGTGGCTGATGTGAGCTGTCTTTAACTGCTGGCAAAGACCAGAGCAGAAGTTTTCAACCATTTCTTGATTTATGGACCCTTACACTTCCAACGGAGAGGTGATCACCTGTAACAGTGAATTAAAGCCTCCTGACAATAGGGTTTTTTTCTACTGCCTTTCAGGCACACTTTAGGGAGGCAGATCAGAGACCCTCTGGGACATCCAGCCCCATTGGAAACTTACTGGCATAGGAATGAGCAAAGGGACAGGGATAGGCAGTGTCCAAGCCTGGGGGTTAAATTTGCCATCCCATCGCCATTTCCTGTCTAACTGTGGTAAAAGAATAATTTTTAAAAGCCTTCATTTTCCTTCATAGTTTTAAGGCTAAAAAGGACTATTAGATCATTTGTTCTGACCTTTTACATCTACAGGCCATCACACTTCCTCCAGTTTACGAGTACTTCCATAAAATAAGAGCCTATATTAATTTCAATCACCACTGAGGGAAATAAACCTGCTCCAGTCAGAAAAGGATCTCTCTGAGGTTCACCACTGTTCACACTCTCACCATTCACATCCTTTCTAATTACTGTACGATTTTCTCTCTGTATATCCATGAATGCATTGTTAAAATACTGGGAACGGGAGTTTAAATTACAGTGGCACTCCATTTTGGTCACACTTTACATAGTAAAAAGGATTCCCAGTGGAAAGACCTGCACAGCCTAGACAAGGGAAATAAAAACACCCACCAAAAAAATTTCACAGGGAGAAATCCCTGTTCTCTCCAGTTCTCATAAGCCCAAAGAGATTAAACAGTTGGTCAAAAGTCACCCCAAAGTTGGTGGCAGAGATGGAGCTGAAACCTACTTTCTCAAGTCAAATCCAGAGTTTTAATCACCAGAACACCCTTCCTCTCCCTTCATTGCTTTCATTTATCATTTCAGGCTAGGCAGACTACATCGAAATGATGGCTTTGTGAAGCATAGAAACACAGTTTTACGGGCAATAAACAATAAATATGAACCTGAGAGACATCTCCGGGAAACCTCCATACCCAAAAAGAGTCCTTTTTCCTTTTTTTTCCCCACAGAAGATGGCAAAACCCTTCCCTTCCCATCTTGTCCGCACCTCTTTGCCGGGCTGAGCCCGGTGCCAGCGCGGTGGCCGCGCCAGGTCCCCTGCACGGCACATTGGCTGTGGGATGGCAGTGAGCTCCCCTGCTCCCTGCCAAGATGACAAAGTCCTGGCTGGCTCAGCCGCCGCCTCTGCCAGTGTACCAGGGAATCGGCTGTGCCGTTCCATTTAAGCGCTGCTCACTAATTATTAACTGTGGGCTCAGCATTCAGGGCGCAGACAATGGGATCAGCCAGGCACCGCTCCACGGGCGGGGGGGCACCGCAGTCGGCACGGGCTTCTTTTTAATTATTGTGCAGTGGAATCAGTTCTGGAGAAGCAAATTGAAAAGTATACAAAATTCTGATTAATAACCATAATGGCTTTCTCTCTTCTTTTTGTAGTGTTTCTCTGGGTTCTCCCCCACAGGACCCCAACTGCTCTTCCTGCAACACCAAAACCTGCACATACTTTAAAAAACCTCAAGAGAATGTATTCTGGTTTACAGGATTACTTCCACAATAACGATGGATTATGCAGAGTTGAGCTCAAAGCCCATTTCTGGATCTGGATATAAACTTTGAGGATGATGAATGATTCTATTTTATGGCACCCCTGAGAAAGTCATAAACATCTCCACAGGTTGGAAGGGCTCTGTTGTGGACTGATGTCCAAGCTTTAAAGTTTCAGGCCTTTGCTTGGTACTACACTTTGCGTTGTGTAAAGGCTGAACTCCTGTGGTGTCTGTGTTACCTCCTCTCCCAGGGGAGTTGTGCAAGGAAGGGTTGTCTTTATCTCCTCTGGCATTTGCGTCTCACTGGCTCTGCTGCTTTTGAACTGCAGACCTACACACTGGATGAGGATCACTGTGCAAGCAGCTCCATGCTCATTCAGAAATTGGGTGCATCTTAGCAACACTTAAGGTGATTTTCCAAGATGTTTCCTTTTTTCTAACAGCTTATTGATTAATGTATTTCCATTTCAGAGAGACATCGTGACAATTTTGTTCAAAATAGTAGGAGGAGGGAAAAAGAAATTAATCAGGGTCCTCTAAAAATAATGTCTCATACTGGAAAAGCTTTGCTCCACATAACAGAATCCTTCATTAGGATCTCTGACTGCTCCAATCAGAGGACACACCACAGACAAGAAAGAGCTGGAGCCTCTCTTCCCATAGTTTTCCCAGCAGTGGAAACACATGATTTGCATTAGGGACAGGGGACAGTATCCTGTGGCCTCACCCCAGGAGTTCAGTGTTGAGGAAGCAGCAGCCCCACCATGGGCTGACCGGCACCCTGGGGAGGCAGCAGCTTCTCTGTAATACAGAGCGTGTGAGCAGGGGCTATCATGAGCAGGGATAAGGAAAAACACATGCTGGAGCAGGTGCCAGGGCAAGGATTAGAGAAAACGGGCTGCTGCATCTCAGAGAGCAAGCGTGCGTCAGGGTCTGAAAGCGAGCGCTGCCCTTTGGTGTGGGAGCCTCGTGCTGCACCTGCAATGAAGCCTTTCCTGCAAATGGAGACATCAGAAGGAGATGACATTCCCCAGGGGATGGCAAAATGTTATATGAATCACACCCGGCTCCACTCAGAAACATCTCTCTCAGGTCTGAGTGGAATTCTATACTGAAGGCATATATTTTTACATTAAGATTTCTTTCTCTTTCCCTTTCAATACCTTGGAAGTGCTTTTTCACTAAGCAGTTATTAAAAAGAAAGAAGATGTAGTCTTGTACCCGAGTAATATTTCTTCCCCAATATTTCTCAATTTAACCAGGGGACAGTCCCTCCTCTTCTTCCTTAAGCCTTCCAGTTTTGAGCCTTGCCACATTCTGACCCAGCTTCCAGTGCTTCTGACACTCCGCTTTGCTCCCACATGGACCCATGTGCAGCAGAGCCCCCCAGCTGACACAGGCTCCCTTCTCACCTCTCTCCAAGGCTGTGCTGGGAGGAGGAAAGAGTCCCCTAAAATGACAGTAGGAATTGTTGATTCTTTTTCAGGCTGCACCAGGCTCTAACAGCCACGATTCCTCACATCCATCTGTGGCAAGGCATTGTGGGGTATTGTGTTTGACTCTCAACAAACTGTGTTGCTAGGACGACGTTTATTATGATACATAATGTGAATAAAGGATGAAACTGTACACAGCGTGCTGATTTGCTATAACTGTCATCTGTGATGATAGTCTCTAGTTTATACCTCAAATGAATTTTGCATGGATGGTACCGATGCTGCCGAGTGCTGCAGAGGTGTATTTTACAAAGCTGCCTGGGCCTGGCATGAAGATCATGCCACTTTAAACAGCGAATCTGTTATTGTGATGTTTGTGAGAGGAGAACAAGTGGGAAAGTCACTTTCAAGTGCAGCTCAGTGCTCTTTTAATGAGGAATGGGGTCTTCTTCAGAGTCAGCCAACTACTGAGGAGGAGCTGACACCCTTAGTAGTCAACATCCTCAAAACAGCTGACAGCTCCAGATAAATCAGTTTGTGTACTTCCTCCCCTTCTCATATCACCTGCGGTGACAGGAAAGCACTAATTTCCTTTGAGAGGGAGAGAGATGGATGCACGCGTGCATCCTGGGCATGTTGATTCTTCAGTGTAAAATTAACAAAAACAGAGGCCAGGGAGAGCTGGGAATAGGCACAGCACTTTGTCAAGAAGAAGACTCTGCTGTGGTACGGCCCCATATTCATCATATGGTAATTTATAATGTGCATACGGCAGAGCCACGTTGCATGAGCCCCTGGAAGGAGCAGCTGTGACAAACAGAGTGCATCTGGTCACCTGAGTGCCCAGTTCACAGCCATAATTCTCCTCCATACAGCACAAGACTGCATGCCCAGGGGGCTGGCACAGCCACATGTGCAAGTGGCTCTTGGGCACAATGCTTGGTCCTGCAGCTGGACACAGCCCAGCCCTGCATGCACAGCCCCCTTGGAGGAGTTCTCCAACACTTGTTACCCTTGAGGAGGACCATCCCAGTCCCTTGAGGAGGACCATGCCAGTAACAGCAAAAGCAATTTCTGTTCCGTTGATTATTTCAGGGGAAAGGCGCTGAAATGCTGCTGTGGCAGACAATAGTCCCAGTGCCACACCTGAAGAGCCACATGTCTGGGACCTGCAGCACCCTTTGGGGTTGATCAGGAGGCACTCACTTGTTTATCGGTCACTCTCAATCGACGGGGAGTTAAGTATTGCCTGTACCCTCTTGCACAGACAATCCTCGCCACACACTTCCTGAATTCATTACTCTGATGCTGCCACAAGGCTGAATGATGTTACAAAAATTAGACACTCCAGGCAGTCAAAAGCATTGCACCCTCCTTGAAAAGAAACACACCTGGAAAACCCCTCAGATAAAACCACAGAGGAATTTCTCCCGGTAGGCAATGCAGCTCACAATTTTCCCCTGGGCCCAGAAGCCTCTTGTGGCAGTTTGAGCAGGGCTGGCTGCCATTCGTTTTGTGCCATTACTTCTGAGAGTCAGCTCATCCCACCCTCTTCACTGAACTGCCACGTTTCCAGAGACAGGCTCTGACACGAGCTGAAACAAGGCAGAAACAAAAGACACCCAACCTGTTTACAGGGAATGAACCACTCACTGTGACCCTGTTTCAGGGAGGATCTGCCCCAAAAACCAGACACACACTGTCCAGGGCTGAAGAGAGCCTGCCTTCCCTGCCTGTGCTCGATGCACACAGTATTTCAGCTGAATTTAAGGATCCCTCTCCTGCACAAGGACCTTTTAATGAGAAGAAAAAAATAAGAAGAAAAACCAAACAAACAAGACTCTAAAAATATAGACAAGGATCTGAGCTTCCAAGGTCTCAATTTCTCCCTTCGTAAGCCGACAGTAACCTCAGTGTTGCCTCGATGCATCAGGTTACGTTAGTTAAATCACTGACCATCCCATCATTTATATAATGGGACATGACTGGCGTGCTCAGATGAGACAAATCACAGCAAAAATGCCTAAAAGGAGGAATTTGCCTGACAACCATTTTAAAAATACTTGTAGGTTTAGATTTTAAAATAAATATGTATCACTATATATGCAAACATAGAACTATAAATATATCTGTACATGCATGCATGTGTGCACACACATATGTATAATCACATACATATGCTCCAGTGGTTTTCCAGCTAAACTGCTGCCATGTGTTGTACATTATCCCAGGGCACCGAGCAGAAAGGCTGAAACCCACCTCTGGGGGCAGGGGGTTTTGAAGCCAATTTCTCCTGGACCAAAAGCCACAAAATCACTCTGTGCACAGGCCCCCACTGCCCACAGCCCAAGCAAAGGCAAGTTGAGCAGCACAGAGCCCCACAAAACCAGCAAGGACATTTTTGTCACCCCTGAGATTGCTCAGTAAGTGCCAATTCCTGCTTGGGTGATGCAGAAATGCACCCCTCTGAGTAGAAGCACTTGTTTCCATTCCAGTTTCATAGAATCTGGGATGTTTCTTGCACCGTTGAGCACTTCAGTGGAAAAGCTCTTTTGTGTGTAAATAACTATTAGGTGCTATTTTTTTATAAGCAAAGAAAATTCATAAAATAAAGCAGACAGAATTCATTTATATGAAAAATAGAGGGATTAAACATAGCCAATAAATTACAATAAACTGTCCACAGTGAACAATGCTACCAGATGACCATAATGGAGATCCACTGCTCTTGTGCTTTTATTAAAAGAACAAAGCACTGCAATTAAATGTAAAATCCGGTAATATGTCATCGTACCTTAAGCATCCTTTTCTCATTCATTGAACACTGTCCTCTGATTTAATTGAAGCCTCTGGTCCCTTTGAGACAGCAATAGTCCTTACTCTAGGCCAAGTTTAGCATTTCATTATTTAGTAATCTGAGATGGAGTCATGCTATTGACTCTCAAGCAATCCTCTTTGCTTCTTATAACAAAAAGGATGCCCACAGAAATAATTGATACCACATTCTACTCTCTAGTAAATCGTCCCTTAGTGGATTGTGAAAAGAGGTTTTTGATTTAGACTTAAGAATAACAAAAGTTGGGTATATTTTTCACTGATGACCCCCATATGACATGTCCATAACCCCTTTCACAGCAGGAATGTTGGCCTAAAGGCATTTTAGCAGCTAAAATGAGTGACTAGAGGCTTTCCAGGTTTTGTTATATATATTTGGTATATAAGTGATGCCTTCATACAGGAAAGTCATTTTTTTCTATAGAACAACTCACTGTAGATCTGATCCGGGCAAGAGCTGACACTTCCCTCCCTGGCATCAGGCAGCCATCGGTGCTTAGCACCTCATAAAGGCAATCAGCAACCTGCAGATCCATTACAGCTCTCCAGGCTGCAAATGGGCTGGAGCAGCGTGGGCTGTTTTCTCTGGGAGGTGAAACAACCCAGGTGAGTCAGGGACCGGATCCGAGATGAGGTCCCCACATCCCCCGAGGTTGGGAACAGCATTAACGAATTTCCCAGTTCCAAAACACCCTTATCTCCTGGAAATCTCTGTTATGCTCTGGCCTTTGGGATTTTCCTCCCTCTCTGCTGGATGTGGAGCTTGGATCCCTGCAGACTGCCCATGGAGGGGTGGTACTGCAGCCACAGCTCCAGCTCCTCAGCTGGCTGCCCATGCCTCACTAGAAGTGCCCACGCAGGAGCTCCCCTGGTGACAGGGGTGGTGGTCACTCCTCTGTCACCTCCCCATCAGCACAGAAACAGCCCCACAGCCACCAGCCCGGACTGTAGGAAAGCCACACATATCCTGCACACCCTTCCTGCAGGATGCTGCAAGGGGATATCCCAAGCCACGTCCTCTCTCAGGGGACTCCCAGTCGGAGTCTATTCTCCTTTTCCACTGGTAACAACACTGTGCTCACACAACTGCACAGGATGAAAATGGATCTAAGGATCTCCTGACTTCAGCCAATTTGCAGGGACACCAGACCATCCCTCCCTCCCCTCGCTAATTCCTGCCAGGACTTTGTGGTCCTGGAAGGACTTAGTGGTCCTGGAAGGACTTAGTGTATGGACCCCACTGCCAACCTCCTCTTCACCATGATACAAAGGTTCTCCTCATCATAAAGTTGGTTATCCCAGAGGGGAGTGTATAGATCTAGGGGTGCAGCCAGGATTAGGACACCAGCCCTCCCATAAGCCAATTCACAAGTCAAACGGAAAAGATTGCCCTGACACCTCCTTGCTTTTGTGCTCTGGCATCTCTTGTTCCCTGGAGTATCAAAAATGTGAATTTTCACTAACTTTGAAAGCCCAATGGTCAAAAGTGGCTGTTTGTCGTCTGGAGATCTGCGCCATCATTACCAGGCAATACAAGCACAAAGCCAAGGTGGGGAGACCAAGTTCCCCCCAATAAACTCGCATAGTTCCCATAAATATTAATGGAACTACACAGGTGTTTTGGGAAATAGCCCCCTCGCAGGGCTGCAAGTCTCATGGCCCTGACCTATGCCCATAAGCCTGCACTCAAACTCCTCTGTCTATAATTCTGTAATCTACTTGGCATGTTAAGCATTTCAAATTAAAAAGTGTCAGGGTCAGAGCCAAAACAATGCATTATATGGGATAAGATTTTAATTCAGCCAGTCCTGGGAGAGACATGAGGAAGGAGGAGATATTCATGCCAATTATTTTGCATTTTGGGAGAGTTATTTGACTGTAGGACCAACCCATAGCAGGGCACTGTTCAGCGAGTTTCGTTTTGTTTGTTTGCTTCTCTTCTCCCAGTACTCAAATTATCTCCAGGTCCTTAGATCCATTAGACTAATTAATATTAAGAACATATGCATATGCAAATTAGGCCATGGTGCCCATATATTTCACTTTACGTGACAGCTTGAAGTGTAGTTGTGTGAGTCAATCAAATGCCATAAATTTGCTATGCACAAAAGATCATTAATATTAATTGGGGCACGGGCACTGTGCAGTAGCCCATGCCACCATTAGAAATGGACCCCTCGCTTTAATTGTTCTGCAAATTCCTTTTTTTTAAATTTATTTTTTTAAATTTTAAATCAGTACCTATGGCCTGATTAAAATATGTATTTTTTCCCCAGGTAGTCTTCAGAACAGCATCAGAATTGTATTAAAAAATACTGAGCAGACCTTTTCTAAGACAGATGGCACACAATGAGGTTAAAAAAAGTATCTTGAGATCCAACCAGCAAGAACAAAAAAAAAAATTGCTTGCATTGTTGTTTTCATTATCTTGCTTCTGTCATTTCATGAGCTTTGTATCTTGCAAGGAAAGAAAGAAGGGAGAAAAACTGTGAAATTAATCTTTTGTGCATGGCCTGATAAAGAAGAGACATGCTCAGACAAAAGATAGACTGAGAGAAGGTACCGTGATTGATGACTAAAGTAAAGGTGTCAGAAGAGTATTATGTAAATTACTGGAGGCACAGACCATTTCAGAGAGAATGAGAGGGAGAGGGGAAGCCAGGGAGAGAGAGAAAAAAAGGACTGCAGAGTCGATGTCACCAAGACACTGGTCCCCAAGCGCCAATTTCTTGCCATCTTTCATCTGCTCAGACAAGCTCACCTCACTTTCTATTTGGTTTGCACAATGTAACAAAGGAGGAAAAAACCTGTCAACATTAGCATGAATACAGCCCAAAAGCGGGGTTCAAGCACGCAGCGTCTGAAGTGAGGCAGCGAGACGGGAACTTTAAGGCAGCCTTGGTGCTCGTACGTGAGCCTGTGAGGCGGCGGCTCCGAGGCGATTCCCTCTGTTATTTTGTGCCAGAACAGGGATTCAGACAGGCAGGGCCAGGGTGTTTCTCTGTGTTTGATCCCCCACTGCCTCTGCACGCCCTGGTCCGACACACGCTCATCCCTGCACAGACCTGCCTGCAGGACAGCCTGGACCTGCCCCTATTGCTCCTCTGCCCAGGCAGATTTTTCATCCAGTCCATGCCCACGCCCACATGCTGGACAGAAAGAGAAGACACGAATAGCCCTCACCTCTACCAAACTCTTCCCAGGAAAACCTTTTCTCACCACTGACACAGCCACACACGGTGGCTCCCAGCCACACTCGCATGGAGGACCCAGCACACCCCATCTCTGGACAGAACTTAGCCAATGCCCGCCACAAAATTCCACAACAGTTCAATGAAAGCACAGTCCAAACCAACTTATACTGAGCAGAAATATGTTTGGTCTCCCATTCTCTGTCCTTCTGGCACAGAACAACCCCTGGATTTCACATCCCAAAAGAATGATACAGTTAATACCACAGACAGTAAGAAACTAATTTTGTACTTCTACTTTTTGGAAAAAAACCCTAAACAAAACAAGAACAAAAACTCCAAGGGAAAAAGCAAAATGCTTTCAGAAATTTTTCCCTTCATTCCTGACTATATGATTCATCTGGCTCCTGTTTGAATTTCACCTCCGGCATATCTTTGCCCCTATTTAATTTGATCACTGGCTTTTATTCAAAAACTTCATTTTCCAAGGAATAAACAACTACAAATGGTCACCTATCACCTCCATGGTAACAAGTGAAAGGAGCATTCAAGGGGAAGAAAACACTGAACTGGCATTTGATGAAATGCACAGTTCTACGCCGCAGATACTCCTGGTACACGAGGCTTAAGGTACACGGTGCCCTTAAACATTAACTAATTAGCATGATCCCTGCCCTATAGAGTGAATCCCTGGGAAAGCAGAGAGAAACATGAGTGGAGAGGCTGGAAATGCTCATCTGCCCTGTCTCGGTGCTCTGACAGCTCAGTGAGGGCATCCCTCAGTGTCCTCTTTCCCGTGCACCCGGACACAGCGATCTCCGGCTCAGCTGCGCCCATTCCCTCTGAGTTTGTCCCACGGCAGCAGAGACTGGGATCCAGTGGGTGAATTGCACCCTCCCTGCTCCCCTGGCTGCTCCTGCTGCCCAGCACTGGGATGCTAAAGGACATGGCTGGATCTGGGGCAAAGATGGCAATCCTGGCACGGCTCCTGGCAGGAATCACTTCAGTACAGAGAGCGAGCGTGCAAATAAAGCTGCTTTCCAACTTCCTTCCTTCAGATTCAATCAGCTATCACATGGCTTTCATTTTGTGTGTTGAGAGACATTAAAATGAGATTTAATAACAAATTGCTTCAATTTTGCATGCCTTCTAAATTCCGTTGGCCAGGCAGGATAGTCCATGGAAAAAGCATTCAGTTCTTCCCATCAAATTTTTCATTTTTCCACTTTTTTTTTTTTTGTACCATGAATGCAACAGTTGGAAAAAATTTAGGATCCAAAGAGGCAGCTATTTCTATACCATCAATTTGCCCCTTAAAGAGTGAAATGATTAAATGAATAAAAAAAAAATAGATGTTCTGGGCACCAAGCTCTGTGCAAATCAGTTCTTAAAGTATCAGTGAATTCATATTTTAAAGAATACTTTAGTTTGCGAGATTGAAATTCTTTTAAAGAAGAAACTCTCAAAGGAAGTTGTCATTTTAGGCTGCACAAACGAAAACCCTTCCAAAATCAGGTGCTTAGAAAAAAAATTGAAGCACTTTAATAATTTAAATTGCTCCCCTTTGCACATGCCCAGAACCCAAATCCCTTTTCTAACTGAAGTGCTTATATAAAAATTTGACAGCTCTTATAATTTTAAATTGCTCTACACTGAGTATGCCCAGAACCTCGATCACTTCCAAATTCAAGGGCTTATAAAAATTTGAAGCACTCCAATAATTTTAAATTGCAATGCACAGTGCAGAGTGATTTAAAATTATTGGACTGCTTCAATTTTTTTAAAAGGTCTTCAATTTGGAAGTGAGTCAAGCAGCATTCTAATACAGTAGTTTAAGACATACTGTATTGATGTAAAATTTAACATCTAAAAATAATGAAAATTAAACCGAATACACTGTTTAAAAAGTGAGGACGAGTTTCCCAAACAGACCTAGGAAATCCAGACAACCACAACTTCGGGCTGGTCAGTCCTGCTTTGTGAAAGAGTAGAGTAAAGAGTCAAGGAGAAGATGTTTGGGACAAAACCACAGACTTAAAGTCAGCTTCCATCCTTGGGTTGGACACCAGGAAAGCCCTCCTGGGAGTGCCCAGAGAAAGGTCTGGAACAGAGCGGAGCTGGGTGGGTCCCCACACTGTGAGAATCCTAGGGATGGCAGCCTGGCATGCAAAGACATGGCCAACAGGCATCCCTGCACCCATGGGGTGACATTTGCCCCTCCAAGCCATCCTCTTCTGCTCTGAGACGTGCAGAGGAGTCATCTCAGAGGGGTTGGAGCTCACGCTGACTTCCCCGAGGGGGGAAGAGCCATGGCAAAGACTGGATGGGGCCTGTCGGTCCCCTCCTGCAGGGGAATGGGTTTAGACTATTTACAGATCCACTGGTTATAGACCAGCACGTTTCTGGATGGTGTTTCTGTTTCCTCTCAAACCATATGCTTTCTAGTGGGGGCTCACAGCAAGTGTCCCACGCAGGGTTCAAAGCACTGGCCCCCCACTGCTTGGCTTCATGAGGAGTGGAAATGCATGAGTTCCACTAGGTTTAGTGTTAGGCACTGGCTCTGTGTGTAAGTCTTTTTGGCAGCTACTCGCTTCCCTTTAAAATCTTTCCCTTTTTTGGAGGTGATTTATATTAATAAACTGTTTTGGATCAGAATTGGCATGATATGTAAAACCCATGCCTGTTTGGTATTTCTGTTGTGTATGCTTAATTTGAATGGGGGGAGGGAAGAAGACAACGCTGTTCAGCTGGCTGGGAGTCTTTATTTTGTTCCAGACATGCAAGTTCTTCTCAGGAGTCAACTGTAACTGTTAGAGAGTTTCTCTTAAAAAATCAGTTTTGACATCCTGAAGATAGGGAAAGAAAAGAGACTTGAAGTCACCACATTTTCCATTCATTCATGAACATCTGCAATGTAAAATCGTTTCTCAACAGGGGCTGGGCTCCATTTCATCTTATAACAAGCTGGGGATCTTGTCTATTTGCAGCTTATTCAGCCTGTTGGATAGCAGGGACACCATGTCTTTAGCTGCCAGCTTCATTTTGAAGTTGGGGTCCTGTTGTCTTTTGTTCCCCGTTAAGTTAAAACTCACAGGAAATGACAAGGAGTCCTCATGCCTAGCCTCTGGCTAATAAAATTTTGATTATTGTCTATTCCAACAGAGCATCCTCGGACAATGAGAGGGATGGCACCTAGGGCAGTGCAGGTTCTAACGTGAATCCCTGGAAGAGAGAAACTGTTCAAGTATGGATCAGCTGGAGTGAGTCACACAAGCAGCACAGGAAGTTTGGGAGGGAAAGCCAAGCGGAGATGCTTTCAAAATAGAGGAGTTCCTTTAAAAACTAGGACCAGCAAAGGAAGAAAGAAAATGACTCTGCAGAAGTGATCTCCCTTAGAATATACTGCAGGCCAATAAACAAATGTTGTAACTTTTCCCTTCAGGTTCATGAAGCTCTTCTTCTCCTTTTTTTTCAGTCTGCATCCCTCTGGTCAGAATAATTCATTCCATGGGTCAGGGTGAGAGCACTTTCCTGCTGCAATGGGTTACAGATAAATGGTGTCCTCCTACGGCCCTACACGACGAACTTGTACTTTTACACAATAGACTCACAATTCATCACATAAAAAGTATCTGCTTTGAAAAAAAAAATGGTGCAAAGAGGTTTTATTCAATAGGCTGTAATGGTGAGCTGTTATGGTCTATCAGGTGGATAATGTGCATCTTAAAATACTGTGTAAATACATATTTCTATAATAGCCTGTTACATTTCCAAAGGAGCCATTGCAGGCTGCATTTGAAGTGAGAAGGAGCTTATAGGAGATGGGCTCTGGCACTCTTTTGCCTCAGCAGGAGGTGGGCAATGACAATATTTCCTGAATTAGAGAGGAAAAATATTATTTTCTGATTCAAATGAATAATAAAAAACAATGGAAAGCAGCAGCTCAGAGAACTTTGACTGGAAGGAAGGAAGGTAAGTGTTAATGTGATGAGAGAGCCCAGAGAGCTTTGCTCTCTCCTACAGTCAATGTATTTCCTTGCTCCCCAGCTGAGACAGCAGCATTACATGAATGTTCTCCGTATTTTCTTCCCAAAAGCTGGTACAATTATTTGCTGTGAATAACATTCGCAGGAGCTTTGATCCTGAAAATGCCTATGTATGAGAGCAGCCAGGCACCTGAAAGCAGCAGCTTTTTATATGGCTCAAGCATATCCCAGAGTCCTACATCTATAGTTACTATTGAAAAGTAATTATTTATATGGTGCCTAATTAGACAGTTCTGCTGGCTTGCAAAGAGCTGGGTTGGATTACTGGCTGCTTATGACGTGTGACTTGTGACAAAATTCAGGAGTAAACTCTTGGTTTCAGCTCCTTGACTGGAAAACTGGGTGTTTCAAAGCAATGGATGAAGATTGAAAACTGATCCAACACACGGGAAAAGTGGGGTGGAACTCCTGGGATCAGCATTGGACAGAAACGAGCCACGGCTTTGGTGGCCACATAAATAAAACCAAGGAAGGTCACATGTTTCTGCTTAAAAAATACAAGCAACTTAATTTGATTCACCCAAATCTGTTTCTACCTCAGAAGACTAAAAGACGCTGCCCAGGTTTTCCTAAACAACCTGCAGGGACTGGCATGAGCTGAACTGCAAAACCAGCCCTTGCTTTTCCTTCTTCCTCCTCCTCCTCCTCCAGAAACCACCACGTGTGACCCTCTGCCCTGGGCTGTGCCCTTAACACAAAGACCCCCGAGCTGGACAGCAACAGAGGAGAGAGCCAACCAACATCCTTCCCTTCTCTGCCTATTTGCCCATATTTTGGTATTTACACTCTGTGCCATCCCTCACACACAGCACATATATAATCCTTTACTGTAGAGCTGGAAAAGGATTCTCTATTATTTGCAATTATTTCCTAATTTGGCCAATATGAGAGGTTATTGCTGCTGAAAAGAATGAATAAAAGCATATCTGAGGCAAAAAAAGTGCTAGTAGTAAAGTTTAAAAAGAGCACAGATGAAGATTAATAACCTCAGCAGTCGGGGCCTGGAGTACTTAAAACAAGTAAAAAGACATTACGGAGCAGGAAAATGGAGCCAGCAGGAACTTTTGTTATGACACCCAATGCCACATGCAACTTCTCAGGTCACACAGAGCTCACTCTGAGAGCACTCCCAGCAAATCTGCCCTGATGTCAAGGAAACAGGGTTGATTTATAACTTTTGTTCCCCTTGCAAAGCTTTAGGTGAACGTGTTCGCTGACTTATCCGAAAGTCATGGGGAAGTTTAGGCAGTATGAGCTCAAAAATATTGGAAGCCTGCAGGGGAAAAAAACCCTAGGGCTCAACATTTAAGGCGGAAAAAAAGCAGTTTGGGTGCAGACTGCATTTGTGGAGGACCACAAGTCGACAGTCTTCCAGCTGAGTTCAATAGTCTTTGGCGTGTGGCCCAAGCAGGTGAACAGCAGCTACCCCACCACAACAAACCCAGGGCCACCCATCCAGACACGGGTGGAGAAAGGAGGCCACACTCATGGAAACCAGGGGTCTGCACGTCAGTGCTGATC
The DNA here is from genome assembly GCF_965178545.1 of Coloeus monedula. NCBI lineage: Eukaryota > Metazoa > Chordata > Aves > Passeriformes > Corvidae > Coloeus > Coloeus monedula. Next base: position 3,689,843 of record NC_138782.1, read on the forward strand.
ACTGTAACCAATAATTCTTCACCTGTTCAGGTAAAAATGCAGTAGAAGGTTAAGTAGATGGATCAGAGCTACTGTACCTGCTCACATGAGCACCAGAAAGGGCACAGACCCATTAAGCCCAGATTCATTCCTTGGAAAAGGAGTGGGCACAAACATTTGCACCCCCAGAACAGCTGCCAATACTGCACAATAAAGCAATTAGAACTCAGAAGAACCAAGATAATAAAGGCAATGGAGAGATGATTAAAAATACTTTGCTAAGGAGAAAACAGTTTTAGTCACATGCATACTGAGATGTCACCATTTAATAAAATGACAAAAACTATCTATCACATATGCATGAACACAGAACAATATAAAGAGGTTAACAGAAATTGATGGCATCCCGGCTTTAATTTTACACTGAATCGGAGTCTTTGGTGATTGAAATAGACAGAGATGTATAGGGTTATCTTGGTGAAGAGGCTTTGCTAATTACTGGCACTTGTCATTTCTCCATAGCTTTATCTAAGTCAGGAAGGCTAACTAGCTCCTTTTCCCCAGTGTGCATTGTTTGTTCAGTAGGCTTTGTGCTGAGAAAGCCTTTTTCATAACTGCACCTCATTATTAACGGGTTCATAAATAAATGAGTCCTAATATTTTCCTCAGTTAGAATTTATGATAGGGACATTTGGACTACAAAAGATTACACTTGTCTTTAATAAAAATAGGCACTTATACATGAAGCCTATTAGAGTCCTTGTTACGTTGAAGAGGAGGAGGAGGCGGCAGAAAAAGGGGAGGAGCAGGATTATAAAAACACGCTTTATAGCCCTATCATATTTTTCATGTGATTTTAGTAGCTATTTATTATCGCACATTAGCTAATTATGGCTCTAAACTGAAATGGATTTCTGGATTCCACGCTCTGTCCTGAGGTTTGCCGTACTGCAAGCTCTCAGATCAGTCAGGAATACACTATAAACTAGGCAAACACTTGGAAAACTGAAAACTTCTGGAAAAACAGGCAAGGCACAAGACAAAACGGAGCACTAATGTACAGCTGATATTCAGGTGTGGAGCTATCCACTCCCAGATTTGACAGACGTTTTCTGGAGGTGCAGCTCGACTCACTACAGAGATCAGTCACCAAAGCTGGAAATCAGCTGCAAGGCTGGGGAGGGGCACATTTGAGGGAGGTCAGGACAGTTGCATGAGAGACCAAGGACATCTCAAAGAGCACAAGATCTCTTCCTCCACACCCTCTCCTCCTCCCTTTCCAAGAGGCTCATCCCCAAAATGCCACTGCCTTGTCCAGGATGAGTGACAGAGGAACAGCTGGCACAGGGGACATGCTGGCACAACAGCAGGAGCAGACCCAAACCTCCCACAGCCCAGAGCAGTGTTTCAGCCACAATACCATCTTGTTTTGTGCTGTGCAGGAATGGTGCCTCCTGCCCAGCCCACCCACACGTGCTGCAAGCCCACACTGCAAGTCCACAACTCCTGTGGCTGAAGCCGGAAAAGCAAGCAACTATTTGCTAAGACACTGTATCATGGGATTGGTTTTGCAATTCCTCATGGCCAAATCTGCCTCTTCCCTTCCAGCATAAACACTAAAACATTGCCACCTCCCCATTTTTTTTCCAGAGGTTTCTGCTAGGATCAGGCCAGCTGTTAAGCTTCAGAGTTTTTTTTATTAGTGTTACCAAAAAAGCCTTAAAATAATTACATCAATTCTTTTCAGAAGACATCCACAGCATTGTCAGACAGCTTTAGAGTGTTCCAGGACTCAAACAATGCTCTCTCTTTTATAGTTACTGTAACGCACCTTTTTGTCAGCTATTTATAAAATGCTTTGTAGTCTTCTTTAAACTTCATCTTTTCAAAAGTAACTTCAGACCAAGCAAGTTGTAATGGACAATTCAAGACGTCAGAAATGCATCTGCCTGAGACCACAGAACTTTTCGTCTTCCTCTTAAGAAGGAATAACCTGAAAGCAAATGCATCAAAAAGCATGTGCCACAGTGTACTAAAGAATCACCTAATTTGGCTTTGTGAGACAAATTTGAAGACCCAAAAGCATTTATAATATTTGTGGTTTGTGTTTCTAATTATATGTGGCTCTCTTTTTTTGTTGTTGTTTTTTCACTTGATGCTAAAGTCACTTAAATCAAAAAATCATTTAAGTATATCTTGCACAGGATTTTTTTTTCTTTTTTGGTAAATCAAACTGAAATACACAAAACCAATTTAATCACAAAAGTACCACTTCCTTCAGGATGTCAGTAATTCTCAAAATTGCTTTAGATATTTTCTAGATATCAGAAATGGGTATTGCAGCATTTTAAGTGGCAGAAATGCATTAGTACTATGTAAGTACATGATCCTTAATGTACTAATCTCAGCAATATGTGTAATGAGAACTTTCAGTAACACTTTATTTTAAGTGTCCTCTGAGAAATGCTAATTTACAATGAAACACCTATGGAAGTACATGTGACATTTACATGAATACCAAATGAATTCATTTTGATCAATGCTATTACAATGAATATGATATGAATTCACAATGATAGGGGGTTTAAAGAATTACCGCATTTTCCTTGAATATTTCATGTTTTGAAGACCAGCATGTGTTAAAAACCGTGTTACATGTTCATCAGGAGGTCTATATGTTAGGATGTGCAAGGGACACCCCACAGGACTGCTTAAAACATGTTTGCATCATTTAAAAAACTAACAAAGAACACCTGTTAGGAGTGGCACAGGTTCTCACTTCAGTGCCAGCAATGAGATCTGCTGAGCTCCAGGGATTCCTTGGCTTGCATTTGAGGACCATGGATGGAGTATGGGGCTGGACTTTGCACCCACTGCTCACCCAGGCACATGACTACTCATCCACCCAAAAACCAGCAGTACATTCTAGTGCAGAGCATGTTCATACCCAAGGATTGGGTGACTTGTGCACTAAAGAAAACTGAGGAGCCCCTCTACAATCTGACCATCAGTGTCAGGAAAGGAATAGCTGGGATTTGCAGCCTTTGAAAAGACAACATTTACTTCGAGTGCCAGAGCAGGGGCTGAGGTTTCAAAAATACGAGCCCCACTGTTGTCCTTTCTAACTGAGAAGCCGTGGAACAACCCCAAGATGTAGAGAAAATGTTTTGTAAGCCCTTAACAAGCTAACTGGTGGAGAAAAAAACATGGTCAAAAGCTACCAACAAACTAAAACAGATGATTGAGCCTCTGTAGGTTTGCTGTTAGCTCTCCCAAACCTGTGAATGCTGGTTGCCCTGGCTGCCTTTCCTTTCAAATCTGTGAAATTTCAGAGTATGTTTTGGTGACAATGCAGGCATTCCTGGTGGGTCACAGCCCTCCTGGCAGGCAGGGAGAGCAGTTCACCACCAAGTCCAGAAACTGCTGCGAGACCCTCTGCAAACTCTGTCCTTTCTGTGGCAGAGGCCACAGCCAGTTACAGCTGCATGAAAATGGTCAGCGTTGAGTAATGAATAAATGGAAGAAAGACAGGAAGGTGATAACAGAGCTGGTCCAAGATGTAGCAGGGCTTTACATTCCTTGGAAACAGCAGCAAGGAACAATCACAGAATCACAGAATAAACTGAGTTGGAAAGGACCCACAAGAATCATCGAGCCCTGCACAGCACCATCCCCAAAAGTCACAGAGTGTGCCCAAGAGTATTGTCCAAACACTTCTTGAGCTCCGTCAGGGCCCAGACCTCAGCAACAAATCCTTACAAAAAGCAGTGACCCCTGACTAATTTTATTTCACTTGAAAAACCTTCATACAAACTCATTCTATACATATTATGTATCTATATGGCAACAGCGGTGTTCTTTAAATGTGACTGTGAATTCTCCTTTTTCTTACTGCGAACCAGCCTTGGTTTATTTAGGATTATTTCCTCTCACATCCACATTTAGTGGTTGATGCCAGTGAGCAATTGGGCTAATCGAGGTGTGACACTCGGCAGAGCAGAGGCTGAAGGGGCTCTGTGTGTGTTGGCTGAGTGCTGAAAGGTCCCACTGATTGCCAGTGCCCGGCCTCTGCCTGGGCTATCAGGCATCGGGAGCAACTCAAGGCTTGGAAAGGATACAGGAATCCTCTTACAGCACTGAAGGGCCCTCCTCACACAGTGCCAAGTATCTCCTGTGAGACACTCCCACACTTCCCAGACAGTGCTCAGCACCTCACCCACGGACCCATTACATGAGCTACAAGGTTTGGACACCTCAACACCACAGAAATTCCCATCTGCCATAAAGAAATCCAATCCACTCACGACCCTACTGCCAAAATTAGCCGAAAAGTTACAGTTAAAGGTGCATGTGCCAGTACAGATGGATGTCTACGCACTCCTACAAGCACACACATGCACACATAATTACTCAGGGATAAAGCAGGCTTGTAAACTTCCCCTGCTTAGGCATCAAAGAAGGGACTGTTGATTTGACTGGAAATTAGAAGAGAGTTTAATAAAAGCGTAAGAGAGATCCTGAACTATTGTGCCTGTGTTGGCATGAGCTGCAGAAGTGCAGCAAAGCACTTCATTCTGTCATTAAAAAAAAAAAAAAAAAAAAAAAAATTATGTTTACATTTAATTCAGTCTTTTAATTCAGCCAAAAAGCCAGAAGAGTGGAAAAGAAAACGTGGTGTTTCATTTGTCTGTTTCTGGGATAAGTAACCTAAACAAGGAACAGACTACAGATAACAAGTTTAAAATACGATGTAGAATAATATGAATACCATTAATATAATTTCTCACTCTACTTTTGCTCATCTGGACCACATGGTTTTTGGGATGAAGCTGGTGCTATGAGATACACGTTAAAATTCACATTTCGTTAGTCATTAGAAGCCTGGAATTCAGATACCAAAAAAGAGTGAGGAAAGAGAGAGATGAGAAATGGCAAAAATTTTCTCAGAAAATTGCCTCAGAATGAAATTCTGCCCTTTTCTTCTACTCCAAAAAGTCATTACCATCTGACAGCTGTTTAGTGGCATATGTGTGTTGGTGGTACCAGTCCAATTCCTAGTGGGCAGGTGTCTGCATCACAAAAGCCACCATCACAATTGGCACTAATTGGCACCCTTGCCGGCAGTCTCCATAAAGAAAATAAGGATTAGATGGCACTGAGATCAAATTATCCTGTCACCATAAAGGTGATCCCCCCTCTAGGTCAGAAAGGCCTGTTGGCAGGACACTTTGGGGAAGTTTGCACTTCCTGGGCTCTTGTTCCGACGGAGAGACATGAAATGTCGGGTGTCTGATGCTGGAAATGAGGCTCCTTTCACAGGCGCTTCCACTTCGCATTTTTAGCTGAATTTCAAAACAAAAAAAACCCCCAAACCAACACCCAAACTCAAAACTCAAACAACAAACCAGAAAATTCCCTCTTAATTTGGACATTTCCCATACAAACTTGCTATTTTATGCAGATAGTCACCACATTGCTGTGCTGGGGTATCAGTATATCTGATGCCTTTCTTTGTATGGTTTTTTCCCTTTTTTTTTTTTTTTTTTTTTGGAGCAGCATGCAAATTCTGTGATTTTTCTAAGTATAGGGTGCAAAATACCCTGGAAAGTGGGGGGGAGGGGGGAAGTCTTACAGCTCAGCAAGCTTTATGAGGATATTCTCTTAGTTATTGAGATGAGTTGAATAATTCTCCACTAATTTATACACCAGTGAAACTGGCCTGTTGGCAAGTCCACAATTAATGCGAATGCCAAGTGGGATTGCAGCTTTGTTTCATCTAGGAAAACACTTAGCTGAACAGCAGCTTTCCCAGCTGAAAATGTGTGTCTGTCTTTAAACTTGCAACAGAAGCTGGCATTTCTTCGTTTCCATTCACTCTATCATTATGATGCATTATACAAAGTAATGATGTAATACTCTGGAAAGCTGAAATGCTAGCTCTTTGCCAAAAATAATAATACAAAAAGTGTACAATTATTTTCATCTATGAAAGCTACTCTCACTACCATCTCCAGCTCCCCAGTCAAAGAGAAATCTTTCCTAATAGTAGATCATTTCTTTCTGTTTGTGAATCAAACATGAATGTGGAAGGGGGGGATGCCAGCTCATCCGTGCTGAATTACAACTTTTAAAAGATGTAAACATATTCATCTCTCCAGCACGGTAGCTCGTCACCACACATCCCTCACACCTCCATTTCAGCAGTGACTCTCCCCTTACCTGTGGGACATGTTGTTTCCTTCTGTAAGTGGCCACATTGGGGCTAAGTGTGAAGGGATTACTGGAGGCAAAAAAAAAGGCACCAGGATTTGGACCTTGGTCAAAGGATCAAAATGCCAGGAATTTTTCAGGCCTGCTCTCACCAATCTGCAGTCACAAAAATGATGTATGCACGATGATGCCACTCGGGCAGGGATGCAACCTGCCCCAGAGCACAAAAAAGGCCATGAGGGAGCACAAACGAGATGTCCACTGCTTTGGGTCAAGCATCTGCTCTGCTGCTTTAGCTCCCAGTTCCTACAGCCCCAGAGCCACACACGCCTAGATAGCAAAGCCATGGACATCAATATATGGTGGCCGTGGCACAAGGACCAAAATGCATCCACACGTTTCCCAGCCACAGATGGCCAGGGAAATGGCAGCTCCATGACAAACAGTGCCATGAGCAGGTGATGAAGGTGAAGCTGCAAAACAAACTCACCACCAAAGTGATTTGTATTTTGATCACCGCACTGGTGATCCCAGGACAGGGTTTGCTGCTGTCAGTGCACCGAGGGCAGAGCTGAGGTCTGGTTAGGCAGAGAGGCAAGGAGAGACCTGGGTGTGTCACAGAGCTCCAGACGGCTTCTTAGGAGGAAAACTAAAAAGCAGGATAAAAGGGAAGCACCGTGGCTAGCAGAGTGTAAGTGGTGGGGTTGGGGTGCAGGAGGCAGGCGCTGTGCATCAACCAGGAGCAAGTTTGCCAGGCACAGGAAACTCTGCTCCCACAGTGATATACAACCCCACAGTAAGTGTATCTTAATAATACAATAAAGTGTTAGCTCTGATTAGAAAAGAAAGATGAATTCTTCTGCTAAACCAGGGTAACCCTAAAAGCGTGTTAACATGAAATACTAAATAAAATGCTACTCATCTATAATAAATCTTATTACACATTTTGGCAATTTTACTACTAACATACCAAAGGTTTCAAGCAATGTTTGAAAATAGAAATCTTAAATTGAATCATTGTTGCATGAATATATGCAAAATATTCATTTCTAGCACTGTGAGGGTTGAGTGCTTTTAAATTGGAGAAATCACTCATGACTTCACCTTTTCATGCAAGATAAAGTTGTATGTGGTAACATCATTACAATGTCATGAAAGAAGTGGAAATCATACAACAGTTCTGCCTAAAGCTAATATACAAAAAAGTACTTCTATATTTTTCAATATTGTTCAATATTTAAAGGTGCAGTGCAAGGCTTTAAATATATTAAAAAAATCATTAGACTTCAGATGTCAGTGCGGCCTTCACTGAGTACTGAGACTAATAAAATCATTGATGAGATCTCTTTAATATTTAACAGAATTCATGTCTTAGGTACTAGCCTATTTTCAACTCCAGTATCTTCGGAGGGAACTAAATATAGAAATAAAAACAGCAAACGATTTATGTGACGGTCATTATGGATTTTTTTTAACTAGGGCACTAAAATTAAACTATTTACTCAATAATACTGTCATAACAACAGAGAAAATGCTGCGACATTTAAATAGTCTTTCCTATAAATCCTTTGGCAGGAGATTACTTCAAAAGTACATAACACTTTTATACACATTAACAATCAGTAAATTCAATCAGCGAAAACGAACGAGCGGATTTTGCAGTGAGTTGCCGCACCATGAATCGCCAATATAGAGTTCAGAAGACTTCTGCAATCTTGAAGGTGTTCTAAAATAGTGGGAAGGGGATAATTTGAGTTTATATATTTCTTTCTCTTTTCTTCCCTCTGATTAAAAAAAAAATTAGACCTGAAAGTTCAGCCTCAGAAGTAGAAGTTACATTAAAAAAGCCCGCCCTGTAATTTAACTATATTATTTTTTATAGCATGTGTGAGGGAAAAAAGAAGAAAAATCAGGGTAAGGCAATCACCCTTCAACTTTAAACCCTGGTACACATGAAATGGATAGCTCCATTTCATCACAGCAGCCCCCGTTCCAGAGCCTGGAGTCACAGGGATGCAAAGCAAATACATCTCCAGCTTCCAATTCCAACCCCGCTGTCCAAATATTCGTGTTTGCTAAAACAGAAATGCGCCTTTCTAAATTATTGCCTTATTTTTATGTTAAAAAAATTTTTTTTGAAGTCCCACCTGCCGTGGCCGGGCGGTTGCTAGGTGACAGTGCCGCACGGACCGTCGCCGGTGATGAATGGCCCGGCTGGCGGCAGTCCCCGCTCCGCCACCGCCACTCGTGCCCTCCGACAGTGCTGCCATCCACCAGCACAGAGGCTGCAAAGGCCACGGCCAGATTTTGGCAGCACGAGGGTTGGGCTGCCCTGCACCAGCCCGGCCAGGGGGATGCCAGTGTGTCACCAGTGGCTTCACCACCCTTTTGGCTCTGGCAGCGGTGCCAAAGCCAATGGGGGTGTGAAACTGACCCAGGGGGTGATCAGAGCCTGTGGAAAAAGTAGTGATGGCAGTGTTGTGGTGCAGGAGACCCCACAAAAGGAATGGATGCTTAAAGCTGATGCTCCATAGTCTGCTGTGGCCACCATCAGACCCTGGCCAGCACTGTCACCGAGCTTGTCCATATCTCAGATGCTCACAAAACAGGTTGGGTGTTCCTCTTGCATTGCTGCCGCAAGTGCTGCACCTGTCTGGTCACCCCTCTGCTCATCCACCTTGTCTCCACCTTCACACATCCCACTGGGACACAGAAAGTGAGAGAAAGAGCCTTTTTAACAGAACCCATTGTATTTGAGCAATGAACAAGGGTGACTCCTCCTGCAGGCTGGCTGGGAATGAAAACCCCAGGCACAGGGAGGGCTGTTCCCTCACGGATAACACCAACAAGCTGCCCTGGCCATCACAGGTTTCCTTTCTCCTGTCCTGACCACACTACCAGAACTGTAACCATCATGAGATGCTCAGGAGCTGGGTGCAACTGGGAAGTTCTCTGTTTCCCAGCTGACACCAGTATAAACCCAACCCCCATCAGACCTCACCTCACTGGGACTTCCACAGGCTCATATCATTTAAAAATACACAGTGAGGATATGCCAATGAAACAAACAATTTTGTGGTGTTAATCCACAGATTATTGACAAGACGAATGAGATTCCTTGGGTCTAATGCTCTCTGCTACTCAAGGGCTAGCTAAGCTCTCTTTTTTCAAATATGTGGATTTTGAAATGATGGATCATAATAACAGAGCTGCTGCCTATGAATGGGGATTGCAAACACTTAATATTTCAATAGAAGTGTGTGCAACATGATCCAATCACTCTGAAAAATGTACAAAATGGAAATATATAAAGAAAGCAGCTGGCATGAAAGAGAATAAACAAAGAAATATTGATAAAACTCTGTATGGATTAGGCAAAATATATTCAAGCTGCATTTGAATAATCTCATCTATATTTATATGTGTGTACATATATATATATTCAAAATACAGAAAGATTTCTTACCTCATCATTTCCCTGCTTTGAAGGACAGATCTCTGAATTAACACCCCCCCTGCAAATCACAGGGCTGTGCTCGTGCATGAGAACCAAAACTCCCCAGATGCTGCTCATGCCTTGAGAGTGTGCCCCGACTCTGCGAGGAGCTCAGCACCCCTGCCCCGACTCAGGGAAAGCACCCTTCATGTTAAACTCATGAGGGACCCCTTGGAATATCCCTCTTGTCGTTCATTAGACTAATTTCTCGCATGTTTTTACACGGCACACCCCAGTGGTTTCAGGATCAGGCCAGGAGAAATTATTTGCATTGCACTTCCACTGGAGTATTTACTTCCCTGTGTCTCTGCAGTAAAACCAATCTGACCACTGAGAGCTGGTTAGTTATAAGAGCCGAGTTAGTTTGAAGGCAGAAAATGCACTGTCCTATCATGCAGCTCCCTGACCCACAGCACGTCCCTGCAGCTGACTGGGATCACTGCTGGGGACCACGCACACCCACTGAACCCACACCAAAGTCCCACAAGTTGGGTTAGGCCTCTAATTAAAAAAATTAAGCTAAATGATGCTACTTTACAGCTGTTGTGGGCTAAGAGGGTGCACGCGAGTGGTGAGTGCAGCTCAGCTGATGGGTGGGAGCTTGTTATGCTGCAGGAACTTCCTATTGAATCCGAGCCCCAAGCTATGCTGCAGCTTGAGGAAGGAAGAGGTGGTAACAACCTTCTCTCGTGATTTTCTGCTTGCCTGCTCTCCCTGCACTTCTCCCACCAGATCAATTTTCACCAGCCCACTTTGAGTGATAAGGGGAACCACCTCACCACTCCCCAGCTCTCTGCTATCACTCAGTACCAACTCACCACTCTGGGGTTGTGTTGTGGGGTTTTCCCCTCTTTTAATCACAGATGCCCTAAAAGCCACTTTCCTTCCCCCCACCACAGCAGCCACCCTCTGCAGAGATGGGCATCACAGTCAGCTTTGCAAGGATGTTTTTCCATGGGAATATTCCACATACCACCACAGCCTCAGTGAGGCTCTCCACCAGCCATGTCAGCCCATGAACCAGGGCTTCTCTGGAGCACCACACAGCAGCGTGCCAGGTTGTTGGCTCTTCTCCTGCCAGGCTGCATGTTGGCTGATGGGTCTCCAGCATTGCTCACACCTCTCCCTGGTTTCACAAAGTACCGGCTGCTTTTCACGGGGAAAACAAAGCAAGAACTGAGCCCCTTTAGGTTCCTGGGTCTGTGTGGCTGCATGTGATGCCTAGGAATAATTCTGCCAGCAAAACCCTTGGTCACAGCAGGGCTATCAGACACACACCATCTCAAATAGAATAGAAAAGAAAATAGTCTCAGTTGCTTAAAGCAGCAGCCCCATGGCCAGGAAGGGAATATGGGACAGCAGCCCAGACTCTGGTATCTCCCCTCTCAGCTCAATATTGCCATTTATTACTGTAAACCCTAAAACCAAGTTCAATCCAGCAGGCTAAGAGGCAGCACTTCCCAACACATGCAGCTCCTGGCCACCCAGCACAATTTAGCTGACTGCACAGACCAAGCCCAGTACCTTTGCACGCCACAGCACGGCTCTACCTGCACTCCCCAAGCACAGGTTCTCTAGCACTGACTTCAATGAGCAGAAGTTTGAACACTTCATCTTAATCTGCCTGCAGTGGGTTTACTGGTAGGTCAGCAGCTCTGTTTGCACATTCCCTTAGCAGAATAGCAGCTGCTTGGCTGTGTGACCCGGCAGACCTGTAAGTGGAACATATTGGGATCACCTTGCCTGGAAGCAATGTCCCCATGGCAGCATTAAAATCTAGAAGGATGGAGGAGATTCAGACATCTTCTGGAAACGTGCTGCCATTTCCAGCTGAGCCCTGAGAGACATGAAAGAGGTTTTTGGACCAGGCATGAATTTCCAAGGATATCACAAACCAGGAGAGGATATCTGAAACCTAACCCAGCCACAACCAGAAGTTTAATTCTGCCTTTTTACATGCCTGGTTTGCTCCTCTCTTACTTTGCCAGCCTATGTCTGAGCACTTACAAATTCCAAACAGGCTGTATTTCCCCCAGATTTACACGCAACTCTGGTCAAAATCTGTCGCTGAATACCAGACTTCTGTAATGAGCCTGAGATATTCTATCGCATTTCTGACTCCCATGATAGGAAGCAGCACAATGACACACACGCACACGCACCCCGGAGCAGAGGCTTGAACCAGCAGCAGCTTTTCTCCTGGCACAGGGCAGGAGCACTTTGGTTTCTTGAACAGGTGGACTACCTGACAAGCAGCAAGTACCCTTACTTTTGACTACTACGCTTTAAATCAGGGCTGTTTGGCAATTCATTAGTGTCTGCTAACTGTTAAACACAGGAAAGTTCAAAAACGTGCATATGTTTCCCTCCCTGCCTCCCAGGTGGTATCTGTTTCAAGCAGCAACCTTTTCACTTCGTGCATGAAGACTTGTAAACTTCCCGTGGCTACACCAGCGGTTCCTAACCAGGTGCCGGCGCCGGAGCCGCAGTCTCTGAAGAGCAGGAAACTCCATATGCTGATCTACGACTATGTAGATGCCATTCGTTTCTCCTTGAAAGTTTATTGTCAGAATTACTGAAATGTACACAAATGTCTGTATTTGAAGGTGAAATTTGGTGGAAAAATAAAGATATAATAGGATCCTTTCTTATATAATTTCCTGGTGTGATGTCTGTCTGAAAAATGAAGTGAAATTATATGATGTCAAAAAATCATGTTTCAAAATGATTGACAACATGTGAGTGTTTTGCATTGTGAAATGAGGTGGAAAATTTTAATTGCATGATGGAAGGACATAATATTTATTAGAACCTTGTAACCACACTGGATTTCAGTGGAAAGGACACAATTTTAAATTTTATGTTAATACTTCGGGCTAAATCCTAAATGAACACACAGAAGCAAAATTCTGCCTCAGAATCTGCGAGTAAGTTTTTAATTTCTAATAAGAAAACAGCATCTATCGGGTTGGCACATCACCACAGTGACAAAAAGATTCCCTCATTCATGCACTGCCATTCTGATGTGAACAATGTTTAGTGCCCAGCTCCCAGGTCACAGGAGAAATGGTGCTCTAGGCACAAGGGGTTTTGATAAAGGTCTGCCTAAGAACTGGGGAGGAAATTCTAGGAAAACCAAAATTGCTAATAATTCCAAGCCCACTTCCATCTTTACCAGTGACTGTAAACATGGGCTCATATAGACACCTGAGTGCTAACTAACCCACATCCTTGAAGACAGGAGCGGAGAATAAATCCCAGAATCAAAGGCATATCAGAGAAAATCCCAAGTAAACAGCCACAAGTTTAGGGAGAGTCCTGGATGACTGCGTGGTAGGTTTACTACCAGGCTGGCCAGTGCAGCACCAGACAGCAGGAGCTCTCAAAGAAAGTGGTCTAGAGAAGGAAAAAAGTGAGGTAATTTTGAAAATAGAGATGTATATTTACCTGGAGGTAACTCAAAGCAATCAATCTTAGCTTTAGGAAGTGTCCCAAATAAGTCTTACGTCAGTAAGGGATCTGGATCCGGAATCTATTTAAGGTTCAGCAATATTAGTTACATTTCCTCTCCCTTCCTCCTGCCTGGTGTAAAAGGGGCTTGAGGAACTGAGAGATGGCAAAGAAAGTTACTCCTTCCCCTCACAAATTCTGACACTTTTCTGAGCCTGTTGATAACATCAGAGGCTGAGGGGAAAGGCAAAGGAAGTAGGAAACCCTGATTTGCAGCCAAGATTTGTGAAGCAGCAGCCTCCGACCAGCCCAGCCCAGAGAGGTGCAGGAGCGCGGCTGCTTTGCCACCAGTGCCTTCAGCAACAGGCTCAATTAACCAGAGGCTTTTTCCCAGAGATCTCTTTCCAGAGAGCTTTCCTGACCAGGAAATGACCAGAGCACAGGTGATTTAACACATCTCTTCTCACTCATTTGTGCAGTGTCATGTTTGTATTTGGGGATCTGGACTTTGTCTGGGGTTATAAGATTGAGCAGTCAAAGTCCATACTCAGCTTGAGTTGGATTCCACTCTCCCCAGCCTGCCCTGGACCCTGAACCACCCGTGGCAAGGAAAAAAAGCCATCCTTAAATACCAAAGTGGAGTACAAAGACAAGTAAAGCATAGTTCTCTGTGTAGGCAGAGTAAGCCAGTGTGGGAAGACAACTTTTAAATACACTGTAATGGCTCTCACTTTCAAAAAAAATCATGTGACCAAAATAAAAAGCATGGACAATCCATAAGTCCAAAGGAAATTCTGAGAGAAATGAAACAAACTCAACCAAGCTGAGTCCCTTTCTGTTCATGTCTGCATTATAAATGTCTGTGTGGAGTTGAAGAGAATGGTTAAAATTATATCCATCAAGCTTAAATGAAGCTCTAGGAAGGGAGACGTATGGAAAGCTGCATAGGGGAAACAAAAAGGCCGGCTGCAAATTCTGTCAGAGGCTCAGTACAACAGTAATTCACAGAAATTTGGGCTAGGACATAAATCTCAGCGTTGGAATCCTAAAGGGTCATGGAATGGTCTGCAGCTAGTCAAGCAGAAGAGGTCAGAAATTAAAATGGCTAGCAATGAGTAGTAAGAAACCTTAGGTCTTTAAAGAATTGTTTGAAATGGATATTTATGCTCCTTGCAGAGGAAGGAAGAGATTTTTCTCTTCTCCATCAAATTAGCTTTGACTGAATACTGGGAACAAAATATGTTCCTGAATATTCTCACCAACTTTTGAAAGATTTTTCTTTTATCTGTGCACAACCACCAAGCAAACCATCCTGCAGAAAAGTTTCTCCCACACCCCAAGGATGCTTCCAGAGAGGGGGATTTGCTCATCTTTGCGTGAGAAGCACTTGTGCCTTTCTCCATACTAGGGCAGAAAACAGCAAGGAAGAGTTTATCCCACTGAGCAATGGATTTCCCAGAACCCCAGTCCTGGGAAGGTTTGCAACATCCCGTGGCTAACCTGTGACGGATTACCCTGATTGACCTGACGCGTGTGCAGAAGGTCCTGTCTCACCCTCTGCAGCCCTGCTGGTGTCCCAGGGAGGAGGGGACCATCTTGCATTGCCAAGCAGAGCAACAACCCCAACCTCTAACACTTGACTTGTGCTCATTCCCTGATGTGCTGCCCAAAGCCCAAACTGAGCCAAACCCAAAGCCTGCAAAATCTAAGCAATGGAATGAGAGGGGAAAAAAACTGTAAAAATGTATTAGATATTTCTGAATAACAAGGATCTGAGGAAATCACAATCTGCTCACCATTATTCCATGAGGAGGAGAAAGAAAGCCAGATCAATTATTAATTTCAAGTCACTCAGGCAGCACTCCATCAGGCACTTTTATAGGTCAGAAATGTTACAGGGTAAACATGGTTTGGAAACAAATTTCTGCTCTCCCTCAACCAAGGAGCAATTACAGATGTACCCGGGAAGCCCCACACCCTGGAAGTCTCCACAGTGCACACTCACCCCCTTGCACTGCTCCATCCTGCCCTTGGTATCTGCCAAGGTTTGCACTTCCCCAAATTCTTGGGTCGGCTCCTTCCTCCCTCCCCTCCACGTACTCATACATTTTTTTGCAATCTGGGATCCTCGTTAGAGCATTAAGTCCACCACTTAATCAGAGAGAGATTTTTGGAAGGAACCTGGAGCGATTCGGCAGTAAAGACTGTGCTTTCTGCAGATTACTACTCCCCAAATTGCTCTTTGCTCCAGTCATTATAAAGTGGATGTAAAGTGTTTGCATCCTATACTTGAATATTAATTAAACTTTTTTTTAATAATACTACATAAAACACCTGTGTCCTTGCATACACCAGAGAAAATTATTGCAATAGGATGAAATAAAATATCGGGGTCCTTCAAACCTTAAACCACCAAAGACCGATCTCCTTCCTCCCACCTGTTTGTATTGTTCAGTTTTTCTGCTCAGAAAATAAATAACCCTCTCTGTACAAGCAACTACGGAGTACATAAGAGCATCACAAAGTAATTATGAGTTTATGACATCATCTTAATATTACAAGGGAGAGACTGAAAGACCCAGGAGAAACTCCAGATTTCCCTTTTGGGAAAATGTTAATGGATGCTTACAATCTGTTTTCCTTTGTTTGGATGTTACAACCAATAATACACTTTTATGTCTATAAATAAAGACTAAAGTTGAATAAATCCAACAAGCTCCTGAGCCTGCGGCTCTGAAACTTGATTCACATTCACGGTAAAGATTTATGAGTCACTTGCAGAGAATAAGTTGAAGCTGCAATATTTGGAGTGAAATTATTCAAAAGGGTGATTATTTTGGGAATGATTATGCATGCACACCTGATCAGGGTGTCACCTGGGCCCCCTTGTCCTACATGATGAAATGTGGCACTTTTTCTGCATTTCTCTTTGCTTGCACAAAAGAAGAGCATGTAAGAGCAATCAAGCTGTTTATTTTTACACACACTGGATCATCTTGTGGATATATTTTCCCTTTCACTTAGATCACAGGACATGTTCTTTAAACTATTCACATGAATATACTAAATTTACTGATGACTGCAAAGCAAAGGAATAAAACTGATTGCTATTCTTCGTGTGTGGGCGCATATATATATATTTTTATAGATATGCATGTATATGCATGCATGTATATGCGAACCAAAATACTTTTGTATTTGGGATACCAAGTTAAGCACTGAAACTTTGGAAGAAGCAGGCAGCAGTAGCTGTCCCTGCTGTGTGCACAGAGGGAAGAGGGATCTGGTTTTTTTCATCCCTCTTACAAGAATTTATCCTTCACCTTCACCCAGTGGGTGCAGCCAACAACTGTGGAGGGCCACAAGTACCACCAGATGAGGCCACGGACCATGAAGATGACAGAAAGTCTCCCTGCCTAAGGCCTTTGGCTTGAACCCCTGTCTTGCGATGTGGGTTTTGACATCTAGATAATTGAAGGGGTTTAAACTATTTTGTCCAAATGAAATAAGCTTTGTAAAGTATAAATGGAAAAAAAATTTTGGAAAATACAGCCTCCTTTATAATCTTTCTCTGCTTGGAGAATGAGATCACTCTACAGCCAACTGAAAGATTTTCAGGAGCCTCCTTTTATAAAATTTTTGTGGCAAAGTCTCAGAAACCTCATCGTTAGTCATTTCACTCTCTCCATATTCTTCCTGATAAGATGTTTTTCTCATGTGTAACATATGTTTCTCCCTTTTTAGTCCTAAAAACTTTTTGCTTTGTTCAGGCAACTTGAAATTGATATAAACTTTCTCCTTGATCTCATAGTGATTTGGCCTGAAACAAACTCCCCGAAGGCCTCCAAAATATGAACAGGTTCAGGTCAAGCTCCAGATTTGGTGCTGGGTGCTTTTCCCTGGAACTGGCTGAGCACACATTCCAGCGGTTTCTCCCTTCTCTGCCTAGACTCCCAAACCAAAAGGGACATCACTCCTCCCAGCTCTTGTGTCCTTTCCAGAGAGCTGCTACACGGGACCAAATTTAGAAACTTTACGACTGCACTCTCAAAACCCTGGTGAGGAAGGAGCCAGGCAGGTAATTGCCCTTTTCCAGATGCCTCCTGTTTCAAAAAGGCAGGCTATGCTCTGCAGGTATGTGGGTAGCCCTGCCAAGCACCTCTGGAAGTTCAGCCCACTCTTTCTTTTGCATAAAAGATCCTCCCACTCTTTCCATTACATCCTCACCCCTTCCTTTATTACTACTAATTCAGTATGAACCTATTCTTGCAAGAAAAAGAATGAATCCAAACCCAGTTGCAACTGCCTCCAACCCGGAGTTTGTCTGCAAGAGCACAAATGTAGGTGTAAATTTTGCAGAAGACACCTGTCTTTATTACTGTCCTGGATTGGAATGGGTCCCAGCCCCAGGATCAGTCATGGTCACTCTGCTCAGCAGTGACTGAAGAGCTCCAAGGCCCACGGACTCCCTGTGATGTGCAGATGACTGCACTGTTCAAGTCATTGTTCTTTCATTTCAAAAGAACCAAAGGAACCAAAAATATTTGCAATTTCAGGTAAAGTTCACTAAGCAACTTTGAAAACAACTTTCAAACTTTCTTGAAAACACTTTCAAGAAGCAGTGGTTTAACTTTGCATTTTGAAATAATCTTTCGTTAGAATTTAGAAATTTGACGGTCTTAAATAATAAAAAAGATTTACAAATAAAACCAAAACTTCTCATTGAGGTGAATACAAATCTTTCCTCCTGTTTCACTGAGAAAACAGAGGTTTGGGTGTGGGTTTTACCCACAATGATTGTTCTAAGCCTCATTTTTTTTCCCCCATTTGGCCAGTGAGAGCAAACCCTTGTGCTCTTTGCCCTTTGCTGGGAACAGTGGCACTTTGTTTTTCCATGAAAATGCCTCCAGAGAGAGCAAAGGTCTCCTACTGGTCTCTCCTCCCACTCCCAGCACCATCACTACTTTAGTGTCCTTACAGGCAATTAAAACCAAGTCCAGAATCCAACCAAAATCTTCTCTCCTGGTCCCTATGCTGCCTCTGTACCCCTACTCCCTGATCCTAAGTGGTCCTTCAGCTCTCCCCGTGGCTCTGAGTTGACTCCTGTTGCTCCTGCACAGCATGTGCAGGGAAGCAGGCTCCTTGTGCCCTGTCTTTATGGTGCAGGAATGGATGGACAGTTATAATTTAGCCCCAGGGTAGCATCATGCAGTAAAGCACACTACAGTAATTATTAGCTTCTGCAGCGTTATTTAGGGGATTACCATCCCTGGGTTATTTTATAACATTGTTACAGATTAATGGTGATACTGCTGCCTTCAGTGGACAGACTTTGCTACAGGTTCAGACCCATGGCAGCCGCACCGTTCAGGAGACCTGGGCAATAAAAATAAAAGAATCATTTCTAGTAAGTTCTGACTCTGATTAAAAAACAATCTTTATGAAATAGATGCTAATAAAATTGCTTTCCTAATTACCCAGAGCTAGTTCATTTCCCAGCAAATATAATAAAACAGAGTTACTTGGCTCTGATTCACAAAACCTGAACCCAAGCTCATTATTAAGGCATTTAGCAGTGAAAAAGCATGTGTGCATAAGATGCTGTCCCGTCAAGCAGAATGCAAGAAATCTTTTGAAGTTAGACCTTTGAAGTCTCAAGTTATTGCTGCCTTTTTTTTTTTTTTCCTTAACGCAGGTATTCCAACAAGACAAAATCTCTCTGTGTTATTTACACAGATGGAACAGGGCACCCTATTATACCACTGTATTCAGCAGAGATTTCAGTTAGAAGCAGAAAGTCTTAATTTGAAGAAATATTTAGAACTGGTACATAGCACTTCTTAATCTGTGGAACCATTACAAGGCTGCGAGACTTTTACATAATAGAATAGACCAGCCAATGTCCCAGGGCTATTATTGCTATGACTTGTAACACGCTGAAATCTCTTTCATCTGCCTAACCTGGGATTTTGATGATTGCAAATGCATGAGTATGCTTCAGTTTAGGGGGTTATGTTTATGTTTTATTTATTTTTGTTTATGTTTCTGCTCTCTTCAAAACTTCCTCCAATTTCTGGATGCACAAGGGTTCTACCCAGCTCTCCAGCTTTCCCTCTGCCAGAAGTCCCCTTGACACCAAGGGAGTCTGACTCCCATAACAACTGCAGGCCCCTCTTTTTATGAATCAAAGAATTGGGACAGGACAGAATGGGACACCAGCTTCTTCACTGCAGGAAGCACGTGGAAGAGAGACTGCTGACACACACAGGCTGCATTGGTGGTGGTGCAGACACAGGATCAAAGTTCCCAAATCACACAGAGGCTGGGGTCTCTTATGCACAAATCCATCCAATCACCTTGCACTCCAAGGCAATGGTGCCTTTATTTGAGTTCCCCCTTTTTACCCATTTATAAATACCTGTTTTCTTTTCCTCACAAAATACGCATGACAGACCCGGCTAGGGTACGTATACTCCAGGTCAAACCTGGATAAAATCTAATACCAATGAACGCATTTTAAAAGTAGGAAGAGACTTCGTGAAATCCTGGGCTGCTTCTCTCCTTCATGGCAGAAACCACGACACCCAAACCCTTCCCAACAGTTTCCCATGAAGGCACCTTTGTATTTTGCACTTTGAGTGAGCTGGATAGGGCGGCCCATGCAACTGAGGGATACCCAGCAGCCCACAGTCTCATCACACCTGATCCCTCTCCACCTTGGCTTCCTCACAACAAAGTGGAAATACTTCCCTCCTGTGCAAGCCAGCTGGGAGGCCCAGAAAGCCAACGTACGTAACTCTGACAGGCAGTGCTCCTCTGGAATGAAAAATGCTCGGGGAAGGACTTCCACAAGGAACTGACAGGACCACGGGGATGTCAGTAGGAGCAGAGCTGACGCAGCCTGAGGGTTGGCTGCTGCTGCTCCCATGCACAGCACACGGTGCAGTGTTATGCTGGAGCCAGGGATGGGTCACCTTCATCCCCTCCTGCACTTGGAGGATGACTTTGCACCCTCCGGGCTCTGACAGTGGCAACTCAGAGAAATGCATCCTAAAGGTACCACAAAATACCTGGGATTTTCACATGTAGTGGAGCACTCGCTCCCTTTCCAGCAGGAGCACTGAGGAGGAGCCTGTGTCTGCCTGGTGAGGAAACAAACCTCTTACAGACCAACTGCCCATCCTGGCCATCAGACTCATTCCCCCGTGGAAAGAAAAGCAGAGCAAAATTATTTTCCATAGACCAGAGCAACCCTGAATCCACTCAACACTCCTCTGTAGCCACAACTGCATAAAATCAGCCATCCTAAAGATGCTCATATGTCATAAAACTAACAAATTAACATTCTTCCAGCTTCTTTCAGATTTTCACATTCTTCAGCTGTAAAACAAAAAATCCTTTTGGAAAGAGCTCTCAGCCTACGGAAAGGAAGTCCCACTGCTGAGCTGAGCTGCTTCTCCTTGAAAGCAGTGCGTCTCCACACCCTGGGAAGTGAGTGCTAGACCAGAGCTTTCATCAGCTAATCTCCTGGTGGTGCATGAGCCACAAAATAATCCAGCTCCCTCTCCATGGCTCTACAGGTTCCACTAAGCTAGCCAGGGGAAAAAAAAGCACTAAAAATTTCTTTCAGTCAGTGGATTAAGCAGCTACAACTCAGAATTCACACTGGAGATGATATGTGAAGTTAGAAGGTGCCATTTTTACATCTTCTCTTTCTTAACCTTAACCACCCCAGGGCTCAGCTCAAACACCTCCCATCCCTCCCACCTTTCCAGGGGCAGCTGCCATAATTCCATGCAGGAGGATGCACCACAGAGAAAGTTTCTGTAGCTCAACTTCAGATTGCTTTGGGTTTTTTTGTGGTGGTAAGTTAGATCCTTAACATTATCTTAATGTACTCTTTATGGTTTAATTTCCCCTTCTGTGGTGCTGTTTTCCTCAATAAGACTCTTAAATTGAAATCAGATTTCCTCTGAAGGAGCCAGCCTGATTTTCTTCGAAAGCCCAGTACAATACAGTCATTCCGCTGAGACTGACAATTTTATTATGGTTGCATTTCCTTTTTGCCTACAAAATGTTTGTTTTATAAATAGGCCTTTTTAATTTAATGTAATTTTTTTTTTTTTGTACAACAGCAGAAACAGTCAAAAAACACACAATGCAGCTACAAAATTTTGGTTTTGTTATACACGCCTTCCTTAATTTACTTTTCACTGGCTGGGGAGGGGAAATCAACTTTTCACCCAAGGCAAAATATATGTAAAATTTCAATCTGAAGTAAAGCTCAGCTCTCCTGTATTCAAGTTATATAGCTCTGAAGATGTGGTCGGGTAATTAAAAGGGGGGGGGGGGGGAAGCAACTACAAACAAAAAAATACAATGCATTTTAATGAATGAGACAACTACAAGCAGAAACATGATGAGGACTGTGGAAAATAATCAACCGACAATTGCTTTGACAGTTTTTACATCACTCAGGATTTAACAAGGAGGGGTTTGTGATGCTTGATTTTAGGCCAGACGCTGGTCCCACATGTCTGGATCCAGTCCCTTCATAAACCAGGATGGAAAGGGCAGGGAGGAGAGGGAAAGGTTTATACCCTGGTTCCAGCCCAAAACAGCCTTGGGATGCAGCTGAGTGTGTCCTTGGCCTCAGGGACTAAAAGTGTTGGTTAAATCAGGAGCTTTCAGGATCTGCAGCACAGACCACACCTCCACCAGAATTTTTTTTTATCCTACGTCTCTAAACAATTGAATGGCACATCCACCCCAACAGCTCTCATACAAAAAAATAAAAAATTTCTTCCTGGTAGACAGAGCTAGATTACTTTTTATATTTTTGTAGTTGTCAATGACTGGTCTGAACTGCTCCGCAATGGTTTAAATTCCAGTAACAGGTTTCATATGGTCGCTATAACATCTCAGTGTATTAATTAGTTTTCAAGACCCCCAAGCAATAAAAATGTAGCCATTCAAGGTCACAGTTTGACTTATTTACAATTGATGTATAACTTGGCAAACTCTGCATTCAGCTACTTCGTACAATAGAAAATATATTGTCATTCAGGTTAACAAAAGACTCTTTTCTTTGCCACCTCACTACAATGGCCCTGCAAATGAACATCGCCTGAATAAAATCCTAACCACATTTTCACTCTCATTAACCACAGTAGGGTATCACACAATTTGCCTGGCTCCTACTTAGACCACTGTGCACCATTTTACTAGCAGCAGTTTGATGGGTTTTATGGCAGGTGATATATGGAGTGGGAGTTTCGGGAGTCGTAAACAGAAGCCACAGTGTATCACAATGTGGTTTAGGGATATAATGACTGTGTTGTAAAGCAAAGGATGACAATACTGCACTAGGCTTGAGGTAGTGAACCAATAGACCAAACAGCTCAACATAATTCAAGCTACAAACAGAGCATCCTAGGTGTGTGCTGGCCTTCCTATATCTTTCATTAATTACCCCTGATGAATTTGAATAAGAACTACTAAAACTGAAATAAATCTGCAGCCAAGAGAAAAATTATAGAGTTTCTCCTTGTATTTCTTGGAAGAAGTTGCTCTCCCCCAGTGCATACACAGACCCCATATTACCAGTTCTTAACCAGCCTTTTGTATCTCCAGCTAGACAGTCCCCTTGGCTCCTGGGGCTGCCACTGCTCATTAACACACTAGAACAAATACTGGCTTGGGACCTTCTGCTCACGTGCAGGGGGGCAGGTGCTGCTCTCAGCTACGTCTGCGAAACCTGGGCTGGACGCCACCTCCCACCACCTCCCCCCGCAAATATTTTGTTCATTTTTATTCCTGCTCTCAAGTCAGACAATGCTCTTTTTTTCCCATGGGGCACTACAACCTTCTTCCAGCCCTACAGATACTCTTCATTTCCACGTGGGTTGGGTGATTTTTGAGGGTGAACCATTTGCCACTAGCTTGATCCCACTGTGAGGTACTTAGACTGGGATTTCTGCAGCAATGCTGTAGTGGTCAATCCCTGCAATTCCTGCAAAGGTGGGGTGCTGGGGTTTTTTTTGTTATTGATATTGGCTAATTATGGCACAGAATAAGAAAATTGGCTGCCTGGTTCCCAAGGCTGTGTCATTAGCCACATTGTGATAGATTGGTGTCAGTGACAGAGCTCTCTCCCAGCATTCTAAACCTGTTCAGCCGCATTTAAGCTAAATAATAATACTTAGCACATATAGCGCTTTGCATATTCAAAGCGCTGTACAAACATCAATTAATTAATCCTCATAACATCCCTGTGAGGTAGGTAAGTATTATCTCAGTTTTACAGATGGCGAAACAGACACAGAGAGGTTAAGTAAAATGAAAAATTAAGGTGGAGGTGTGCTGGTTAATTTGGAATTGCACTTTGTGCTGTTTGAAAAATTAGAAGGTGCTGTACCAGATCTCCATTATTCTGCCAGAGAAAGCAACATTTTGATGTGCTGACTCCCCTGGTTGGAGCCATCGCCTCAGTCAAGCACCTTGAAGCTGAACCTTCATGTCTTCTGGCTGAGGAGTGC
The DNA here is from genome assembly GCF_965178545.1 of Coloeus monedula. Taxonomy (NCBI): domain Eukaryota; kingdom Metazoa; phylum Chordata; class Aves; order Passeriformes; family Corvidae; genus Coloeus; species Coloeus monedula. The sequence continues at coordinate 3,713,516 of NC_138782.1, forward strand.
ACATACAAAAACATTGCCCTAAATTTACCCCTCTCTTACAGTAAAATAGAGGTAGATGTATCTCCTGCTTCCAAGCATCATCCAAACCTTTCAGAGAAAATTTGGAGATGAAGAACTTATTTTGGTAAAACTGCAAAGAAGGAGCTAAGGAATGACCAGCTTAGAGGCCCAGTAATGACAATAAAAGCTCCAGCTAATTGTCCTTTACCCTGTATTGTCCAGCCACAAACCAGCACCAGGGAGGAGCAGACCTCTTCAGATCACACAGAAAGTCTCCAACCCAAATAACCCCAGCCTTACCTCTGAAAAGAAAAAAACACCAAGTGCAAGAGACACATCAGCTCAAGGGAATCACCCAGAATCTTTAAAGAAATAACTGGGAGTTTACATTTGTTTTCCTGTAGCTTAAGCGCTTTCGGTATTCAAAGGAAGAAGCATCAGTGAGAGCCTAGTCCAACATTTTACTACCCAAACCCAAACCTGTGTACTACTGCCTGCTGTTGTGTACCTGTCCTGTTATTCTACACTTGTAATTTCAATAAAGACCTCTCCCCTTCCATTTGATATCCAAAATTCCCTCAACGCGCTGACACTGTGTGGAGTAGGAAAAGCATAAAATTGACATTAAGTGGATTTGGGGGCAGGGGGAGATGGAGTAGGTGTTTGCTCCATCTACCCTGTGCATTAACCTACACAAGCAGCAAAGAGGGAACAATTGCCGGGATGGCAGCTGTGCAGAAAAGAAACCAGAGGATTGGGGGCTGTGGATCACAAGCTGAACATTCGGCGACAATGGCGCGCAGCTGAGAAAAAGGCAAATGCCACACTGCGATGTTTAAACAGAAGTAGAGTCTGCAAGACTCATAAAGCAAAGCTTGCACTTTGCTGAGTGCCAGGGAGGCCTCACCCGGGGCATTGTGTTCTCCTGCAGGCACCGCGCTTCTCCAAAGGCATGGCCCAATTGGAGAGAGTTCAGAGGAACGGGGGGAGAACAATCAGAGGTCTAAAAACCATGACTTGTGAGGAAAGATTGAACACAGTGGGGTTGTTTGCTCTAAAGAGAAGACTGAGGGGAGACATGATAACACAGTCTTCCAGTGTATAAAAGGCTGCAGCAAAGAGGAAGGGAACAATCTGTTCTCCATGACCAAAAGGACAAGAAAAAGCTGCCAGCTAAGAAGACTTGAGTCAAATTTTAGGAAAAGTCTTTCCAACAGCAAGAACAGAGAAGCTCTAGAAGAGACTAGCAAGAACCATGTGAAGTCTTCTTGGTAGAGGTGCAGGAGGTGTTGCCTTAGCATGGAGGGATACACACAATGACCTTCCCCAAATCCCTTCCAGCTTGATGTCCTGTGTCAGAAAGAAGAGGTGCTTAAAGAGAGCCACTTCTGCTGCCATGGTGACCAGTGAGCCTGGTCTGGCTCAGCCAGACTCTGTTCAGCCAGGCTATGACCACTTTAGTTATTACTGAAGCAAGTTGGGAAGAGCTATGCTGATGTTTCAGCTAGAGAATATCATTGGTCGTGTGACACTCCCATAACCAACTCTATATCCTTCCTCCTAACTTTGTACTCTCGTGATCACTCAATGCCACAGTTGGGGGATTTTAGTAGCCAGTATGGCCTCAGGGAGGTTCAACTTGAAGCCAGCAGAGTGGCTGAAGGATGGTAAGTGAGGTAAGAGATGGCCTTTCCCACCCAAGCAGCTCCAGAAACCTGCAGCCAGCCAGTAGAGCATATCCCATGGAAAAAAACGTATAAAAATATTTGCTCTTTTCAATATCTTCCTCCTCCCTTGGCTTCCCTCAGTAGTTCCTTTGGTTACATCTTTTCTTCCCCCTGTTGGCTTCTTTTCACATTCACTTTTAAACAAAATGTATGTCCAGTGCACTTGGAGTGACAGTTGCAAACATGGAATCTTTAATTGGGAACAAAAGAAAGGAATCTGCCAACCCTGGCGCATGTGGGATGCTTTATCTGCCTTATATTTAATATGCTGCTCTGAACATCCCCTCTGACACAAAAAGGTGATTTGTCTGAAATCATTTGGAGGTTGCTGATCTTTTGGTGCCTGCAGAGACCTCTGGCTTTTGGAAGTAGAAGCCTGATCCTAAGAGAACCAAAAATGTCAAGGAACTCCCCTCTCTGCTGGCTACAATCTCTTGCAGGACAACCACATCACTGGAAAACTTCTAAGAGCATCCCAGTTGAAGAGCTATCATTAAAACTATGATTCACTTAAAAATATGAAGGCAGGTTTCTTCTACAGTTTTCAGTGCTTACAATGAAAAAAAAAAATAAGCAATGCAAACACTAAGCTCTCTTTCTGCACAAATGTTTTACGGTTCTGAGTAAAACAACCCATTCCGTGCACTATCTGAAAGAAACATTTGGCAGCTTCTCCTAAAGTTCTTCCTTTTTCAGCGTTATTTTGGACATGTTGCACCTCTCATCCCCTTTGACCAGCCCTGTTGGCTCTTGCATGTGATATAAGGTTCTCCCTTCTTTTCAGATGCCTGTAATTTTAGAAGATTGCAATTGTTTAAGATAAAGTGTCCTTTACCCTGGTTTGAACAAAAGGTCAGTTGTTGGAGTCTTCCAATAAGAACAGGGATTCTGCTCCTGAAAACCTGTCTCTCAATATCATACACAGCACCTTCAAATCCTGCTCCTCAGAAAAAGAGGCTCCCACAAGTGATGCCCACATCTTGGGAGATGGGAGGCAAGATTTTCTCCAGGTGATTTTACCCACAGGCACCCTGAGATAGTCCAGGAGATGGGAGTAGTACAAGGGTGCCCTTCTCTCCCATCTCCTGCAGAAATGCTACACAGCCTGCCCTCTGATTTAAATGAACAAAAACATGAACAGGAGTTAATTAATTTGCTGCAATATTGATATGACAAAATGAAAGCAGCATGTGAACGACAAAAGGAAACTCACTGTCATTCACCAGCTAAACAAGGGACTGAGTAGTTAATAAAGGCTTATACAGTAAACCCCTGCATTTCCCTGATGTTAGACAACCTGCATAAAAGACAAAGACAGCACTCGATGGTGATATTTCCAACAAACCAATTTAGGGGTGATAAAAAAGAGCAATAAAACTCCTATGTAGCAAAAATTAATGCAAGACTCAAAAAACCCCACAAACCTCTGAGAGTAACTACAGATAGATACCTGGTACACATACAATATGCCACAGCCTCCAGGTAAAGACCGTATCTTTGAAGCTCTTAGTTCAAGAGACCTGAGTTCAGGTAAGCAGCAAAAAATTCAAACCAAACCTTAGCTACTCTGCTTTGTCTCTATCTAATACTAATCTGGTCAATCCAGAGATTCTTTAACTTCATGTTGTTAATTTTATTTCTTTCATGTGTAGCGTTCCTATGCCATGACTGGATCTTGACACAGCCATCACAAAAACTAGAATTATTTCATAACAGCACCAGGGAAACACAGTTGTTGCCGAATTAACTCACACCCATGAAATGTAACAAACACCTTTTAACAGAAGAAATGCTGTAATTCTGACTGAATTAATTACGGGGGGAAAAAACCCCGAAAAACTCTGAAGTGAAATAAAGGGTTGGCACAGCTTCGCCCCATCTCATTTCCGTAACAGGGCAGAGAAACATCCGCTCCACAGGATTTGTTTCTTGGCTGACAAGAGCTAAAACAGTATTTATGGTCACAGGCAATGGTCTAACCAGGACACTGGAGGAAGCAGCTGAAATCTTCTGGTGACCCAGCCTTGCCCCTGGGAGAAGTGGCTTTACCTGCCTTGGGCTGACCAAAGATTTTGGGCCACATTTGGCTTTTTTCTGCTCATAGAGAAATGAGAGAGTAAATGAAAAGGGACAGATAGAGGTGATAGAGCTTTTTGGGGCTCCAAGCCAAATGCAAACCTCTCTACAAACATATAAACCAGCAGAGCAGTTTACACCCATGTGAAAATGATGTGCTTTACTGAGCTCTTCAAAAAAAAGTGGGATGCAATACTGCAGCTGTTTTCAAACCTAGCAGGTATGTTTAGCTTGAAACACAAATTCCCACTCATCATACACATCAAGGCAGAAGCAAAGAAGAATTCTCTTTATCCTGTAGCTTGTGGTGGCTTGTGCTAGACAGAGCACAGACAAGAGGCCAGTTATGGTTTCTCCAAGCTCTGCAAATGAGGGACACTTGGGAGCACTGGGTTCAGAAGTTCTTGCGGTGCTGGAGAGATCAAATGCATCTCATCAGAAACCAGCCTCTCCTTCCCCAGGCAGCTTGGTCGTATTCCCATTAAGGCACTTATTTTTCATTATTTCTTCAGCTTCCCTATCATATCCTGCTTGTTTTAATTTCTTTCTGCAGACATTTTTACAGCACCTTATGCAACCACTTCCTGCAAGAAGAGCCTTTGCTTTTCTTCACAAAAAGGAAATTGCCTGGGATTCCACAATTGGATATCACCAACAAACATGGCTGGAAAGGAGAAAAGCCTGCAAGACACTCTCAAGCCAGTAGCAGGGTCCAGGCAATGCCCAGAGCCAAGCACTCAGCCCTGCAAAGTCCTGAGCCCTGATTCAGCACCTCCTGAAAACAGGGACAAAATTGCCATCAGCTTGGGCAGGGGTGAAATCTCAGCCATCCAAAATGCACTGACTCATTCATAATGTGCTCTGATAACGACCATTAAGAAAAGGAGAGCAATATTTTGAATCTAATATAAAACCACAAATGGACTGTTGCATCAGGACTCTCATTCAGCACTAGCTACAAAGAGATACTCGGTTCCTCACACAGTGATAGGGATCAGTGAATATTGTCACACTGGCTTTGTGGGAGTGACTCCCCATGCCATTTGAGGACCCCCTCTTTACATTTGGCACCCATCTATTATTAACATTGATTATGGTTTCACGTACACTCTATATGAGGACATCTCCTTCATGGAAAGCATTATTTGCTATACCACCCCTTCAAAAAAAATGGAAGAATCCTGGGTAGCTATGTGTGGTATCCAGTTCTAAAATTCACTTTGAACAGAAAGATGATGCCTTTGCCACTTTTTGACACGGACCTGAACTTGGTATTCTGAACAGGACTATGCAGAATTGAATTACATTTCATCTCCTTCTGCAATCGGTCTTTTCCATTTCTGTTCATTTGCTGTAGCTGCAGAAGTATTGAGTGCTGCAAGATATACTTAGTTTTCCAAACCATGCAAGTCATTATGAATGGCCTTGTGTCCAGGTAAAGGTTAAGGAGGTCCTTTGTTGTTCTAGTTTAACTTGTCCCTGACACTGCAGCCTAATCATTCCACATAATAACAGTCCTGATACACAGGCCTGAGTCAAAGTCACAAGTCAATAAATCCATTCCTTCCTCCCTTTCAGGCAAAGTGTTGAATAGCACTGAGTGTGCAGTGTCACAAAACCCTGCAGTCTATCACATCAAGGTCGTCTGGTATACAGTGTGAACAACTTTCTTTCTTTAAGTGCCTCACACATTCAGGAGGAGACGATGTGTTGTACGGACTAACGAGTATGCTCTGGATCGTTTGGAGGAGATTAAAATAGGGGCCTGACATCAGAATAGTTTTAGTTACACTTGCTTAATCTTCTGGCTGTTGTTGCTCCGAATTTTAGTGCCTGGGGGAGGCTAAACCACTCGAAAGGAGCCCAGCCCATCTCCCTTCTCTATTCAGACTCCTCGGATGTGCAAAGACAAGTCATAGCTGAAAGCTGGTAGATTTTATTTGCTGAGGCTCACTGTGCATTTGAGGTCTATTCTAATGGTCTAATTCTGGTAATGTGAATTGTTTGCCCCAGAGAAAAGCGACACAGCACCACGTACTGAATCATCTCTTCACCTTCAGTTAAAAAAGCCAAACCCCAAAACCAAAACAACCTCCCAAACCCTTAGGTGGTGGGTCTCTGGAAGAACACAAGCCCGAGTTACAGTTTGTTTACTTTGTTAAGGGACTTATAGCTCTTCCAGGTTCATAAATTCTTGTGGTAGACTAGGAGAGTGAGTGCAAATTAACTTGAATAATAGGACTACGTGCACTTTCCAATTGTCTAATGCATTTCCCAAAGAAAAACCAGTCAGGCTTTTCAGCTACCTTTTTTTCTTCTTATTCCTTAATTAGTGGGTGCACTTGGTGTATAACAAGCGTGGGCTTTTTAGAAATACCTAGATGAAGGTGCACATGTTTCTCCACGCCTCTCTGCCTTCTACCTTGCTTCCATTCTTCAACAATCCATTTCCTGTTCCAGAGACTTGTGCTATTCTTTTCCATATTGTGCACAGGTTTTATGATATTGCCAAATGCCCACTAAGGATGTTAGAAAGAAATTATTAAACCCATTTTTACATTTGCTCAAAGGAAGACTCTGAACCCTGGACTCCAGCAGTGAAAGGCTAATGCACTAACTCACAGCTCTGTCCCACTCCCCTTTCATCTGTCATTTCAACCTGTTGGCAGTGTCAGGGAAAACTGAGGATACCGCATCCCAGCAGATTCTGGGAAGCAAAGGGCTACTAGAAGTCATAGATACCAGGCTTTCTGAACAAAAAACAACGGCTTCCACAGCATTTCCAGGAGCTGAGGTGGCACTGGCCAGGGAAAACCCACTGTCCTCCAAAGCCATAGCTCTGCTGCAGTTGTGCTGTTCAGAAGAAGTTATACCAGGCTCCATCCATGAAATAATCAAAATGCTTGAAGCCCAACTAATTCCCACCCAGGACCTTGGCATATGTTCACCTGTTTTGGTTATTTATCCAAGGAGCAGGGGAGCAGGAAGGTGCTGTGAGCTCCCATCAGGACCCTTGCCATTGTAGTTTGAGTTGGGATTTACAAGGAATGCTGCAAAATACACTTGCCCTGCCCTGGAATCCAGAAACCATCTGTGCAAGTAAAATTTTCAGAACAATGGCAAAAAATGGAGAATAAAAAGTGTGGAATTATAATCTACTAAATGCAATCACCGTTTTTTTTAAGTCCCCAGCCTTTGAACTAAGTTGTAATCGTCCTCAACTCCCATGTAACTTGCAGTCTGTGGCTCTGAAGGCAAAGATCAAGAGTTTATATCCGTACTTATTACAATCAGCCATAATTATCCCAAAGAAAGCAAAGTAAATCCTTTCCAACAAACACTAGAGCTGAGCTCTCACGTTATTGAATTATTATGGATCTTGTATATTATACCTGAGAGAATGCGAGTGGAAGGCACTCAACTGTCTCTCCTCTCGGCGGAGGAGGCTCAATAGAGCAGCAAAATATTGGAGACGTTACGGAGTTACCATCCTGCCTCAGAAAGGAAACTGTATAAATGGAGCCAGTGTGGTGCCTGCGAGGCCATTTGTCATGCTCTTGTAACTGGTGTGGTATATACCCATTATATATTGCATCCTGTTGGATGTGACACCTCTTGCAGTTGCAGAACTCTCAGGATTCAAGTCTCACTTTTTGATTTACACCGGCCTATCTTCATTTTCACGGATTCCTCTGCCATGGTTGGGTGACCGCTCGGGCTGCATGCTTTATAAGGGGAAGAACATTTGAAATGCATTTCCTGAAGAGCTTTGAAGCCTCCTACTCTGCATGCAGATTGCAAACAAGGTACTGCAGGTAGACTGCAAGTTCAGTCGGAGGGAAATGGAGTGGCAAACTAAACGAGGTGTCAGTGTGCCCCCCACTCCTGCTGCCCCAGCATGGATACTCATCTGTGCACACATTTCATCACAGGCTTTGTTGCTGGCTTTTGGGAAGGTAACATGCTGAAGATCAAAAAGCAAATATTAAGACCACCTATTTTAATGGCTCTGGGGAGAACATCTGGAGAGAGAAGTTTTATGAGTCTGTTGGCTCATGTCCTTTTGAAATGTTTTCAGTGCTAAATGATGTACTTCTCTCACATTTTACTTCCACTGAGACAAGCTGCTCAGTGGCATACCGGGATGCCATGCCACAAATATACTCGTTCTGCTGTCACCCAAATATCACTTCCCAAAAGTGCATACGACTGACTTCAGAAAATTCATGGAGTTAACTTCTAGAGTGGGAAAGTTTTGCCAACGTCATCTCCTGCTGCTGCTTCTTTCTGTTGCTATCATGCCGTGCTTCCCCGTTACTATTAATGCTTCCATGTCCTGATCAGCCTCCAGCTTGATCAACCTCATTCTGCCCAAATCATTCACTGCCACGTAGTCTGGAGACAACATTCTTATTTCTAGCTCTTCTCTCTGTGTCTTTGAAGCCTTGGGGGGAAGGATTTCACAGAGGTACAACTAGCAAGGAGTTTTTTGCTATGGGAATCTGGGTGATGTAAAGACAAATTCTCATGGACAGACCATCATCATTCCCAGCCATTATATCCACAGACAGTGGGATGATGATTACTCCTGGAAGTGCCTGATACCTTTGTCAAATACTTGGATGCTACTCTAATACCTCCTGAATGAGTTCCCTATTGTCCTTCCAGGAGGACCTCATGGTTGTACTGCTCATTGACAGAATTAAGGCTCAGACACAGGGAGTTCACAGCTTGTCAGTTCAGCTATCAATATGCAAAAGCACTCCCACCTTCCCACCCAATGGCAGCATGTGACCAGCAGCAGTGCCAGCACCAAGGACACTAGCACTCAGTGTCTTGTTTCAGAGCAGTCATGAAACCTGAAAGCAAATCCCCCAGTTTTCCTCACTGGCACAAGGTGGTTTTGGGATGCATCGCTTTAACCAGTTTCCTCACAGAGAAACAGAACTAGAAGCTCTGCCTCAGGTGCACACCAAATTGTTCTAACTGCTCGTGCTTGGTGAGAACATTTTGATAACTTTAGTCTGAAGTCAATCCGGAGCAGCACACACACATAGCTGTAGCAAAGCCACCTGTTGCAATCCAACTTGTACCTGGTATTTCTTAAAAAGACATCATCCCTAGAGATTTTCTGTAATAATTTCTCTCCATTGAGTACACAAGGGAGACCAGGGTGTCAAGGCTCCAAACCCAGGTGACTTGGTTACATCTCTCAAATTCGGTGAGATCTTGGCACCGCTGAAGCTGAAAGGAGCCTCATAGACTGCAGTAGGAGCAGGTTGCAGGCAGTCTGTGCAGCAACCAATGACTGTGTTGTCCCAAAAAGGAACTCCAGAGCCAGCTCCTCTATGTGGCAGCACAGAATTCAAACCTCAGGGTCATCAGGGCAACTCTGAGTTTACCCTTTAAAAAGAAACCCTCTAAGTATTTCCTTCAGCAGAATATTTAATCACAAGTGTAAGGTTGTCAAATGCCATCTCTGACCTCCAAGGTTTTATTGATTACCTGCAAGTCCATTGTGTTGCATTACGCTCACTCAGGCTGCAGGGCAGCGAAGTCAAGAATAAGCTAAAAAGTCCGATTTTAAAAATAGATAAGAAAGTCTCATTCTGAAGTTAACAAATGGTGCTACAACTAGCCTTGCAATAGAGGGACAAGAAACACTGAATTATACTCTACAAGGTGCTAGAAAATTTCACCAAAAGCATCTTTGAAATTCGGAAACTCCACACAAAACTGAGGGAAACACTAGCCCTTCCCAAAGGAGAAAACCATATCTGTAGAGACTAGTGGGTATTACTGCAATTGCATGTCAACTAATGTGTCCCAAAGTAAAAAATAACAGCAAGGAGATTTAGACAATATGACTCTGCTACCAGAACCTAAATCCCACCCTCTCCCTCATCAGCTGTAACTCGCTGAAGAGAAGGGGAAATGGGAGTTGCAACATGGAAATCCTTTCTTGAATTCTTTCACAAAAGAGAGGAGGTTATTTAGTCCTTGTCCCAAACACACCTCAGTTGCGCACAAATCCCTGGACACCACTGGAAGCCCCAGCGGTACAGTGATACACTGGGGAAAAAATGTAAAACTCAATAGAGTCCACTGGCAAAAAGTAAAAGAAAAACTGTATTTTTCAAATTGAATGTGCATTAATTCATTCTGCCTGGTTTTCGCTCTCTGGTTCCCAAGGATTTCCAGGAGATGGAGTCACCTGGAAAGACTCCCCACACTAATATGCAGAGGAAGTTTTTCCTTCCTCCACAGCTGGTCACACTACAACACATTTGCACACACTGTTGAAAGCAGGAAGACAGTAGAGATAGAGGGAAACATCAACTGGGGCTTCACATGGCAGAAAACAGCATTTTGTAGTGGGTAAGGGGAACAGAGACTGGAGCTGAGAAGCTGGCAGGCACTACCTGTGAGGATCCTAAAGGTGAGCAAGGGAAGCCTGAACTCCCATTTTCCCTGCCCTCCCTTTGAATGGAGAGCCTACCTTTATTTATTTTGGCTGAAACCTGTGCTGACAGACATCAAACAAGTGAAGACTAAACACTCATTCTCTAAGAGCTGCCTCTTCAGCTGGAGTTACAAGAAGAATTTGAGACTTTTTATCTAAATCCTGGTGAAAAGACGCATGGTACCAACTCTTCTTTGTCAGGCTTTAAGAGTTACCTCCCCATGGGACAGGGGAACACTGGGAACATCCCTGTGTGCCCAGCAAAGTCTCATGGATTAGGGTTGGATACTTCCAGCGGCAGAACTAACAAAAGAAAAGCCGGTGGGAGCCCAAGTCCAGCTTGTGTTTTCTTGCTTGTGGCAGACCTGCAGCAGCCAGCACACGTGTGTGGGGTGATTCGGGAGGAGACCTGAGCTAAATGCCCCTGAAACAGGAGTTGTTGCACAAGTGAGATCAAGGCTTTGCTCTGCTGGTTATTAGCCAAACACAGGAATAAGGAAAGAAAGCAAGGATAGCTCTGCTTTACGGGAGAAGGAGCTGTGGCACAGGCTGCAACAAAAGAAGCTCTCAAGGTCACAGCACAGTCCTGTGCCAAAAGCAAAAGAGAAGCCACAGGCCTGGTGCACGGCCACAGCACAGCCCCAGGCTGAGGTAGCTGCACCACAGCTCCTAGTAAACCGTGCTCTGACTGCTTCCCTCTTCTTCCTCCCAGCCCCACATTTTAAACTTTTTAAACCCAACACTCTGATTTAGCAGAAGCCTGGACACTTTTTTCCCCTCTTTTATTAAAAAAAAAAAAAAAAAAAAAAAAAAAAAAAGATGAAGAAATGAGGTTCTTGTTAAAGGGAATGGAAGTGATACAGCTGTGGCTGTGATTAACGTAGTTCAGGGTTGAACAGAATATTGCTTCTTCCCTGCAGTATTTTTAATTACACTCCTGATTTTATATTTGGAGACCGTCATAGACCTGTTCTGGTAAATTGTCAAGCAACCACAAGTCAAATATGTGTTAAATATGAGAATATACTGCCATTTTTATCTGATTTGTGGTTCATTCACACTATGTTATCTACTTTTAATTAAATACCATAAAATACACATGGTCAGCAGTTTGACTTTTCATTTCCTTACAATGTCAGTAATTCAGCTTGATTGTTGCCACCTACCATAGAATTGCATTTTAAAGATGTTACCCCTGCACGGTGCAGATTCAATATCAGAACAATTTAAACTAGTTGCTAAAAATAACTACCACCTACTTAGGAGCAGCTCTGCCTTTAACAGTCACATGCAGATTCATGACTCTTTGCCTGCCTGGTGAGGACAGGCAGCCTTGGGAGGCATTGCAGTGGCCTTGATTTTAGGGGTGGGGGGGGTCGGGTTTTGGGTTTGTATGAAATGCTGGTGTCATCTCTGTGTTGATTGATAGCCCACCTTGTTCATTAAAGATATGGCTTGGATTTTGCTAGATTACCCCAGGCATTGGAAATAAGAGCCTTCCTACTGGAGGCATGTTATGCATGGACTTAAAGTTCACCACTTCATTAATAACACTCTTCAGCTGGACATTTACATGCCTCTCTGATATACGACTGTTTAGGTGCATTTTTTTTCCCCTTCCTAACACTCCTTTAAAGGGGAATGAGTATTTTTTTCAAGAATTATTTAATTCTTTTACTTCTAGGTTATATTGCCGCACTCCTGGAATTGCCAGATCTCATTACCCTGGCTGGATTTCTTTGAGAGTAGCTGGGCAATTTGCTTTGACCACTGAAAGCAGTTCATTAAAACTAGCAGTGGCTAAGCATCTCTAAGAATGACAGAATGAACACAAGAGCAGCAGCATCGTGTCAGACCAAGGCAAATCCAGTGACTTGTCTCCAACAGTCACAAACAGCAGATACCCAGAGAAGAGGAAAACAGAACCAGCCCACACAGTCCTACACCCCTAAACACCCTCCCAGTCTCTAACAATGTGCAGTGCACAGATTTTTCTGAACCAGAGTGTTTTTGCATAAAGCAGCCCTCGGTAAACTTTTTGTCACTCTTTAAACACCTGAAAATTTGCAGCATCCACAACATCCTGCACAAAGGAGTTCCTTGTGTATGCTACATGTGCCATGGAGCAGTAACACTTTGTTTGCCCCGAAGCCCTACTCCATAGCTTTATTTGATGTTCCTTTATTTTGTGTGAGAAGAAACACTGGACCATCTTTCCCTGCTCTTCATCTCGATGCTCGTAGTTATCATTTTACAGCCCCCTGTCATATCCCCTCATCTCTTTTCCCAGCTAAAGAATCCTAGACTATTTTACGATTCTTCATACAACGCCATTCTCTGACTCTAATCACTCATTTTCCATGCCTTTTCCACTCCTGCTGTGTCTGAAGTGTTGGAACTGAACCAAGTATTCAAGATGTGGGCAAAGCATGGATGTCTAAAGTGCTGAAGAGTGTCTCCTCTTTTGTGTCTCCTCTTTTGTTTTGTATTACTTTACTAATAGCTCCTAACAGTAAGTCAGCCTTTTTTAAAATAAATACTAAGCGCTGAGGTGATGCTTTCAAAGCCCAGTGTTATAACCACATCTTTTTTCCCAAGTGATAGTATTCAATTCCATGCTCATCATCATCAATGCAATGCTGCGACTTTCACCCCACCTCTCTTACATCCATGCTGAATTTCATCTCCCACTCTACTGCTCAGGGACACAGTATGAAAAGGCACTTCCTCCGTCCTTTGCAGTCAGCCCTTGCCTTTATTACCTTGAATAAGTTGGCATTCACCTCCAAACTTGGCATCTTATTGCTCACCCTGGCTTTCTAGCACATTTATGAAAATAAGGGCTGTAGCACAGACCTCTGCAAGGTTCGGCTGTGGAAATGACCCCTCTATTCCTCTCTGTTGTTTCCCATCTTTTCAACAATTATTTATCCATGCAAGAAACTTATGGAGGTTATTTCCTGTAAGACCCTTGGGTGAAGCACTTTTTCAAATGCCTTTGTGAATTCCCTGAGGACCATATCACCCAGATCTCTTTGTTCATTTGCCTGGGGACTCCTTCAAAGGGTTCCTGAAGATTTGTGAGCCTTGTCCTCCCTTTTCATTCTTGAACACAGAACTTCAACATTTTGAAGGATGCCTTCTTGCTTCTAATAATCTGTTTTACCCTACGATTTGTCATGTCAGCTCCCCTTTGGTCTTTCTGAAGTAATTTGAAGAAAAACAGGTGATGAACATTCCCTCAGAAGTCCTTAAGGGATAGCGCTGAGATATTTGTAAGCTATCAACAACTAAATTACAGAAAATACATGGAGGGGAGTATTTTATGCTCCACCAGTGAAAGATCTGATCAGCAGACTAATCCCCAGGTGTCAGAAGCCCTACACCATCTCCCTTGGCCAACATCAGAAAGCACGTGGTTCAGTTTCCCACACACAGGCAGCTTTGGCTTCTGGAATATGTTAACGTGACTGATTGCTTCTGGCAGAATTCAGAAGAGCCTTAATCTGAAGCAGCAGCTATGAGAAGACCAAGGAGGAAAGCCCCAAGCCCCCCATGTCTGCTGCACACAGGTTGGGCAGGTCGCATCCAAGACTTCCAGACCTTTGGCTTCTCCCTCTGTCTGCCATCAGCAGTGGGAGGAGGTGTCAGCTGGACTTCTGCATCCACTTCTCACTGCCGAAAGTCAAAGAGGACATCCCACAGCCAAAACTCACATGGGGGAAGCATGCTCAGGAGTCCCCATGTGGGCCTCCTGAACAAACAGGGGTGTTGATCCTCAGAAAGAGAAACTGAGAGAGGCAGGAAAAGAATATTCAAGTGTACAGAGTACTCCTTCCAAGAGGAAGGGAACTGCTTTGTTCTCTCTGCTCATAGTGGACAGGATAAGAAATCACGGCCAGAAAGGAACAATCAGCTGGGTGCTAGGACATTCTTTTAAGAGTAAAAATAGTGACTGGAGATTTTAAGAGTCAATTAGAGAACCATCTGTTAGAAATTAAATAGATATAATAAGTCTTGTTTGGATCAGTTGATCTCTTGATATCCCTTCCAGTTTTCTTTTCTAGGATTTGTATTCCAAATCCAATTGATTTATATAGCCTTTGCACCAAACCCTTAGAAAACAATTACTGTCAACACACGCACATTAAAAAAAGAGGGAAAAACCCCTATTCTTAATTCAGTATATTTCACTGAAGACACAAAATAGTTTTCAGTGAAGGGGAGCAAGCCAAGGAGTTGGAATCAATGTTACAGACAGGGAGAAATTTAAAGCAAGTTCATAATCTATGAAGAAGCACCTTCTGTGTCTGAATAGTTGTATGAACTGAACAAGAGCCTTGCTTAGCTCTAAGAAAAGGGCAGATGTGGGAAAAAACACTCTCAAAAACATAAAAGAAGAAGAGGGTAATCTTGCTTTGATTTTTAGATTATTGTGGAATATGTACAAAACCCAGAAACATATTATCTGAGAAAAACTGAACTTTCGCCACATAACTGGTTAGAATGCTCTTCTCTCATTTTGAATGAAGCAGAAGCCCTTGTTCCATGATAAGAAAACAAATGAGCAGATTGAAAAACGTCACATTAGCTAACCCCTCTGTAGCTTCATAAGCCTGGAAGGCCTCATCTGTAGTACCTGGAGGTGACATTTCCCAAATATTTATGATTACGAATCATTTTCTCTAAGGGGAAAAAAATTAGGATTTCTCAAAAAAAAAAAAGAAAAAAAAGAAATAAAATAGGCAGTCCTAAAAGACTGTGACAAGTCAGCCTAGTTTGTTTGGTATGTAACTCTACCCAGCATCTCTTCTGCAAATAATTGAAGCCAGATCTCTCTCTAAATAAGAACAGTGAGTAACATCTAAAAAGGAAAAGAGGGTTTCATTGCATTTGGTGGCTGTTGCAATAGATTGTGCTGTGGGGTGATATTAGAGGATAAGATGCCGCAGTTTGGAATTGGTGTTGAGAACCTTGGTGTTGCACAATGCACCATGAGGTGTTTCCTCCTCCCCACAGAGCTCACACTTTCCTGACAGCTCAGGAGTCACCTGGGGCAGAGGCTGAGATTCTCTCAAACTTCATCAGGACAGTAAAGGAAAATGCTTTGGAATATTTAAAAGGCTGAAGATTAAGGGAAGACAAACAAGGTAAAGACAAGGAGAATGTGCAAGTTGAGAACAGGAGTGTCAGTAAGGAAAGCATCTTGGAAATATGGCAGAGGTCTAAAAGCTAGGACAGTTTAGCTATAATTTTCAATCTTCCAGTGATTTAAAATAGGTTTTCTGACCCTCAGGCTTTTTATTTCTAACCTAGGAATAACAAATTTTTACATATCTAGTAAATTTCATGAAGTTTGATTAATTAACAGGAGCAAAATACTTTCTTGAGAGATGGCATGGAAGGTCAAACTAACGTCAGGTCATGGCAAATCTGTATTTGAAAAAGGACTTTTGCTATACATATTCCTATTTACTGAAAACATCACTAATTAGGTTTGCCATGAGCTGAAAAGAAAATATGTTTGTAAAAGGATTACAAAGGAGATCATGAAGTAATCCCCAAGATGCTAACAGTGAGTTTGACATTCAGGACCAAACCTAGCCCAGCTACAATTGGTGTAACTACACCCAAATTAAAAGGAGTGAATTTAACCCCAAACTGAGAAAAATCAAGCTGGATTTGAAAAAAGAAGGGATTTAGGGTAATGGGAATACTGCCTCCCTAGGCTGTATGACCTAAAATACAACTAACATGGAAAAAAGAGAAATGAGTCTGTTGTAGCCAGGGTGCAGAAGATGGAGGGCTTTCCTGCTAATCCAATGCTTCCCAGGATTATTTTAATCTCCAGAACTTGTTTAATGCCAGCTCATCCCTCCGTAGGAGTTCCGTTTCCAGGTGTCCTTAGCTGGAGCCTGATAGTTCTCTCTGACTAATCACTGTCAGTGCTGAAGGCCTGCTCCAGGGAGGGCTGGAGTAACCAGGGCTCCTGAACATGTCTTGCAGGCAGGTTATTGTCATCTCCTCTTTCCAAACCACACTGTAGCTGTGGGTTTAAAACAAGTGTAACAGGGCATGGTAGGGAGAAGCATGAAGTGCTGCTTTAAAGATGAAATGAGACAGAGAGAAAAAGATTCTGTGGCTACTGCCCAAAAATTATTAAGATAATGATTAAACTAAAAAATGCAAATACACAAGATGTTTTGTGCTGCTAGGCAAGACCAGAACTGATATTAAAATGTCTTGTGAACATTATAATATGTTCAGAGTAGGGGGGTAGAAGACACAGAGGAAAACAGAAGAGAAGCCATATGGTCATAGCCGGTGGTCAATAGAAAAAAACAAACCCAAATGAGAAAGTACAGAAAGAGAAATACAAAGTTTGGGGGAGAAATGCTTGTCATCACACCTCTCTTGTGCACTCACACAGTGAATTCTGGCCTGATGCCCCACCATGTTCAGAACTTCCACCTGTGGCCAAATGTAAGAACTCTCCAAGGTGTATTCCTTAGGCGGGGTGCAATGGAAAGACTTTTTTTTCCTAAGCAGAGGATTAATTACAATCCTAAAAGTAAATCATGACTATTCTTTGATCCCCTGATTCAACTGTGCTGCTGGAGTTGGCATTTCCATGGTAATCTGAACCACTAGGAAGGTACACTTCCACCTCAACATATTGAACCCTCCTCAGGTGCCACCACCACAAATTCTGGGCAAGATTTGGAATAAGTAGGAAATGGCTTGTTCAACAAACAGCATTTCAAAACCTAAGAAAACCAAATGTTCCTTGTTGCCTCACCTTTCAGGTCTCGAACCTACCTTAATTTTCTACAGTAACAATCTCTATTCCTGCTTTGTGTGAGGAAATAAGATGGGGGTGGAAAACTAATTTTATGTCAGAGCAAATTAAGACGATGTAATTGACTGCGGAGAGGGCAGCAGCCGCTTGCATTCCCAGCTGCAGACACATTAAAGATTTACACACTCTGTGTCTGTCACACAGGAACTATTAGGGGTAGTGGGAAGAATCCTTTCCTGTGCTTACCCCAAAAGCAATCCTAGTAATGATATGTCACAAATACAGCTGCACATCACCCTCACTACAGGCCAGCGGGTACCTGAGCAGCACACCACATGTGTATGCATGACTGAAGATGGATAGCATGACATTTATTAACCATGCACATAATTAAAATCCTTTAAAAATGTCCTCAGAACAAAAATAACATATCTTGAATTCCACAGGACTGCCCAGGCTGCCATCCTCAATAACTTTCGTTGCAGAGAGCTACACAGCTAAATCGCCAGTATGGAAGCAGCACTCCAGGGACTGGCCTCGTATCAGCCCATCTGCCTAATCAGCAACGAAGCGCTGGAGCTCCACGAGCACATTAAGGAAGCACAGCACGCGTGGGATGATACGGGGAACACGATCAGGACGTGGATCCAGGCTAAGGCCAGCCTGCTGCTGCTGGCTAACCCCACACCCAGACCCGGGCTGAGCAGTGCAGAGATAGCTGCCACTGCACCAGTGCCAACACCAAAGCCTTGCTCGAGAGAGGAGTCACCACTGCTCACATGTGAATGCTGCGAGAAGAGGAGATTCAGAAGTTCAGTTTTGCTGTCATAAGAGCTGCTTCTTTTCCATAAACAGTCTGGAACTGTACTTTCAAGGTACATTTTTTTATAACTTAATTACATCATCCACTGAGCCCCCATTAGCTCAGTTTTGAGCTCCAACTTGACTTTCCCCCAATGTTTCTTTTTCTCTCTACTGTGCCCCTCTGATCACTTTTATCTAAATTATTATCTTTGTAAAACTTCTCCTATAATTGCTCTAGGAGAGAGACATTGCTACTGGCCTGTCCACAGAGGACTCTGTGCTCCAGCCAGACTCCAGTGGTGTATTAATAGAATAACTGAAACTGGGTTAGGGCAACGAGTGATTCCCAACAAGGCGGCCCACCGGCTTTGTACCACTGGCAACAACAACTCCTTTGTAGTGCTACAAGTCTAAAATTAGACGAGAGGGAAAAGGCCTAAGGAATAACCTACCTTCCACACTACAGACAGATATCCTGCTTGGAACCATGTAAGGACATCAGACATTCAAAGCTGCCTTCTTCTGGGACAGTTATCTGTAATGCTGTCTGAGAAAGAAGAATTTGTAGAAGAGGTATAAATGTATACATCCATCAGTACTTCCTCACATATCATCAACTCTTCTGGATATCTTAAATTCAGAGACAATATTTCTGCAACAAGCTTGCATCACAGGCAAAGATCTGACAAGCACAGAAGTAACCAAAGTAATGTATGAATCTGTAAGATGTTTTGAATTTTGCAAGTTTTTCCCTCTTCCCCAAGTGAAAGAGATTCAAAATAGCATCAAACTTGTACCTTATGCTTGATCAAAACATCAGTGACTGAGGTTTCATGAGACTTTCCATAGAGGAGGAACAAGCAAGAGAAATGCTGTAAGTGGCTTGTGAAGTATTGCTGAAAAGCAGGTGATTTGGGGTAGAGAGAAGAAACTGGATAGAGGATATGGTGTGTTGGAAAGCAGACCAGAAAGTGGAGGAAACAGGACAATGCCTAGATGCTTTTCTAATAGCTGTAGTTTGAGTAACTCTGTGGTCATCCAGCCAACATGGACTAAAGGCAAACACCTGGCAACATCCACAGAGGTCACACAGCTTCTATGGGTTCAGTGCATGAGACAGCAGAGGTGTCATCAGCCCTCTAGACAGATTCCCTCTCCCTGAATATTTCTCACCTTTCTAGCACAGCCCCACTGCCAGTTTACCATCACAACCCCCCACACTGAATTTGTTAGGACCAGGATACACCATCACCAGCTTCCCAAAGCAAGACCTTCCCGCGGGCATCTCAAAGTATCTGTTGAGTTAGCATCATCTGAACTCATTCCACTGGAAGTGCCCCCTGCACCCCCAGTCAACTCCATTACTGCTGGGAAGCAAAGCTTTTGGCTGTCATGTATCTTTCAAAGTGAGTTAGCGAGGCCACATGTTTAATTCCCAGCTCGGCTCGCGTTTCCTCTCCAGCATCCGCACACCTCCGAGCCCTGCACTACAGCACTGCCACCAGCTCCAAGGAATACGGAGATGCTGCTGCTGCTGCTGCTGGCGTGGATCTGTTTATACCCGTAAAAATTAGTGTTGCAGCTCCACCTAACTTAAACAGTTTCGCTTAGGAAATTACAGTGTGGCATTCCACCGGCTGTTTAGAGCATGGAGGAGTAAGTCGGTATTGGCAGCGTGGTTTTAATTAAGCAGGTAAAGCCTAGATTAAGCTGCGTCAAATGGAGAGTGTTTCTTTAATTCGGTGTTGTTGCTCTCCTCAGCCAGGGCATAAGGGGCTGGCCTTGAAATCCTTGTAACTAAAAAGCCAGTCTCATGACCAACTACATAATTGATTAAACACAACTGTGGACTACCATTATTGGGCAGTGCAATTTTCCCGGTGTCGCTTCGAGTCTGAAATACCTCAAGGGTAATTACAGCCCGAGATGCAACACAGAAGGCTTTGAAGTAGGGAAAGAAAAGATTAGGGTGGCTGAGACGGTCTGCGCCTGTTCATTTGTCCTTCACGGCAAAGACGCTTAAGCCGCGGCGGAGCCGTGCCCCGCCAGCCCCGGCGGTCGCGGGCAGCGCCGCGGGTCACGCCGAAAGCACCGCGGAGACGCGGCCCCTTCCCTCGGCCGCCCTAATGAAAGTTTCATGCAGCTGTGCTCCTCTTTGGCTCGGATTTGCCATGCCTCGCTGCCCGCCGCCGGGCTGGCCACTCACGGCGGCCAGGAGTGCACTTGCTCTGACCAGCTAAATTATTTACCCCAGGAACAATTATATAACACGACACGCCAGGCTTAAAAAAAAAAAAAAAAAAAAAAAGGACCCTCTTCGGCCTCTGAGAAAAGAGGAACTAAAACTGATTCAGAAATTAAGAGATCTAGTCTTTATTTCTAATTAATAACAGGTTAGAAGTAAAAACCGCTATTAGTGACAGAACATAACAAGGATACCAAACCGGCATTGTTAAGAGGGCTATTTAAAGAAATGCTAATGAATTGAATTTAAAGTTCTTCTTAGTCAAGGAGGAAACAACTAATGGTTTAAAGAGGAAAAGTGAAGCATTATTAAATGCTGTATATTTATTATGTCAGTGACCAGTTTGCCAGAGGCTTTGAGGTGAGAAGAGAAGTTCAAATCCTTTCCACTGCATTTACAGATATAGAAAGGTAAATTCATGGGCTTCCTCACATACCACACAAAGGCTTAGTAATTTGTTTGGATTAATAGCATATTGTAGAAGCATAACACTCACACTTTAAAACTAACAAATTCAGTGAGAGCACAGAATTATCATTTAACCATTACTGTCTTCATAAAAACAAGTGCTCTTAATGCTTTGCAGTACATCTTTAAAGTGCTTTAAAAGCCAACAGCTAATTTATCCTGCCACAACCTACCTCGTGGTAGGCAGGGATTGTTATCTCCCCTCTGCAGTTCAATGAACAACGGGGAGTTAAGTGACTTGCCCGGGGCCACAGAGAAAGTCAGTGCTGGCTCCGGGTGCAAAACTCTTGAGCTCTTGGGGTGCGTGACCGCTCCAAGCAGGTTTTTGGGTAACTCATTCACAGTATGGTACTAATTAAGGAGTCTTTGAGGATTTTTTTGTCTTTCATAACTAGTTTTTTTCAGGTTTTGACAGGCAGGTATCTTTCTCCTCTGAACCACTGCAGAATTAGTGTTTTTGCATGGTCCTGCTTGTCCATCCCGGATCTGTTCCATGGTAGAACTGTGCTGCACACAGACCCGAGGGATCCCCTCTAGCAATGACGGAAGGTCTCATCAGGGGAGAACACAAAACTTTTGGAACTTCGTATGCTTTGGGTAACACGTGTGCCCTGCACAGGGCAAACTGTACCCCAAAAACTGAAAAGGAGGCCGAAGGCCCCCACAGAGCCCTGAAGGGGAATCAAGGAGTGAGAAGCGCCCAGTACACATCCAAGATTGAGGCTGGAGCAGTGCTTGCCACTGCTTGTCCCTGGAAGCAGTGCTGGTTTGGAACAACCTTTGCGGCCCATGATGCCTAGGGAGCATTTCTTATGTAGGACTGCTCAAGGTTGCAGCAATCATTAAATGTCTCCAAGAATCCATTTCTGAGGCTGACCATTATCACACACCATCCCTAGAGGATAAAAGCACTATTTTGGATGTTATCACTCAGGGATTCCCCTGCTCTCCAGGTAGACCCCTGCCAAACATAACCCCAGCATTAAAGCACACAATGTTTAGCTGTCATGGGTATGACAATAACCACCCAAACATAAGCTAACAAAGCTCTGGCTACGGGCAGTCCACAAACAGAATGGACAAACACATCCTGACACCATGACACAGCACTGGAAAGAGCCGCCTGGCAATTCCTGTTCTCTCATCCCAGGTCTGGGTGGATGAGGTGGGCAGAGGATCTGCTCCACAAAGGTAGTCCTGAAGAGGAGCATGCCAGCAGATCGGATTTACAGGTGGACTGCAAAGCCACTTTGGTTCATCCCTGCACACACCGCCCTCCATCCCCTATTCTCAGGTGCACCAAACGCAGTTCAGGCCCCAAGAGGAAAGCCCTAAGAACCATAACTGCCCTGCCTTTCCCAGGTACATTATCTCTGACATTCACAGTCGTACAAGAAGATGGATGACTCCTACCTGCTTCAACATATGCAAAAGCTCTGACAGTGCCAGGTCCTGAAGGCTGGGGAGAAACTTTGCTGTACCCTTTGCAAGAGCAGAGCACACGCAGCTGAGCTGACTCCTCACCACAAACACCAGACACTTGTGGGTTTAGTACTGAAAGGTCCAAACTCTGCAGCCAGCCCAGGTATCTTGATCGAAATCAGACTTAATTTGACACTCAGTGCTATCTCAGTGCCCCAGGTACATCTGGTGGATCACAGATCACACCTTGTGCCTGCCAAGTTTTCATATTTCTGCACAGAGGAACCTGTGGTTGGTATCAGCGACAGGAATTTAAAAGAGTGCAGAGGAGGAAACAGCAGAGATGAAAAAATGGACATTATTTTCCCTCCAAAGCTTTTCATACCAAAGCTGGTATGAAGCTTTGTAGCTAACAGCATCCAAGAAAAAGAAAAAGTGGATACATTGTGAGCTGAGTGGCCATGAAATGTGAATCATTAAAAAATATTCACTGTTCTTGCAATGCCATATTTTAATCACACCTTATTCCTCAGCTGGACTTGACTCTTCAGAAGGACTATTCTACTGAACCCATGCTATTTTTTCAAATATTTTTTTAAAAATTCCAAACTTGGAATATTAAACCTCCTGTTAACATTATTCTGGAGATCAAACCCAGCTCCCAAATAAACATTTGCTGGATTTTATTTATTTCCACAAGATTTTATATTAAATAAGCGTGCACATATCTGCTACTGTTTAACATCCAAAAACCAAAATTATCTCCACACTTAGACCTATGAAACCATTATACCTGGAGTTCCACTGAAAAAAGCATATTTAAATCTCTGCAACCACACATAATTTTCCTTGCAGGCAAGGAACAATCATCTGGAATTAAGCAAATATACTATACCCATAGCAACCCAATTTTTGGATTTCAGGTAATACCAGTGATTGTTTAATCATGTGTATTTCCCAAATATCTTTAAACTGAGGATTTGAATATCTCTTCCTAGGCTTCCTAGCTCAGTCCTGTACAAAGAAAGTAAATTTTATGAAAAAGGATACAAATGCTTTAACTTAATAGCAGACATGCACAATCATTTGAAATTCTGTCTAATTAAAGTGTTAACTTTCTATAGAGAGCTGATGTTTACTCAGAAGAGAGGTAAAGCCATGATGTTTGCAGATATCATTTCAGTTGTATTGCTTCCAGGGAGTATTTTATTTGTACAAACCTAGAATCCTTCTCTACTCCATGTAAAAAATAGATTAGTCCCTTGATAGCTTTGAGAGTCATATCACTCACAAGAAAATTAATAATGCATTACAAAGTATATAAATTTTAAAAATTAGAGGAAGTAGGTTGTAATGGTCCAAAGACCACTGTCCATCCCTGTTCACATCCAGCTTTCACAGAGAGTTTAACATCTTCCCCTCTGACAGCACAAAAAGGTAGAAGCACAATTATTTCTGACAACTCCCCATTAAGCCCTCAGTGTCCCCGGCCGTCCCACGGATGCAGCGGAGCGGAGCTACGGCTCCAAGACAAAAGCTCTGAGCGGCGGAGGGGAGGGGAAGGCAGTGTCCAGGCAGCTGCTCCTTGGTGGCTCTGGTCCCCAGTCTGACCCCCTAATTTAGAAGATGCTCCCAAACCTCTCTCTCTTAAGGGCGTTGGAGTGCAGCCCCCTGTGCAGTGCCAAACCCCAGCTAACAGGACTGCCCCCGTCAGCCTCCTTAGAGCAGAGGCTCCTTCTTTCAGGGTTCTGGCAGCCAACAGGATTTGGGAATTTGCTGCACCATAATAATGAAGAAGCACTGAGCCTGAGCAGACTTTGGTACACAGTATTTCTATGGCAATTGCCTCAACTCATCAATGGCTAATGGGTGTTTTAAAAGAAAACAAAGAGAAAGCAGAAGAAAATGGACACTTGCAGGATAAATACACCGTGCACTGAGGAAGGAAAACAAAGCCGACAGGACTGTATGCAGCTCAGCCTTGTAGCAAGGTTTGCTCTAGAAAGAGCAAGGAAAAAAAAGTGCTTGATGTTGGAAGCAATAGAACTGGTGGTCTGAACTGTGTAATTAAAAGCGTGCAACGCCTCCTTTCCAAAAGTTTCCATGAAAAGTCTGCTAATGAAATGGGCAGGGTACCCAGTGAGGAAGCAGAAAGGAGGGAAAGAGCCCAGATGCTCTGTTGTTTTGGTGAGGTCACAGATTTTGCTGTGGGGCACAGAGAGCCACTGTGATCCTGAAGGCACCAAAGGAGTTTCAGTCTGTTTCCAGACAGCACAAAGCTCAGCCTCCCCTGCCTTTGCTTAGAGCCATTGCTCTGAGGGTGACCTGGAAACACATTTCCAGAACCACCGTGGCAGGTTGTTGTGACACCAGCGCTAAATGCAGTCTTTGTCAGCAGCAGGAAGCATAATAGCAATGCAAACCCGGGCATTTTCTTTTATCTTCCTAAAGTCCAAACTGATCACTGTTCCTTCTGGGTTTGGGGGCAGAGTGAATGGGAGGAAAGCCTTCTACCTGCATCCTTCCTCGGACAGCAGCAAGCTCAGTCAGTCTTCAGGTGCCACCTGAAGACATCAGCAATGCTAGCAGAGTCTCCAGAGGCACCAAGACTCTCCACCTCATTTCTAAAACATAGAGCAACACGGACATTTCCTTTGCAGCTGCTACAAATACTCAGAAAAATAACAGGGGCTGCCTTTTATACGACTGCCACACACACACACAAAAGAAACCCACTCTACCACATGTAATCACTCCCTCTGAGAAAACAAGTTGCTACGGGTTGTGCAGAGCTTCCTGAGCACACGGGATAATGAGGGAACAGAATATATGCCATGGGAGTTCAAATCTGAGTTTACCAGCACAACACTACTCAAAAAATTTTGAAATTCACAGCAAAATGCTACCTGGAGTTTTTGTGGCATCCAGAACAACCTTAACAATATCTTCTTAATCTCTCACCAAGAAAATAAAAGCAGCACAGATCAGAAATAAAAGGTGTGCAGCAACTTGCTAGTGCAACTTATACGGCTTTGCTCTTTTGTGCTGAATATTGGCTTTATGCACAACTTCAGCAGGCACACAGAGCTGTGAAAGCCAGCATGAGGGAATGCTGGGGGCTGCAGTCATGTCCAGCAGCCAACAGGTCCCGAGTGCATGCATGGTGGTGCCGTAAAAAAGGAGGGGACCGTCCTAAAGGAAACCAGGTGACATCCTGAAATCCCAGACTCCTGTTTTACAAAAGGAGAGGAGTAAGCCAGAGAGAAAACAA
The DNA here is from genome assembly GCF_965178545.1 of Coloeus monedula. Taxonomy (NCBI): domain Eukaryota; kingdom Metazoa; phylum Chordata; class Aves; order Passeriformes; family Corvidae; genus Coloeus; species Coloeus monedula. Next base: position 3,738,791 of record NC_138782.1, read on the forward strand.
CTCATGGCTGGGTTGTGTTGAGATCCAGCAAAGGTGGGCAGGAAGAGCTGCTTTGGCTCTAGCCCACATCCAGGGAAGCAGAGCACCCCTCTCCTCAGCCCTCTGCATAGACATGAAGCTGGGGATATTATGAACAACTCTGAAAAAAAACCAGTTTTAAAGCCAAATTGTGCACATAAAATAGAAATTAATAGAAATTAATCACGAGTCAATCTACTGATTGATTCTAATATTAGAGCAGTATAGCTGAGATTTTAATACATTCTTTAAATATAAACATGCCTGTTTCATTGCCCCTAAAAAGGTCTTATTTTTTGTTTGTATTCCTTCTAACTCACTGTTCTTTGACTGTGCAGCACAATGTTGCAGTTAGAGCTGTCAAGCATCCTGGAGTCATAAGTATTTTTCAGACCCGTCATTAACAAACAAGCTTCCAATCTCAATATGTGTTATCAAAATGAGATCTTTTCTCAACAGCTGACAATTATGTATTATACAGTTACAAGTTTACAATTGGTGACACCATATTGTTAGATTTTGATCCTGACTTTTAACAGTGTGCTGCCTAATTACATTTTGTATTATATTCTGAATGTATAGGAGTATTTTACTCGTGGCCCCACTTTATTCTGCAATTTGTTTCTCAATAAATGCAAAATAATAAAAGCCCAAATCCTAGTGTGTGGAGTATTTTTATTGACCTGAGTGTTCTGCTAGTAAACACAACTTTGATGGTTTCATGAGTGAAAGTTTATTAGGCTGTGTTAGTTTTAAAATACAATTGCCAGGGGACTGATGTTGAAATCATTTCTTGCAAGACAAACTCGGTTTTGGATGCTTTCCCAGCCCAAGCACCACAAGGAAAGCAAAATGGCTATCCGGACACATGATGTTTTTCATTCATTCTTCCAGTGGCAAATGTTTAAACATTTTAATGCTGTCTGCCACTTAGAAAGAAAACAAACAAACAAACAAACAAAAAAAAAACAGGTGTGAAAGACCTGCTCCCTGTTTGGTCTCTTCAGGGTAATCCTCACAAGTAAGTGGCCAAATACCGTCCTTATAGGTCCACCCAATGGGTAGACACCAGTCTGCCCATCACAACAGTGACTATAGAGTGATTTATCTATTGCCTTGAGTTGCTTCATATTTTCTAATTAATTTTTTTACACTTAGTTTTACGAAGCCATCCCCAAACTCCCATCTCTGAGAGGTAGAGAATTAGGTCCAAATGGTCCTGTCCACCCTAAAATTTGTGACCCCACCCAAGGACAGTTAAGGGGCTATTTTCCAGCATTATTGGAAGGGCCTCTCCTGAAAAGCCACAACATCAGCCAACCACACATTTCAGATCTGGCAGCACATTTAGGGAAGTGCCAGTTCCCAGGAGTCCTCTGGGGGAAATAGGAAGTGGGGACTCACTGCAGGGGGAACACAATGGAGCTGTTTTGAAATACCTTCTGTTCCCCAGATCCCTGAGCTGCCCAACAATAACCTGACCCCAGCCAGCTTTTAGAAGCAGCACCCTGTGGTCTTAAAAACTTGCATTTTAAGCAGCCAGGAGAAACCCTTCCCTTTGCCCCACAGAGCCACAAGGTCACATGAACACCCAAAGTTTTAGCTCTTCTCTCTGCCAACAGCAGAAGCAAACTTGCTGGTACCAGGAGAGCCTCACAGCCTTAGGCGGGCAACACTTCCATGAGCTCTTCACTGAGCCAGCATCCATCCCACAGGACCTCTCCTCCTCTCTTACCTTGGGGTGAGCCATGGCTGGTGCAACACCTTTGCTACAAGGTTCCCAGGTAACGTTCACAAGGCCCTTTGAAATAAGGTTTGGGAGATTGCTAGGAGACCATTCACTGGTAGGGGGGAAGATCATCACCAAGGGAGGCAGGAGCAAGAGATGTGCCATTCCCCTGCCCACACACCATATTGTCTTCCTCCAGCAAAGCTACTCCAGAGGCTTTCTCTGATGCCAAACAACACGAGCGAGGAGGGCAAAAAAAGATGAAAAATACAGCCTCGTGAAAATGTCCTGCCTGTTCATTTCCACAAGCGCTAGCGAGACGTTCTCTAAAATCATACACATGTAAAAAGATCTAGAGGTTGCTGGTTAGTTTGTCATACATTTTTATGGGCTTTTCTGAATGGTTTTAGATTTGACATAGTAACTGACTGTTACTAGAAATAAACTGTAAGTCAATTCCATGCTTCCATAATTCACTGCCCAGGGTTGTTCAAAAAGATTTAGTGATACTTGTGATAGACAGCAAGCCTCTTGATGTTTTCATTTTCACTTAGTGCCTGTAATTCCTCAAACTTGCTGACCTCTACAGAACAGGATGGAAAAGGGCTCCAAAACTTCTCTGAAGGCACTCACTCACCAAAACATCTGAAACACTCTCATTTTTGCTTCTTTTCTTTCCAGGGCACAAACAAGAATATGGGAGTAAAGCAATTGCTGTTGTTTTTAAGAAGGTGACTGCTATTATTATCTCCATGATGGATCATGTGGTTTTAATCATTTATAATGGAAGAAGTTAACCACCCCCCCAAACCAAAAATGTATGTTTGTGACTCAGAATGTCAGTTCTCCTGACAGCTGCATATTGGTATTTCTCTGACGGAGTGCCTTTATTTTGAACTTTACCTTTTCTGTAGACATTTTCCTCCCTTCTCCAAAAGTTAACAGATATATTCTAAAAGCTCCAGGTCTGGATGTGAAGAGGCACAAACAGATGTGTGCCTATGGCGCGTGCAACCAGGAATGCTGGTTAGTTGGGGCTGACAAACATTTGAACATTCAAATATTTAAGACACACTCACATTCCTGGTGATTGTGCATGAAACCCACGCAGGGGGCAGTGACATTCCTGCTCGGGAAGCTGATGGCCATGAACTATTTAACTGTAACAGCAGGAAGAGGGAACAAGCAAAACTGCTGTTGTGGCTCCTCTTAATGCAGGGTTCCCGGGACAAAAGCACCTTGATAGTATCAGCACGGATCTGTCATTACGATTTAATTACCAACAACAGGCCACTGACATTTGAAACTGTTTATCAGATTCCGATCCTGAAGGTGGACCGGAGGCCACCTCTCCTTCCCCCAGAGGGTAATTTTTCCCTCGGCAGAAAACACCGTATGGTTAGCGCCGGGCTGGCACCGCACCTGGAAACACAGTCCCTTGTTTTTTTGGCACAAGTGGAGACCTTCCCAGTGGTGCCAAACACCACCGAGGGCTATGGCCTTACCACTGCCATGGAGCAGATGGGAAGCAGCCAGGATCCATGCCTGAGCAGGATTATTTTGGGAATAACCAAAAAACAAAGCATAGCAGCCTGGTTCCCAAGACAGTGCATAGCAGCAACAAGAAATGGAGCCTTCTTGGGGTATTTTTAAACAACCTGATGATTTTAAACAAACTGGATGGAAGCATCTCCAGCAAAACCTGACCCTGAGGTGTTTGCAGTGGGGATCTTTCTAAAAGTTACAGGTATTTCACAACAGAATGAACACGATTCAGCTTTACACCGTGCAGTCTTGTGCAGCCCTCTGCAGCTGGGACTCACATAAATTGTATCCCAAAAGTCTTTACAGACCAAAAAAAAACAGAAAAAACCCCAAAACCAACCAACCACCCAACAAAAAACAAACTCCAAAAAATTTAAAAAAAAGACAAACAACAAAACCAAAAACACCAACCAGCCAAAAAATAAGAAACAAACCACAACCCCCCCCCCACCACCACCAAACCCAGACACCCCCCCAAAGAAAATTACTTGAAACAAACACAAGAAAGGGAAAAAAAAAAATTATAGGAATTGCATTCATATATTTCAATTCATTTAGGTATCCAGTTATTAAACAAGAACCTGGAAAGATGGTAAGGAAAAAAACTCAAATTTAGGCTTTGCATGAACTTCAGCATCAGACAGATGATTCTCCTCTATTCCTTTTCTTTTGTGCATTAACTATTTAATATTATTTTATTTTTCCTCTTTTAGAAAAAGAGAGAAGGAGATTGCAGGCTTTGCACACCCAGCAGACCCAGCAAAGATCTTTCACAACCTGTCTAGCAAGCCAGTGGCTTGCTAAAAATCAATCAGCTAACAGAAGCCAGCGCTGCTGACTCACAGCCATTAGCTTCTATTTGGACATTTTCACATTTTGTCTAAAATTTACTTTTTGTCTAGAAGGTTTACACCAAACACCTCCATCTACTCAGACTTGGATGAACTTTGTGAGTCCCTTCCAACCCAGGATATTCTAGGATTCTCTCACACTCACTTGCAGAGAAACCCAGGAGAAAAGGTCATTTGTGACTCAGAAAAAACGAGGGAAGGAATAAATTGCAAAAAGGTGCACTGGAAGCTAATGTGCCTCTTGCACTTTTAGCTGGAGTGCAGGAAAAGCCCCTACATACACAGACACAAACACAAAGCACATTTTTTTATGAATCAGGCCTTTAGTTTTAATTGCTTCTTACTATATAGGACAATTAAGGATGAGTTGGCAGGATGAGGATCTTTCCCAGCTCATTTGAAGCTAGGAGAGGTGGAGTTCGCTTTGCTGGAGGCTCCCATTCACATGCTTGGCCAAAAAAATGTGAATGTCATTAAGCACCTCTAGTAAAAATCCTCGTTCTATATAGGTAGAAAAGTAAAAGCAGGAGACCCAAAAGCTTCCATTTGACCCCATCTCTCACTTTCGAATAAAATCAATTACAGCATCTCTACTTGTCTGAGCTTTCAAAGATAAATACCAATAAATACAGATCCAGAACAGCACCTAGAGAAAGTCTTAGGTACGCGTGTCCTCCGAGAGCTCCCCTCCTTTTATCTATGATTGATCCTCTTCACCTTCAGAGTGTGTCGAGGTCAGAGCTTAGTTAAGAATTCCTTTTAAAACATATTATAGACACTTTTTAATATATGCTGTGCATTTTGCAATGCAATGGATGATTACAGAATCACAAACCCAAAGCACATTAATTGTGGAAGCAATCAGCCTAAGTAGTGAGTATGTAGAGCTTACAGATGTTGTATGGGTAAGGAAGCATCTTCCAGATTAAGATACCATTTTTTTTTTGTGTTTTGGAGTTTTTTTACAACCACTTTAAGCATTTTCAAACAAACATAATTAGCAATGAGGACTGAAATGGGCTTGCAAAACACTACGCTGGAGTCAGACAGTGCCTTGTGACATTCCTTGTGGCTGGATATAGGGAAACTCTGCACTCAAAGTAGCAGTGAAGGATTTTACTGCAGGGAACAGGAATAGGTGTTAGATTGCCCTGCTGCAGGTGAGGAGCTCCTTTGGCCCTGGTGCCCACCCCATAAATCCATATTAATGGAAAACCATCAAACCAGACGGCAGCCAAGAGGTTATTAACCCACAGCCAGGCTGGGCCAAGAGTGAGCACAAGCCCCAGCCCACACCATCACTGCCGGGCTTTTTAGCAAAAACCAACACAAGAGGAAAGGTTAAAAAATTGCACATTCAAGCCAAAGTGGAGTTTATCAAGCAAGTGGTCAGCACTGCATTGGCAGGAATAAAGGGGTCTCACCTGCTCTGGGGAAGGGCATTTTAGTCTGAATTTTCCAGAAACTGAGAGTAAAGGATCTTTACAATCCCCTCCAGTCTCCGTATCTGTGCATCTAAGAGTCTAAAGAGCTTCCAGCCTGACTTTCCAAAACATCTACAGCTCCCCAGGAAGTCAAGGTAAATAGTGTGGGTGGCACCTCCAAAGTAGGCTCCAGGTCTGATCCAGCCCACTACTCTGCTGCTGCATTCACTTAGGAATGACAAAGAAAATGAAAACTTGATAAAGAAAATGAAAACCTGGCAAAAGTGAACTGTGGAATCCTAAAACCAAAAAAAAAAGGAAAAAACCTTCCAGCTCATGATAAACATTATAATGAACCCTCTAATTTTCCTAATGAAAGTATTATCTATCAAGATAAAAGTAAAATGATTTATTAGATTTTGAAACATAGAAATAAAACAGTAAATCAGTCCAGGCAGTAATTATTCTATCTCAACTTGAAGCCATTAACTCTTTGCCTGCTGTAAAGACCTCCTAACTACTCTTTTTAATTCCATTACCCTATGAAATAGCTTTATATAATCCAATACTAAACAACAATCACTATTGACTTGAACAGGAGTTGAAATATTTTCTTCAAAATGCGCCTGAATTGATGAGAAGAGGAAGCCCAAGAACCTGTCTGGGAGGGCTAAAATGCTCTTAAAAAAAAAAACCCTCTGAAATTACAAACTTGTGAAACTCTAAGGAGGGCACCTGGTCACTGCCAGCTCTGCTCCTCGTCTCTCCCACCTCTATTCCCCTGCACTCATCCTGCTCTGGCAAAAATCAGCCTGCTGTGTTCACTGTGATTTTAAATGCTGCAGTTCTCCATCAGCTTCCCTCTTATTAAAGCACAGAATATACTGCTTGTTGCTACACAAAGTGTCCCCCCACCCCCCTCTCTCTCTCACTAATGGCTCTTTTCATGATCTGCAGCAAGGATCATTTAATCTGTGAAGAATGGAAATTTCAGTGTTTGTGTATCGTCAGTTATTACCTTTTATTTCTAAATTGTGTATTTGGAAGAGGAGGAAGGACTTAAAGCCTTTATTTGCTGCGGAGAGCAAATGTTCAAGGATACTGCAGAAAGCAGTTTATCCCGGCATCATTTTAGATGCTGAAACTGGAAGGTGCTCCAAGCTCCTTGGCTGCCATCCCCTTGGCATCTTGGGCAGCCTGTGGCACCCATTGCCACTTCCCACCCATTGTAACTCCAGTGTTTGGGGGCAGAGAGGCATCATATCCACTTTTTGCATTTATTCTGCTCACTCTATGCCAACAGCCCTGGAGGCACTTCAAAAGCCAGGCAAGCCCCCTTGCTACCCCCTTCATGCCACAGAAAACTCCAGCCACACTCTCCTTTGGTGCTCCATGCAACCAAACAAGGCAGTCAAAGTGAAGTACAGGTGGATACAAAAGGCATAAATGATAATTAAAAAAAGTCTGTATGCAGTGACATCTAAAGCTAACCACATGTTAAGCAAGGAGATTGTAAAGTCCTCTTGAGTGGCTTAGGAAATTCAAGCACAAACAAGATCTGGGAGGCAGCATAAGTGCTGCCCTCACAATATTTAAGCCAAGGAATATAAGAAGAGGAATGGGAATATCAAAAATAATTACATGAAAACAACAGTGTTTATTTTCCAAAGAGCTTGCCCACCTGCAAGTCCTGTTTTTGCTGATGTAATCCTGCATTTGTCTGAGCAAACTGGCTGAGAGGGATTAAAGCAGGACTCACTGTGCTTGTGCCAGGGCTCAAATTCAGCCTGCAAGTTTCAGAGACCCCTGAATTATTATGGGAATTACTCAAGGGAGGAGTAGGAATTCAGCCTAGATGCTCATCCTTTGGTGACTCTAAGTTACATTTAGTATCATTATTTTACATCAAGCTTCTGAAAATTATTTAATTTTTTTCCCTGTTTCATGCCAAGGTCTTAATCTTTCTTGCACTGGCAGTGAGAACATTTTAAAGAATCATTTCCCGAGACACATTTAATACATTTCCAGTAAATTGTACATAAACCTGTCCAGCTGGCTGGGTCATTTCATCAGTGACACACCCACTGAGTGCAGGATGCCACCAGAGATTTACCTCAATGCTTTCAAAATCAAACCGATGATGGGATAAAGCTTTGCTGATGTGTGAGGGCGATGGGGAATACACTGATAACTGCCCACCAGGGAGTACAAGGATCTTTTTTAGGTTTGTTATGGGAAAGATTACACAGCGGATTAGACAAAGGGGTTTGAAGATCAGCACTGAAATTACACCCACTTTAGGAAGAGCAGCATTAAAAAGGAGGTTGATTATTTAAAACCACTTAAGAAACAGACGGTGAAGTTTATCAAGTGTTTCTGAGCTGTGTCCTGCTCTGCTCTCAGGGACTGCTCCACATGCTTGGGAATGCAAACAGAAGTTTTCACAGGATGAGGGTTCTGAGCAGGATCTGCCATGTCAGGGGCAAAATGCCAACAGTGACTTCCTCACAGTCAGTTCTGCTGAAATCACATCAGTAAAGAATGCTCAAGATGAACATTTTTAATGGCTCCTCTTATGAATATATTTGCTGAATCCAAGCAGGGGGGAAGAAAGAAAAGATCTTTCCATTGTTCACAAGCTATTTCTGATAAAGAGTGCAGAGGAGGCAAAGTGCTGAGGAAAGACATCCTGCTGAAGTCAACCTGAAGTGCACCACAGCAGCCTGATCTTAGAAAGAAGTGACTTGTTTGTGGTACAAACACAATCCTTTCCTGCAGGTGATCTTGTACCTTTACCAGCAAAGTCACCAATGGAGCATTAGGGGTGGCACTGGCCATGGGGACCCCACATGTCACAGTAGGAGAACGAGTTTTGGAGCAGCACAGGGGTCCTGCTCAGTGACAATTGTGGTTGTGTGAAATATTAGCACCTGGTGTCACTGCTTAAGTCCTTAATGAGAAGCTGGGTGACTAGTTATGGCCCTGTCCCCTCCCTTTGTCCCCACCACCACTGGCAGCTCCCTGCCCGCCTCGTGCAGTTCTCGGAAGTTGAGCCAGGCTGGCATCCTCGTCGCTGTTCATCACCGCCGTTTAAGTGAATTTAATAAAATTATTTTTCTAAACTGTTTTAGATGCCATATCTATAATCCATAAAATTTATTGTACCTTTATGTAGAATTATACTGGAGTTGAATATATAAATCAATTTATAAGGTCTAATGACATACAAACGCTTAAAAACTAAAGGCGATGTAGTAAATTCAAATTACCATTACAAATGTAAGCTTTGTAGTCAGTGTGTGACCCGCTAAGGATTATATTTAACTCCCCTGAGAGTGGTTTATCATAAAACTTTATACTTTTATTACAGTGAATTATTAACTCCTCCATGATGTGAGTCATTCCATGCTCTGACTATAGCTTTTTTAATGACAGTGTAATAGACATCTTGCTAATAGCAGTAGGATTGCTACCTCTGAGGTTAGAAAAAATAGAAAAGACAAAAAAAAAAAAAAAAAAGGAAGAAAAGAAGTGAAAAGAAAAGATACATGCAACAAATACGTGAAAATGCATTTCCCCAGAGAGCAAAAAAATAAGGACCTGTAAGAAGTTCCATCCAAGGATGAGCTGCATAGAGGTCATGACAAACTTCTGACCACGTGGAGAACCAATGAGCTGAACAGGCTGGTATCTGAAATAACCAAAATATTTTACCATTAGAAGATAGAAAAATATGAGTTATTATGATTATTTAATTTTTTTTATATGGAGAAGAATTCTTTTTCCTCTTGACGCTCCAGTTTAATCAAGAGACTTTAAGATGTCTTTATACAAATTATTTGACAATCATTCCTCCTTGCAAGGAAGTTTCCATAGACTTTTCCCAATCAACATTTGCACGATCCCCAGCGATCTGCAGTTTAATATCTGTATTTCCAGACCCTCCCTTGGTTGGAATTGGTCCAAAATCCTGGGAGATTTCTGGGCTCAGTGACAGGACAATCCAGACCCATGAAAAGTCCAGGGTTGACTTCATTATCAGAAAAGCAAATCCAAGAGAGGTGTTTCACTTCACCTCTTTCTTTTGCTTTTTATTTCAAATTTCAAAACAGGTCTGCCCAGTCAGGAAATGTCACCTTTCTAGATGAATTTCTCTCTCCAAAAACGAAGCTCTGCTCCAGTTATATTTTCAACAAAATTGTCTGGATTTAAGATAAAGCTTGCCCATTTCTGACCAGATTTCCACATTTTGCAAGCACAAAGGATTTTCCATATGTTTGAATATGATTTTAAAATGGCATGCACACATTTTTCCATAAGAGAATTCTACCAAAAAGTGACTAACTACAATCTGAAGCATGCCAAGTTGTGTGGCATTACACAAAAATGAACCTGTGGGTATTTTTAAATGATCCTAACAAAAAGAAAAAAAAAATAGAAAATTCCCAGTTCTTATATCTTCAAAATTTTTAAAATACTTGTTATTACTAAAACAGTCCAAAAAAAAAAAAAAAATCAAGGAGACAGTTTCCTATTTCCTCATGACACTCATTAATCCATTTATAGTGCTCCTTTGCTAGCAACATGACCACAGAGCTACTGAAAAACAGCAGGAAAATTAAAACTGGCAAAGAGAGGTCAAGCCTACCTGTACAGCAAAAAAACCCCAACAGAGTAGGCTGAAACAGTCATAATGCAGTACAAGTTGTCTGGAAATTCAGGAGCTGCTCAGAGCTGTCTATATGATCATCTTCCATTTAATAAATTTATTTGTAGCTGCTACTTTTAAATAATTGCATTTTCTCTCTTTTGGACAGAGGCAGTGGTTACCACTGTGGTCACTGGATGCACGCTTGAGGAACATTAAAAGGACTTTGCGTGAGGTTTTTCAACAGTGCAAAACTTCATGGGGAGAATAAACTGTAAAAAATTCGGTCCTGCCACAAAGTTTGCCTAATTTATCTGTTTTTTCCTAGAAAACAACTTTCATTTTCAGCCTTGCTGTGGCTGCAGTGAGGACTTTCAGGGCAGAAGGCTTGGAGCTACAAACCCTTTTATTTTGATTGGCATTGAGGATGTTTATTTGAGGAAACTATAAGTATTCCAAAACCCACAATGGATTATACCAGAGCAGGAGACAACAACTCTGTCTTGATGAATTCACACCTATCTCTACTTGCATTCTCAGGAAAGACTTGATGTTTACACCTAAGCAAAAGGATCATATTGCTGCACAGAGCTAGAAGAGATTTACCAAAATTCTGGGCTTTAAAAGAATAGCTTTCTACTTTCTGCTCAGCTCAGGTTCTACAGCAGCAGGAACAGGCTGTGCCCTTCATAACAGTGGCACATGTCTCTCTCCCTGCTCTGATCTTCCCACCACTAAAAGAGAAATTTGTCTAAGCCTGGTAACAATTAAACAAACAAACAAACCGACCAACCCTCTCCTCAGTGCCACTCCAGCAGGAGTTTCTGGGCCAGGACTGAAATAAAGGAAAATAATGCCACGTGCAAACTCAGCCTGTGGAAAAGCAAAAAGTCTGCTGCTGTGACACCATGAAACAGTCTCTTTACACAGGTTTTATGGGGCAGTTTAGTGCTGTGCTCCTGTTTGGGTTTTTTGTGTCCCCAGTCTTTCTTTGTCAGCGTCTATTTATTTAACCATAAAGTCTCCATTGAGGCTATGGTTTGTTTACAAGTGGTTCCCAGCCCAGAAAGCAATTAAATATTACATTTACTATAGCTGAGTAATGCTGTAAGGGTCAACTACAGTGACAGCAGAGCAAAGCCGGGTGGCCACTGTGGATGTCACCACTGTGTGTGCCCACCCTTTCAGAGAGGCATGGCCAGGACAGGGCACAGAAAAGTGCCCATTTCCTGGAGACAGCCCTGCTGAGGGCAGGTCCTGTTTGCTCATCATAAAACCTGGTCATTAACGCAGTTCATCAGTAAGTACACTGACCCCTGGTCCAGTCCTGAGCACCTCACCAGAAAAACCTGTTTGCCTTCAAGGTGAAGGAGAAACACACACACAGAAGAGAATTTTTTTTTTTTTTTTTTAATGGCACTGCACATTACTGAGCAAATTGCCAAATTTATGCTTTACCAGACATGGGCACAGCAACTTAATCAAGGTCCAGAATTTCCTAAGCTCTAACTCTGAGCTCTTACTTTGGTGAATTTTAATTCTCAGCTCTAATGATGCTCCTCAGTAACTGCTAGTTTTCTTTGTTTTTATTTTTGACATCTAAACGTCCTTGTTTCTGAGATGGAGATGGAAATGAACGAAAAAAACTGAGAGGTGCAGTGAATTATTTCACATTCAAATAAAAGAGGTGCTGTACTTCAGAAAGTTATAAGCACCTGCAAACAGGAGTTTATAATGAAAATGCCTTTTCAACCAGAACTACAGCATTGTAGTAGTAATGCTATAATACAACAAACTATCCTATTAAATCTAAAGAGATTTAATAAGACGGTGGTTGTATATTAAATAAATGCCAAATTATTACTAAAAAATGTTTTTACTGAGGTTTAACAACTCTGTCTTATACTTGCTGCCTTATTACCCCCAAATAAAAAGCATGTACAAGAACGTGTATTTAAACCATTGCATAAAGCACACCAAAAAAAAAGTTACAAATGGATTATTCAAATCTGGAAGGAACCCAGCCTTTGAAAGGCTTTGGGTTAACAAGAACAAGAACAAAACAATAGCTTAAGTGACAGAAATTTTATGGTGCTACTGTAGCAAAATCCTTGAGAGCATTTGGGGCTGGGGGCTTTTGGTTGGTTTAGTTATTTGGGTTTAGGTTTGTAAATTCAAGTTAAATTGAGGTGGCTCAGAGAAGAGATTAACCTTAAGCTCCACTTCTGGCCAACAAGAGATGGAGGAAATGTTGCAGCAGGCAAGCAAAAATGCATTGTTGACAAATGACTCCATTTATAGTCCAGATTTCGGACACCTTGTCCTTAGTCACCAGTGACATCTAATTTGTCCCTAAAAAAACTAGCCCTTACATCTTTGTTACTTTAGGCTTTAGGTTAAGACGTGTGGATGTCCCTCATAAATCTGATCTCCTATAGGGCCTGTCTCCTTCCAGTAGCTCCCCAGTTGAGGGAAAAAACAACAACAAAACCCAAACCCCGCCACTGCCCATTCTTTTCCTTCCTGTTCCAAAGACCTCATCAAGAATAAAGAAATTGTCCTAAATTTAGACATGGTAATCCCACAGTGTTTGTGTGAAATAGGTTAGTCAGACTGAGAACAAAAGGGAGGGAGCAGAAAGCTATAAAAAGCAAATGAAGGAGAGAAAAAAAATATATCTACTGTACTTCACTAGCAAGAATCACTGTGGGTATACACCATACAGGGACATCCGTCAGCACCAATCAATACGTGTGGTGTTAGTCATGGATGATAAATTTGAAAGGGATTATAACTGTAAACAGTGATCAATAGAGACTTGCTGGAGGAGACAGAGAGGAAAAAACAACCTTAAAATGTTACACGGTTAATAAAGTAAGGGGTCAGTCTTAAACAAAACTCCAGTGAGACCCACTTATTTCAGAGCTATTCGTACAAGGAGGGGGGGAAAAAAAGCCCTACCGATTTTCATAAAGCAATTGCTACTAAAAGGGCACATTATTAATTTACAGCATATTTGCTGATCCCTCTGTTTCGAAGTCACATCCTCCATTAATGTTTGGTTGGAGATGTTTTGCTGGATATAAGCTGGCATCCCCCAGACCCCCAGAGAGAAGCTTGCTTTCCTCCTTGCTCTGCCCCCCTCCTTCCCCTCCCCTCTTCCCTACCACTGACTTCACTATGGGCACATGAGTGATCAGAGCATTCACAACGGTGACATTCCCCTCCGCAAACAAATTCATCCAGGGCTTCAAGTAAAAAATGCAGAGAGCCTGTGCTGTTCACCCACAGATGAATGGAACTATCCGTCTTGTCACCAGGGGTCGTAGCAAGAGGTTACTGCGAGTATATACCTTGGCTTCTGTGCTGACGTTTGCAAGCAGCTCCCTTGCAAAAAATAAAATAAAATAAAATAAAAAATCCTGCCATATCAAGCACTTATCCAGTCCCTCTAGAACCCTTCTCAGATCATGTCTTTCCACACCTTTGGAGTCACAGCTCCAGGCTTGACATATATATTTTTTTTCTGCTGACCTTTTAGCGTCCTTTCTGCCACAGTGTGTAAACCATAAGCTGATATATGAAGGCAATTTTTAGTGGTGCCACTTGTATCTGAGTGATTGCACACGCTTTACGTTTCTGGCCTGCCACCCTTCCACCTTTTGAAGATCTCTCTATTTCTTTTAAAGGAACTGCAACAGAGGTGAAAGGAAGTTTAACTGCTTCAAGACTTTGATGGCCCAAGAGCACCTGTTTTGGGTTTTCAAGAAGATACGCTGCAGATTGGCTGACCAGTGCTTATGCTCAAACACTAAATCTTTCTTTCCTTGTATATAGACCTGCAGGGGTTGAAGGAGGGGAAAGGAAAGGCTGTGTAAAGCATTTTCCCAAATTTAAGCTGGCAGAGATCAGTGATCACAGCGGGGCAGCTTTGCAAATATGTTACCAATAAGCTCCAAAGATCTGGAGTTGCAGCCGCGGGGACTGCGGCTTCCAGGGCATGGGCCTCTGAAGATTTTCATCGCAGGAGCAGGAGGATGCCAAATCTTCCTCTGGCAAGATTTGCAGCAGGCAGTTTCATGTAGCAATTTTTTTGTCTCCTGTCTGCCTCGCCCTGTCCCGGTCACAGCACTGGCGGCGAATCGCTCAGGAGGACACAAATGACAAGGTGGTATCAGCCATTCCTTGCAGATTTGCAGCATGCCAGAGTGGTAAAATCCCACACAGCCACAGGGACACACACACACATTATAATATTGCAATAGTCCCTTCCTAATTCCCTGGATAACTAGAAAAGCACAAGCAACGGAGTAGCAAGCCAAAGAGGACCACCTTAAGGCCAAGCCAACCCTCTCCAGGACTACGACCACCTTATCTCAGGCAGCAAAGGCACCACCCTGCAAATGTGGAACCTCAAAACCATACAGCATCCCAAAACAGGGTCACAATCTCAAGTGAAAGGTTGGGTGTGCTTCAGAGCCTGCAGTCCTTGTCACCAGCTACAGCTGCATGAACAGAGAATTTGACTGCAGCTACTGTGAACTCCTTTGATCCCAAATCAACAGCAGAACTAAGAAAAGTCCATTTTTTTTATCCTCATGTGTCCTGCTCAAGAAATGGTTACCAGGTGGGAGAAAGAATAAGAAGCTGATCTGCCAAGGAATGATTGCAGATAAAGTATTTGGGAAGTCTAAGGAAAGTGTAACTCAGGAGAGATGAGGGAGATTTGGAGAAGAGATGAAGATGGTAGCACCTAAGGGATGTTGAGACTTTGGGAGGGCAACACAGAGGAACGGGAGTAGAGGAAGTGAACAGAGTGAGTTAGTAAGAGAAGGAGAATCCACAGGGTCCAAAAAAAAGGGTTGAAAATTTTTATGAGGGAGTATTTCCAACAGACCCAACCCAGAGCCTTGTCCCAATCACCTGAACACACTATGCCTGTAAAGCAGGAAGGATTGGGTGCAGGATAAAGATACAGAGTAAATGCCAAAAATCTATTACTTTTTAGCAGCAGAAGCAGAGGACCACATGGCTGCCTCCAAGTGGGGATGGGAGGTTTCCAACCTAGCAAGTTGCTGCATAGTTGCCATGGGCACAATTTGTGCTCAAGCTGTGCGCAGAGGCCAGGATTTGGCTTGGAGCCCCTGGGTTAAACATTACCTTTACAACGCTGTGCGGCACCTTCCCTGGGCAGGGGGGTGATGGAACAAAATTCCAAGGGACTGCCTGATTGGTCACCAGCAGAGACCCCCTTGAGTGCTCGTGTGGCACGTCACAGGTGTTACACATGCCAGAGTAAGGAAGGGAAGAGACAGCACCAGGCAGAGAACCGACAAAAAGCTTTGACTCTGTCCTCCTTGGGTCTGATCCAAAGTGTGCTTTCATCACACAGTCATTGATTTAAGAGTCGGAATGAGCCCTTTCTTCCAATGGGAGCTGGATTCCCAGCTGCCCTTTTTTCAAATCCTGGCCTGGGCATAAAGGGAGTATAAATAATTTTCATTTCAAACAAGGCTGCAATTGTCCTGTATTTTGATGCCGGACACTAGGAGTAGCCTCTTCCACGTCACGCTGGGAAATATCACCCACCTCACCTCACCTCCAAGGGCCCTTCCTCCCTCTCTGAGGAGGCATCCCCAGTACAGCCTGGGTTAGCAAAGGGGCAAAGCCCTGGGGGCCAGGCAGACATAAAGCTGCGGTTCCTGTGGAAGGCTGTAGTCTCGCACTAGTGGTCTAGTGACCCTGATGATATTGATGACAATTAGTAGACAGAGATTAAAATGGAAATGAGGGAAGGATTCGTCTGTCACTTTATCCATCAGCTGTAGCTTGCCCCAGGCAACAGACACACACTGGGCTTTTTGTTTTGCTGTTATTCCCTTGTTCAGCTCAGTTGGTTTCAGCAGTTTGCTTAGTTATTACTAATTTTTTCTTAAAACTGGTATAAAAAGGGGGTTTTTGTCAAATATCCACCACTGACAACTCACAGCACCAAGCATGCAAACCATCCTTGCATGTGCCTGCTCTTGCTGCCTGCCTGATGCTTCGGGTGTTGAAGAGCTCTGCATTCTTCTGCCTATTTCAGTAGTTCCTTTTTCTTTTGTTATTTTAATACCTGGAAAAGCAATTGAACTGCTGGGCTAGAGCCCAAACGTTTCTGTTCAACTAGAGCCAAGGCAATGGCAGTACTAAGTTATTGTGTGGCTGTGACATTCAGGCTGGATGTCACTTGATGGGGAGGAGCAGTCAGTGCAATGTGTCCCCTCTAAGAAACCTGTCCCGTCCACCCTTCTCTTCTCCCAAGACTGTAAATTGCCATTTCCTGAGACTGGAAGACACATCCCCTGAATTTTTCCTGAGATTACAACTCATGTATTCATCTTGAGGGACACAGGGAGGTTTTGCTTAATTCTAAAATGCCACAACTTGGGAGACAGAGAATTCTTGTGCAGCCGTTATAAAATTCTAGCCCACAATTACCAGAACATTTTGGTTCAGTAGTCCATCCAAAAGGAAAAAAAAAAAAAAAGAAAAATATCATTAAAACATGCTCCTGAAGCTCTTCCACGGTCTGCAACATGGATCTGTCTTGATGACACCAACACTTCCACCCCACTTTGTTGTCCTCTCTTGTATCTCCCCTGATAGAATATATCTCCAGGATGCAACTTTGCTACTTTTATTAACACCACCTTATTCCAGTGTTGTGTATATGCTACATTTGATAGATAACGAGCAACAACACAGAGAGCCACCCTCCCCCTGGAAAAAAAAGCAGATTCAGTATTCATAAAGTATTAGAGAGCAGGCTCACATCTGCCACAGTCTTTTCACGGCTTCTGCTGTCACCAGCTCTGCTGATTTGCTCCCGGGAAAAGCCTGGGCACAGACATGGCAGGAGCCAAGGAGCAGAGCTCAGGTCCCCCCCTCCCCACACACAGACACACACTCCAGGTTCCCCTGGGACAGACACAAATAAATAGAAAAGATGCCTCTGCTGCCACCGGGGCACTGGCACAGAGAAAGCTCCTTCCACTTAGCACAGTCAGAGCAATTAAGGGCTCACTCCTTAAGCTTAAAAAGTCCGTGCTGTGGTCCTGATCCTGCAATGAGATGGATGGATGGTTGTCATTCACACAATTTCACTGTAGATCTTAAAAGAAATCGTTGGAAATCTGCGATTTCCCAATGGGAATGCAATCACTGTTATAGGCTGAAATCTTGCTGGAAAGAGGGGCTGGGGCAAGGCAGCAGGTATTCTGCTACGCCATGAGAGGAGTAGGGAATGATTTCTACCTCCATCCACACATTTCCCAGTTGGGACTAAACCTGAACAACCTGATTTATTACACCTGCTTTTCACGTGGTTAGCTGCAAATGTTTCTCAGGTTTCTACTGCTGTTGATGGACTACTGACTAATCAAAAAGTCAGGAGTGCAAATTTGCAGTACTGGCTGCTAGCCAGTTTGCCCATAAAAGGTTTCCAAATGGTCACTGAGCCCTTAACCCTGATGAAAACAGCAACAAAGACACTGCCCCAAGCTCCTGCTCCTGCCACAATCTCCCTCTCACTTTGTTGCATGCAAACATCATTGGGTTGGGGTTTGGGGTTTTTTTCCAAAAAAAAAAAAAAAAAAAAAAAAAAAAAGTACAATTCCAGAACATGCAGCAAAGAGGCCTTTCTACTCATTAAAAGCTACATGTGGGTGTGAATTATTTTATATCCTCCTCAGAAATTATCAGACCACCTCAGAAAATGATTAGTTTTCACATAAGGTGCCAGATCCTCTGGTCCATTTAGGCTGCTTTATGCCACTTTGATGGCTCAGCTCAGCCCTAAATAAAACAGGCTTAATTATCCTTAGGATTTCTCCTGCCTTGGGAAATCTCCAGGTAATGTGGAAATGCCACAGGGACTCCTACACCACCACAGCTATTAGCGGCGGCGAGCAGTGGCAGGGATATCCCCACGCCCCATTGATTTCCTGCTGCCGTGGCTGTGGGCATCTGGCACAGATGAGGGCCACCCTCGGGCTAATGCTGTTTATGCCAAGGAAAAGCCTGAGAGTGGGACAGCCCCAGGACCACTGCTCGAAAATAACCGTGCGAGGCTGAGCCTAAATCAAACACGGAACACTTACGGCTTGTTTGGAATGCCCCACTCCAAAAGTCCATGGCTCGTGGGAGAAAAGGGGCTCATGGCTTTGGAAAATGTCCCCCCTAGTTTTCCAAAGCCCCCACTCTTGCAGGAATACAAGGGGCATAGAGATATCCCTCAGCCTCAGAATAATCATCTTTTCTCAGAAAATGACCCATGGCTGCCACTGTCACCCCGAGCAGTCCCACTCCAAAGGGATGCCAAGTCCAGGGTGCTCCTCTCACAGAGGCTGCACTGGAGGACTCCCCTGGCCAAATGAGCCAGGCAGTGGGGGCTCCCCTGCAGACACAGCAGGCAAAAACAGGGTCTTTCAGGGCAAATTTCAGCTCACCCTAAAGAAGATTCCTAGAGGTGGCCAGCAGAAACACCATCACACACAGAAGTGGGTGACCAGCTCACAGGTTTGTGTCGTAGCCACTCATGTCTCCTCCTGGTATCTGGGGTAAGATGGGTGGGTTTGCAGGTCTATCACCTGTATACATGACAAAGACACAGAAAGACAGGGGATGGACTTACACGGGGGCACTGAACACAGCACAAAGAATGGGGCCACATCTTCTTGGCAGCAACCCTCATCCTCTTCTCACCACACACCCCAGGCAGTGCACTTCCATCATGAAGCCAAAACAGGGTTATTTGGGAGCTCACATTTCACTCGCCTTTGTCTGTCTGCCTTCCTGAATCTGCAAACATCACTGCCATACAGCAGATCTGTGTCACATTCAGAAAGCCAGAATTTCTGCATCATGCTTAAAGGAAAGCTGAGATTTTGACAAAACTGATGGGCAAGCTCCCCTCACACTAGAGAAAGTTTCTTATGCACCACGGGCGAGTGGGCGAGGGAATTTGTTGAGACCTGTCGTAGCACCAACAAGAACTAAAAAATCTTGCAGCAGCTACTGCCATCTGAGCCTGTCAAATTCCACTGCAAACAATATGTCACTCTGCTGGGGAGGCGGTGAACAATCTGAGGGTGAGAAAAAGGGACGTCTGAAGTATCCAAAAAACTCACTCCAAAGGTTTTTTAAAAGAAGAGAGCCCATCCGTGCACACGCACACGCATGCACACACACGCGGTGCCTCTGGCCAACAGGCATTCGCTGGAGAACCGCAGCTTCCATGTTTTCATCAGTTTGTAAAGTATTCCCCAAGCCCCTTGGTTCCAGTAGGGTAATGTCAATTCTGGCACATCTTTCTTAAATTCGTGGCCAGAGAGCACAAATACTGATGGAGCAGGCAGGCTGCAAAAAGCTGTCTACCTTTCTGCCAATGTGCAGGATAACAGGCCCTAAAAGGACCAGGCCCTTTTTTGACCAAACACTGGTTTAACCGGGTTCTGAATTGTACACTGGCAGAGGTAATTCCATTTGCTTTGCTCCCTCCGGGGCATTTGGAGAGTTTAAAAAAGGTTGAGAAGAACAGGGAGGAATGGGAACATCGGAGCACCAGGCAGTGGCCCCGTGCTCCAGGAGCATTTTCCTCTCCTTTCAAACTCTCCCTCAGAGCTGCATGTGTTGTCTTCCACACTTCTTTGCTTCCCCACCATATGCAGTATTCCCAACAAGTAAACCTTCTCCTCTGGAGGTACCCAGGAATGATGGCAGGGCTGCAGAGGAGAGCAGGGAAGCCCCCTTGCACTGGCCTCTCACCAAGGGATTATTAGCCAGCAGGATTTTCAAAGCCTTTCCACTCTTTCCAGGCTGAGTGTTAATGGTTCTCCATTAACTGGGTTTTAATATCCCAATGCTTTTTACTGCATCAGAGCCTTGCAAAAGATACCATGGTAAAGGATATATTTTGGAACATATTCCCAAGAAACACAAAGCTGACAGTTCCCATCTGCTTTACGAATTGGCCCTTCCAGCAAAGGAAAATCCACAGGCAAGGGAATACGGCTTCTGACTTAAGTGCAGTGCTCTATATAAAATTTAGGGGGAGGAGGGTGATATCCCTCCCATGATATCTGTTAACATTGTCTCTAGGAAAGAAGAGGCAAGCAACACAATCATACAACAGCTTTGCTGCAGTGAGAGTGAAATATCCCGGAAAACATGCATTGAATTAAAACCTGAAAGTCTAAGAAGAAAATAGAAAATTAGAAACCTGTGTCCATTGAAAAACAGACTAGAAACAAAACAGATCAACAACTCACAGAGCAAAACAGCTTACAAATTGGAACAATCAATATGAATAACAAGAAAACCAAAGCTGAGGATCAAAACCTAAAGCACACTTGCTAAGTCTGAAATAACCACATTTTTCTCTGAAATGCAAGGCCAAAGCTACTTCTTAAGGACAAATCATTGATGTTAATTACCTGCACAAGTTTGGAGAGCGAAAGCAGAAACCTGAAGTTCTTTCAAGGGAGATAGAGAATGGAAAAGGACATAGTTTCTTCGGTGTGCCAGAGCAAGGGCTTTTCTTCCCCCGACCCCCTCCAGCCCTCCTTCCCCAACAATTGTTTCATAACCACAAAAATAGCCAAAACCAACTCCCAACATCCCAGGAAAATACCTGAGTTGAAGTACTGACTTCGCAGAATAAACTTCCTTAAAAATTACACATTTGAAAATTATAAGAAACCTCCTGAAAACATTCAGCTAATGAAACCAAAGCTTTTGTTATGAACATTGTATGTCTGAGCAGACCTGACCTTCCTAGCCTGTAACAAGATTCCCAATTCCTCAGACAAGCACAAAACCACCTTCAGTGTCGCCTATTTTAGTCACAGGAGCACCTCTCCTCCCTTGTCAGGTACCATCTCACAGCCCCGTGGAGTCTTGTTAACTTTTTACCTTTTGTGCTTCTCACTGTTCAAAGATTTCTAAAAACTGCACACAAGAAAGAATTGCAGAGAAACTTGTCAAGGCCAGTCGGTCTAAAGTTGGACCTATCAACTGTGATTTGCTTTAGGAACAAACACAAGCAATAGCCTCTTGCCCCTTTTCTCTGACTGTCAGCAAAGAAAGGGGAATCTCTGAAAACGATCTAAACCCCATTTTCCCAAGCACCAGTTAGCCCAAGAACAACTACATTGAACCTTCAATTTAATATCCCCCAAATTGCTATATTTTTCCTTGTTTCATATAAATCTGATTTGTCCAGATATATTTCAGGTTTTCACAAGTTGATTGAGGTATGGTTTAAAAGAAATATGATCCTCTGCCTTTGCAAAGGGATGGATATTTTTATACCCAGATATATTCCCTGCAGCACGGGTCCAAACACAATCATCACCTCGAAAGGGAAAGCAGTGTGCCCAGGAGAGGAGGAGAGCAGTGTACCTGGCTGTCAGGGTCTCTTCCCCCCCCTGCCATGTGGTCCTGGGAGAGGGGCCCTGGTCGGAAGACACAGGGTTTCTCTGCCCCTGGTCAGCCTCGTTCCCCATTGGTTGTTTTGGGTTCCCCTGCGCGGGGAAGGACCCTCGGGTCCTGGGATTGAGCAGTTCCTCGGCAGATCCCAGCCATGCGGCTGGAGAAATAAACATCTCTGAAACATCTACCAAGAATCGGCCCCTATATATTTCTTTTCCACAGGCCTCGTTGACTGATACGCGTGTTGCAGTTTCCCCACTGTAACACCTGGCTTCACAGAATGTGTGAACAGCACCCTGAGAATAAAACCGGGTTTGGCCCCCGGGACTTCCTCAGCCAGTGGCATGCGTGCCTCTGGCTGCAGCAGGAACTCCCTCAGCAAAGGGATTACTGGTCGCACCTCTTCCCGCTGTGCCTAACCCTGGAGGCTTTGCCTGCAGGCATCACTGATGCAGGCAAAGATTAAAAAAAATATATAGGTAGGGACACAAAAAGAAAGGGGGGGGGGGGAGGGAAGGATGAAAAGGAGGGGGGACCAACAACAACAAAAAAGTGAATATGTTGGGGAAAGGAGGCATAGGACACCTGGAGACTGGCCGTGCCTCAGGAGGCCAGTGGGCGCCCCAGCCATCCAGCTGAAGGGCAGCAGTTCTCATGTCACCCTGCCAAGTGCCTACCGGAGAGGCAGGCAGTGCAGAAAGGAATCCTGTTAGGGAATAGGATGACGCCAAGCAGTTGTCTTTCTCTCTATTTTTAATACGCCCTTACCACTGCGCTGGCATTTCAAGGAGCCGGTGCACCGCGCCTCGATGGAAAGCCCAACCTCGGCTGCTCCCGTGGGTCTGACAAGCTCATCCTAAAAACCACGTGAGCAAGTCAGCCAGGGGCGGAGAAAAGCGCCTGATCCATATAATTTCACAGTTTACAAGAAACCTGGTGGAAGAGGCAGAGCTCGGCAGCAGAAAGGTGCAAGCAACCCTGAGCTCATCACTGCGGAACGGGGCCCCGCGGTCCTTCACCAGGGTCGTGTTTGACCAGTGGGACCCCCACAGCCAGCCACTTATGCTGCCTTAACCATCCCATTAAACAAAGCACAGTTAGAGTTAACTTGGCCCTTTGTAATGTAATTGTCACCGGTCCCATCCCTCTTTAGGCTGTTGTAGGGAGCGACAGCTCGATTTACCACTTGAAGAGAGCTCTTGGGAAGTCATCTGCCAGGCTGTGGGAGAATGGTATTTCAAAGGGACAGATGCAAAATCACTCTTTTTTCCTCAACATTCCTGCCGTGAATAACTTGGAAAGGGCCACTTTAGTTGCAAGCTCCACGTCTCCTTCTGCCTCGGGGTTGTTTCAGAGGAGACAGCACAGGCTCTAGGTTAAAAATCTTGGTGAGCCATCTGCCTGAACCTGCTGGTTATTTAGTTTGGCCTTAGGACAGCGATTTTGGGACCTTCAAACGTGCTGGGTAAGAGATACCTACTTATCGTTTGGGGTTTTTTTAAATGTGAGGGACTCCTGTCCCAAATCCCAAATTTAATCAGTCAGACTTGATTTACCCCTCGGCTTTGGGGGGCAGGTTGGCACTAAGCAACTCCTCTTAATCTATCCATCAGTTGCCACGCAAAGTCTGGAGCAGGCAAGGAGAAGCAGCAAAGAAAGTAACTTCTGAGCAAGTCAGAGGAAGGCATCTGAGAAACTTCCATTTTCAGAGGACACGCAGGCAGGGCTGGCTGGCAGTGTGAGTGTGGCTCTGAGCTGGAGTGGATGGGATCTGCTTTCTCACCTTCTGAAAAGATTTCTTCAGAGCGAAGTGCAAGTGGTAATGAAGCTAAAGGAAACAAAACTGTGGTTTGGGAGTGCAATCACAGATGTAACAAAGAATAAAGTTTAGCGGTTTTGAACAATGTTCCTTAAAAAACAGCTACTCCCTGCGGAAAAGCATGAAAATGGCCCCACAGGAGCTAGAAAAGGCAGAAAATTGGGAAAATACTAACTACAGATTTGGGAGTTTATATGATGGACCAAGACAAGATTGTAGGGACAGACAGAGAGTGCATCCCTGTCAAGGAAGTGGTGGGAAGTCTCTCTGCAAAGGTAGTTGGTCAAATTGAGCAGAAGCCAGTGTAGGCATGTGATCTTATAAGGCTCCTCTTGCCCTATGAACAGAAAAAGTCAGAAAATTCTGCATATGTAACCACTGCCTGGGCAAATGGTGTGAGGGTATTGGTTGTAGTTCAAAATCATGTTGTTAAGAGCAAAATTACAAAAGTGTCCACTTACACAAAGGGATGAAATTATTTAATTGCTTATGCACCTCTGCTAGAAGTCAGATAATGAATGAGGGGAATTAGAATGGCTGATTTATGAGCATAAATTTTACTTGGTTAATATTACTAGGAAAACTCACATGATCAGGACATAAACATGCCTAAGCCAACTCAGTGAGCTCAGGTGTGCAAAAAAGAAAGGGTGCAGTGCACCATCTCAAAATCTCGTCACCTCTGCAAGTCTGTGCAAATAAGACATAAAAAGATTTCAGCTGAAAATAGCCAGTGGATCTGTGTTCTTACAAACACACTGGAAGGAGTGAGCTGCTTGGTGCCTGCTACACCCCACCAAAACAGCATAAAAAACACGATGACCAGCTTCTTTAAAGTCTTATTTATCATGTGTTGGTAAAAAAAGCTGTGTTAACATATGGGACTTCAATCTGAATGGCATATGCTGGTGTTCTCAGGCTACCAGCACTAAAAAGTCCTCAGAATTTCAAAAATTACAGGCAGCCAATTTCTTAACTCAACCCAGCTTGGGGTAGACTGCCTAATGACAGATCCAGAGGAACTGATCCCAGATGTTAAAAATTAATGGTTACTCAAATGCCAGTGATCATGACTCGATCATATTTGTTGTCAACATATAGTCTCAACTCCAAAGCAATGTGTGTGTTTATGGGCATCCTAGCATGTACATTCACATGGCTGCTGTTGGACAAAAATCATTCTCACAGTACTGAAATAATTATGAGCAATATCAGCTACAGAGGGGCCTTTTCATGGTAATCAGAAAAGTGTTAAGAATACATTCGTAGATTTCAAAGGCCACAATTTCACAACCAAGAGACAAACTGACAGTATTTAAAAATTTCTCTCAGTTTACAAGTAGGCATAGAATGAAAACACATTTGTTTCAACACAAAGCACTAATGATATAAAGGAATACTGATAATAACAATTATAAACCAAAAGCTAATAACTGTAGGGATTTGACAAAGAGAGGCAGAAAGGGAAAAAAAAAAAGAAATCAATGAGGAAAGGATATCTAGGGCTTTTAAAAGCATATTGAGAACAAAAATGTTGTCATATGTTACTGGAAAAAAATAGTAAAAATGTAATAATAATGAGGAAAACATACAAGAATTCAATGAATACCTGTCTTCCATATTTGGGAAATAGATTTTTTTATGCATATTGTCTCAAAACAATGAATCACACTCAATCTCAGCAATGAGTGAAAGGACTTTAAAACAGCAGCTAGAAAAGGGAGAGATTTTGAAGTCAGTCAGTTGGAAAATGTGCAGAGAACAGGCATGGAAGCTCTCCACCCCACAGGGACAAGATGGGATTTACAATTCTCCAGAAGACCAAAGCAAAGTAACATTTCTCCAAAATTTAAAGCAAACAGATGGGGTCCTCCAGGTACTGTGAGGACTGTCATTCTAATCTTGGGTAAGGTAATGGACAGTAAATCCAAAAATTATATCTTACAATGCAAAAGGAGCAAATACAAATACCTTCCACTAGTGTGGGTTTACAGGAAATAGATTTTAATTGGGATTTTTTTTTCACTGAGAGCACAGATCAGCTTGATAAGGGTGATAATGCTGGTATGCTGCACTTAGATTTTTGCAAAACATGCGATCAGATTCTCCACACTGTTTTGACTCAGTAGGTAGAATGATATAATCTAAACAAGGCACAAATTAAAATGGATTAAAACTGGCACCTTAGATTGAAAAATGTAGCTGTGAATAGAAGTCTGAAAATTGAATAGGAATAGTTTTAACTGGGCCAGCAGCACCAGTCCTCAGTCTCATGCTATTTAACATATTAAATCAATGATTGAAAAAACCCTGGAATAAAATCATTATTAATAAAGTCTGCAGGTGACAGGGAGACTGCAGGAGAGCTCGATCAAACAGCACACAAAGCACTCTGAGTCACTTGACAAACTGTAAATGGAACAATGTCCACCCTGACAAAACACTTTCATCCAGCCAGGAACCAAGAGGGGACCCCACCACCTCTACCCCAAACCACACCAAAGTCGTGGTTATATCAGATGGTCACAAAATCTCCATTCACAGCCACAAAGCCCAGTGCAGACTCAGGAACATCGAGAGGAGTTTCAAGGAAGAATAGAGACGTTATCCTGCTTGTGCCTTTGGCAAAGGTGCGACTGCTACAGGAATACAGAGACAGCCCTGGAGGCGAAAGTTCAAGCAGGAAATTGGTTAATTGTGAAGGATTCAAAGAGGAACAAGAATGGGGAAAGCACTAGAAAACATGCCTTATCATGAACAACTCACAGCCCTCTGTCCCTTCAGCTTATCAAAGGAAAGGTGACTGGAGGGCCTCGATCACAGTTTATGGTGGCACAGGTCACAAAAAATAAATACAATGGGACACTTCCTTCTGAGAGACAAAGGTGTCAGAAGACCCAGTGCTGGAAACTGAAGCCAGAGAAAGCACAACTTGGGTGGAGAGTTAATTTATCACTGACACTATTTACTGAAGGGATTGTGGTGTATTTTATAGCACAGGAAGTCTCAAGTACTGCCATTGGTTTGCATTTTAAAAGATACAAAGTACTTGAGATGGGATAAATGCACTCAAAGGCTTCTGACATGTTTCTCTCCCTTTTCCATGGTGGATGATTCATATCTCTTAACTTTTTTCTGGAGTCTTCTCTGTGTTTCACACATAATATTTGCCAGAATATTTAGCTCCTCCTTCTCTATTTTCCTTACCACCTTCTCACCTAAAAGCTGCAAAACATATTTATTTGGTTGCTGCCATGTAGACTACCATGTATTTCATGTGCCTGCAGCACTAATGTTCAGAGACAGATTTCACTTATTTCTGCTCCTCAGAATAAATGGTGAGAAATGGCTAATTTGCTACATCACAACATTTTAGGAGGTGAAGATGACAGAAAAAAAATCAACCAGCTGTCTGGAAAGTTAGGGTATAAATCCAGTCTTCTAATTATTAAAGGGGCATGTTTAAACACAACAGCTTAAATTCAAGCATGTGAATATATTTTAGCAAGATCCAGGAGTACAGAATTGGGCAGGGTAGGGTTGCCACTCTTAATTACAACAAGCCATAATTTCCCAATCCAAATTTTTTTCAAAAAAACCAGCTAATACCTATTTTGCATGCATGTAACAAAACAGTCTTTTGCAGCTATCTTCCGGAAAACGGAAAATAATCCTTTTTCCTCTTTTCCCCACGTTCCGTTGATATCTTGTGCCAGACTCAAACTGACAGAATTTGTCAGCTACCAACTGGAGATGCTACCAGTTTCCAAATCAGGCATTACGTGGGCCAACCAGTGGTCTGAAACCTACTGTAAACAGCCCCCAAGCGAGGTGCCAATATGGTAATTTGGGGAAGTGATTTAATGTATTGGCTTCCAGTAGCAAGTCAGACCCCAGGCAAGGAAACACACTTAGAGGGAATTCAGCGTGACACCGAAATTGGGATGGTCGAAAGCAGTTTCCTCTCTGGGGAAGGAAAACCAGCAGCACAGAAGTGTCACTTCAAGCTTGAACAAGTTTCTACCAGCAGAACTTGTCAGGACACTGTCAGGCAGGAGCTGACAGCCATAAATCAGTGCGGCTCCAAAAGAAACTGCCAAGCACACGAGTTTTATAGGGAGAGGGTCTCTCAGTGACAACAGCCATCTAATGCTCCCTTACCCTAATAACTGCATAATGAAAATAAATCTGAGCAAGTGCTCAGGAATGCCCTTTTCTCCTGTGTTGTTACACTGGAGCTGGAGTAATGCCAGGGTTGGGGTTTTGTTGTTGTTGTTGTTGATGTTGTTGTTCTGAAAAGGTTTTGCTCTGCAACCAATTTTGTTTCGTTAAAACAAACAGAGAGGCACTAGCTATTGATCTCCCTATTAAATAGTCCTGGTAAACATTTTGACTAGCTCTGCAAACTTAATACAGATGTTCGTTCTGCGCAGATCACTCCCGACAGCTGACACAGGGAGCTGATGCGTGTCTGTGGCAGGGGAGGGCAGCAGTACAGGAGGAGAGTGAGCTGCAAAAATAAGTAGCTTTCTGGCAAGTAAGTGCTGTGCAAATACAATACCTGTGCTCAGGTGTGCGTGGATGTCTTGTGTGAGGGAAGGGGGAGATTTCTAAGTCTAGAAATTTGTGTTAAGCAGAAGGAAAGCCCCTCAGTGGGTATTCACCTACGGCTGCCCTGGTGAAAGGGGCTCTGTACACTGGACTGAATCTGGCAGGGGTCTGTCCAGCAGAAAATCAATTTCTGGAGGTACCAGAAGTGGGGAATCTGCAGGATTCCACACTCTGGCAACAAAAGAAGCTAAACCTGATTCATAAGATAAAATAAAATAACATAAAAAATAAAAAAGGCCCCCTCTGTTTCCTCCCAAAGGTCATGCACACCTGGTCTCTGTGGCAAACTAGCACCTCTCCCATGTCCCTACATCCAGCCAAAGTCACCTCTTACCTGGGAAACACTGTAGGAGCTGAACTGATCAGCTTTGGGGAAAAAAGCGAAACTTGCTGATTTGGTTTGGAATGTTTCACTCCTCAGCACATCATCTGCAGCCAGACCTGCCTGAAGAAGCTACCTCACTTCACCAACACAGCTTTGCTGCAGCTTGGGGTGGGGGGCCATGGCACCAGTCCTGAGGGTCGCTTCTCCCAGGATCCACTCTTTTCCTGCACGGCTCGTCAGATAACTGGGATGGACAATCTCCCATCCACAAAGCCACCTCTGGCCATACTGGATGTGGGTGTCCAGGTGTCGGCCATGCTGTGAGGAGCGGCCGGAGTTCTCCTGTTCTGGGCACGACCGGCTCCTGCCAATTCCAAGGGCTGCACTGCCGGGCACAGCCAGACCCCTCAACAAGCCGGGAGCACCTCAGGGGAGCAGGGTATGAGAGGGCAAAATGGCACCTGGCAGTGAGGCATGAGGGGAAAAAACATGAGGGGAAAGGTGTGAGGGGAAAAACAAGAGGGGGGAAAAGTGAGAGGGGGGAAAAGTGCGAGGGGAAAGTGTGAGAGTGAAAAGTGCAAGGGATAGAAGGCATGAGGGGAAAAGCATGAGCAAGAAAAAATGTGAGTGGGGAAAAAGTGTGAGGGGGGAAAGAAGCATGAGGCAAAAGTATAAGTGGGAAAAGTGCAAGCGGGAAAAAGCACGAGAACAAAAACCACAATGGGTAGAAAACGTGAGGGGAAAAGTGCGAGCAGGAAAGCGTGAGGGGGGAAAGTGTGAGGGGAGAAGCATGAGGGGAGAAGCTTGAGGAAAAACTGCAAGGGGAAAAGTAGAAGGGCAAAAAGTGTGAGCAGAAAAAGCATGAGGGAAAAAAAGTGAGAGCAGGAAAAAGTGCAAGCAGGAAAGTATGAGAGGAAAAGTGCGAGGGGAAAAGTGTGAGCAGAAAAAAGTGTGAGGGAGAAAAAGTGAGAGCAGGAAAAAGTGAGAGCGGGAAAGTATGAGGGAAAAGTGAGAGCGGGAAAAAGTGTGGGGGGAAAAAGTCAAGTGGGAAAGCCTGAGGGGAAAAGTGTGAGGGGAGAAGCATGAAGAGGAAAAACTGCGAGAGGAAAAGCATGAGGGCAAAAAGTGCAAGCGGGGAAAAGTGTGAAGGGGAAAAAGAGCAGGAAAAATTGTGAGGGAGAAAAAGTGAGAGCGGGAAAAAGTGAGAGCAGGAAAAGTGCGAGCGGGAAAGTGTGAGGGGAAAAGTCTGAGTGGGAAAAAGCGTGAGGGGAAAAATCCTGAGGGGAAAAAAGTGCAAGGGGGAAAGTGCAAGGGGGAAAGAGTGTGAGGGGGAAAGAGTGCAAAGGGGGAAAAGGTGAGAAGGAGAAAGGGTGCAGGGAAAAAAGCATGAAGGGATAAGTGTGACAGGAAAAAGTGTGAGGGGGAAAAGTATGACAGGAAAACATGCAAGGGGGAAAAGCGTGAGGGCGGGAAAGTGCGAGTGCCTCCAGGAGCCCCATCTCATAGAGGCAAGACAAGACCGCTGGGTTACCCAAGATCCTCTCGCCTCTTGAAAGGATCAGCATCTCCAGGATCTGGATACTACCTGCTAGTGTACTTAGACCAGGATTTGGGAAAGGAAAATCCAATCTGCTGTACCTCTCAGGCTAGGGCTCAGCACCTTTCCCAAAGAAACCGAGTGCTGGTCTCCTTGAGCTAATCAGACCACCAGCAACCACCCCTAAGAAATTTAAACAAGGAATAACAAATAGGAAGTGATGAAAACTAATCACATGAAAAGTAACTTTCCAGGTGCACGTTCTTGCTAAGAGTCATAAAATTTTCTGAACATACAAATATTTGCACAAATAACCAAAGATTACCTCAAATAGCAGAGTGGTTAAAATAGCCTTGCAAAGAAGCAAAGAGCAAAGTCCTACTCACTCATTAATATATTTATGCATTTGTTTATTACTATGCAGCCAGCTTTAAACCCTTCCCAGCAGGGGAGGGACTCTATACCTTATGCCTATGGGCCTCATAATGCTTCCAGTGGGGATGGAAAAACTTCAAAAAAAGTTTGGCATTCAGATCCAGTTTCTCTGCTTATCTGCTGCTAATCCAAACTCTCCCAACATATCAAAAACGTTGAACCAGGCAGGAAACCACATGAGAACAGGTTTTCCTACAGGATTTCTGGCATTTCTACATTAGATTCCAGATGGAAACACCCATGAGAACAGCTTCTATCCTGGTATTTTTGGCACATTGAGTTCCAATTCTATCCGGAAACCTGAATTGGGAAGGGAAAGGAAAAAAAAAAAAAAAAGAAGAAAAAACCTCCACACAAATCAAGAAGCATCAAACGTTTGTCTCAGTATTTCAGAACCTGAAGAAAAGTATATCATTTGAAGGTGGAGTTTAATATTAGGAAGGAGGAGGCAATGTTTTTGGTTTTGTCTTCAGTGTTTTGTCTTTCCTTACTCCCAGTTTCACGCATCCCCAAAAAGAAATACCAGAAAGCTCAGCTACCAAAATTAGAAATGACCATCCACCTGAAAATAAGCATGGATGCTACCCTCAAAAGGATTTGGGCTTCACACAAAATGACTTTGCTCCTTTCTATGCACAAGTGAGTATCAGATACCTAAAAATAAAGGCATTTATCGGAACTTCTGAAAAAAAGGATTTCAAACGGGTTATCCATAACTACAGCCAAAGTCAGGCTTTTTGCCAGCCAAAAATGAATGAATTACATGTAGTAAATGAATTCGCCACATTTCCTGCCGTCCATTTTTTGTTCATTTACCCAGCTTTGCCACTCCCTCTAGATTGGCAGATGCTTCCATAGGTAATAACTTCAGCAATAATGACTTTGAGCAGAACTTTTCCAAAGTTATATTCAGCCCTGCTCAGTGATTTCTGTTATGGGGGGGGTTATTTAGTATCATCCTTTTTCTGATTTTTTTACTGTCATTGAAAGCATCTGCATTTTGTTCTCAATACTGCCCAATGCTTCCTCTCTGACCTCCCAGCCCTGCCTCTTGCTCCATGATTTTCTGCTGCCACACTGGGGGAAACCAGAAAGAATGGTCAAGACTGTGACATCAGTGAGCTCATTAGCAGCTCACCTCAAAACCCCAAAACTTTTTGGGGTTTTAAGATGAATACTACATAAATCTATATCAAATGAACTAAGAGAAAAAAAACCAAACCCAGAACAAATTTCCCTGCTGCTTTGGCTCAAATAGCCCGTTTCAAGCTGTACCTACCAGTCTTAAAACCCCCAAATGATCCAAAATCTCTTTTCCTAAAGCCCCATGGATAAATGTTCACGTACTGCCAAATTCTGCCACCTTTGTACCCTACTCATGCTATTGAAGGTGGGATGCTTCAGTAAGGAAGAAGGACATAATACCAGGCCTTCCCTTCTTGCTCCCCAGCCATTGACTGCTGTGTGTTGGGAATGGTGCCTTTGAGCCCTCTTGAAGTGCAGAGGATTCGCTTGTGTTTATATTTTTTAAGTTGTTTTTTTTCCCCTGAAGAAATGCTGCTGCATCTACTCACGTGTACATCAGTTCCCTCTACTGGCAGCATTAATTAAGCTATTCCTTTAATTCACCAGGTAGATGGAGGGTTTGGAAAGGAAGATGGGCTCTGCTGGGTGGGAATGTGTGGGGCTGTTACCTGCAGGGTGTTATGCTCTTGCTTGTTATAGCAGAAACTTTCCACTGGACTCGTTCTCCTCTCCAGGTTTTTAAAACTCACTTTCCATGCTATGGTCCAGGGCAGCTACTTAACATTATCTTTGCATATTTCAGTCCTTAACTGTGGCAGTAAGTGGGTAACTGAGGAGCAGTGACTCCTGAAGCGGCTCACGCAAACGTATGGTTCATCAATCCCTGAGCTCTCCATGTTGTGGCTGGGTTAAAGCATCCAGCCTCTCCTCAACCAGGGCAGCCCCTCCTAAGGGACCAGAGGGTTCATCAGGCTCCTTTTATTCCTTCATGTACCCAGAGGCTACTCTAAAGCAATGCTGGTTCAAAACATGCTTAAAGTCACTTGGCCATTCTTCTACCTTTTCATTTTACTTTTTTTCTCTAGTTAAAGTAGATTGATTTTGTCCTGCCACAGGTAATATTTTCCTCCTGAGGTAACAGGCCAGAGGAAGAAGTCATTCACTCTATTTGGGTGCTTGAGGAAACACAGAATGAAAGAGAATCACTTGTCATTTAAAAATCAAAACAAAAACCTGGCAAGAACATCTGCCCTAAAGAGAACAAGATACAAGATTTCCCCTTTGGACCCAAGCTGTCAGTATTTAGCAAAACCAGCAAAAGTCTTTCCATTTTCTAAGCAAATAGTGAGTAGTGGTATTTCATAGCTCTCCACAGCTGTTCCAGAAGTTTCCATAGGTATGTTTGGGTTTAAAAATTGTGGCTTAAGACCTCTGTTTAGGACCAAACCTGCATGGCTATAGCAACCAATAATGCCATTCCTGGAAATGGAGCTTTTCTAGTGTAAGCAGAAGAGGAAAGACCACATAGAAATTGGTAGGAAAAATAACAACAGCCTCTGCACCCCTGAATTTGCATATGCAAATGTAAGGGCATAAAGTTATAGACCTATTCAGCAGCTCAGTTTCAATATGCTTCTCACTCCTACCTAGCATGGCTGAGATGCTTTCAATGTACACAGTTTCTTTCTTGGAATTTTCAAAATGTGTCCTTATTGTGGATTTTCTTTTATTTATTTTTTTGTTAATCTAGGTTGTATTTCTAAAAGGGATTGTACAAAAATGTTGTGTTCTGATTAAATGCACTACAGGACCCACAGTCATATTTAGAGGAGAAAAAAGCATTCTTGCTCACGCTGCTGCACGAGTTCCTGTTTGGGGAATAAAATTGTTTATTTCTGATTCTTCCAGGAGCTTTTGCAGACTGATCAAGTGTCAAGACATGGTACTTGATTCAAAGGTAACATAGATATTGCCTCATAATGTCTTTAGGACCTGAATCAAATCTTGAGAGACTTTGAAACTATGGGAGGATAATGAAAATACATTTCTTTTTTTGTATTATCCTTCATAATGGGAAGCTTTACATTTCTTTTCTAGCAACTATAATGTACACTGTTCTATCAAGGCATTTTTAGGGACCATTTACCTGAATACAATTTATGTGGAAGGTGTCTGAGAGCCAACCTGGATTTATGCTTCCTGGTCCTTGTAATAATAGATATCTTTTTTTTCTTTTTTTCCCCATCAAAATAAATGTCAGAAAGTTCTTTGATTATTCAATAAGGGAGAAAAACATCCCTTTTCAAATGAAAGAAATGGTTATGGGCAAGGTTTTGGTGTTGCTGGAAGCTCTGTGGAGACCTCCAGCCCCAGGAACAATGCACACAAGGACACACTTTCCTCCAAGGTTTGTCCCAGCACCTGTCCCTGTAGCGAGGAGGACTCAAACCCTTCCTGGGCTTTGGGTTTCCCACCGTGTTGGCCACTGAACTGGAGGAAGTCCTTGAGGCAACAGAGCACTCTTTGCAAGGTGTGTCAAGACCCTTCCACAAATGCAGGTTTAGGGAAGAAAATCCTTGCCTTTAAAAATACTGGCTTGGAGCAATTTGCCTAAATCATTCTTTCCCCTGGCATTTCTTGGACTTTGAAAATCCTAATGCAGCCCAGCTCTTCAGAAGTGCCGTGCTGGGATTGTTGTACACACACCCAGGCCCATCTGGATTCCCATACAGGCCAGGTATGTGGAATAAATAGCCCAAATTCAGCATATCCAGGGCACTATCAGATTCTCTCCTGTATTCGTGCACACAGGTACACACATACATCAAGTTCTGAAAAATTCTCCTAAGAAAAAAGAAATATTTTAGGATAATGGACTTCCCAAACGATGATATCAATTCCTGCTTCCTTTTCATGGTGACTGAGGCGATGCCTAACATGTGTCTACCCGAGGCAACGTCTTTTTGATATCATGCAGTGGAAGTGGCAGAATCTGGCTCTTTAGTGACCATGACATCCAAAAATTGGATGCAGGACTTCACCTCTCTCTCACAGGTTAAATGAATATTCCGAGAGTATCGATTGTTCCGTTCCTCCAGTGGAAGATGAATGTGATCGGCATCGATAATCAGAAAAAATATCATCTACATACCTCTCATATGCAGATGGTGGCTGTTCAATACCAGTCGGCAGTGCAGCTTCCTGGTGTGACAGGAAAATATCTGCAGCAATTGAGGATTAACAGAGGCCATTGCTACACCGGTGTTTTGTTTGTAATAGCTCCCATTCTATCAGAAATAACTGGTTGCACATTTCTGTGTCTGACATTAAAATTCACCATTGAAATCTCGCTTGGTAATAATAAAGCCCCTGCAAGAGTCTCTACAAACACACTAGACTCCAAATTAAAGAGCAAGTGTATTGTTAGGGTTTGCATGGATCTTTTTTGAATTAGTGCTAGGTGAACAATAAATAAAATTCCAGGAGAAGTTCCCCAAGCTGATAAGCATTCAAGGTATTATCTTTGCTCTGTACTGTATGCGCTTCTGGGTGAAAAAATTCTAATTGCACTTCCATTCAAAAATCAACCGTGGGAATAAGGAATCATGCTCATTTTATGCACAGCAGCCCGAAGGCCTTATCCTTAAAACAAATTACAGCGCCTCCTATGCAACTCACACTCTGAAGCTAATTCCAACCCTAAAGCAAAACTCCAAAATTAAACTTTAATCTGTGATCTAAACAATTTTGTGTTTGTGATCAATCTTGGTGGAGTGGATTTTAATATATATGAGTGTGTGTGCGTGGGCGTGTGCGTGTGTGTGTATATAAAAATATAAAACGCTCAGATAATTGTTATCGCGGATGAAGACCGAACATTAAATACTCTGCTCAGTAAGACTGAGATAAAATACATACAGTGAAGGGAGGGAATAAAGCTGTTAAGCACACACTCCTATATGTAACAGAGTCCTGGACTTGCAACCAGTGAAAGCTTGAATTCCACCACATGTATCATATTTACTACGTTCTGCCAAAGAAATAGGCAGGCTGCCATGCCATTAAAGCAATTACTCTTACCCTTTCAGATACGTAGAAATTAAATTCTAAGAGAAGAGCAAGTGAGGGGAAGTACAAGGAGGAGAGGCAAAAAGGCATCAGTTCCTCCCAGAGAGGAGGAGAGGCTTTGGGCCAGCAAGAGTTAAAGGAGTTCGAAGTGTATGGTCTGTTTCTCCCCATCTTGGTGCAGTGACTCTGCATCCTGCAGGAACCTGTTCAGATGCTCTGATAAGTCAGACAGAATTCATGGGAGATTACCACACAGCTCCTGCCAAGCTGTGCTGCAGCGCGGGTAATAGATATGCTCCAGTACTAAATCCTAAAAGGCCCTGCTACATCTGTCAAGCATGCCCTGGAAAAGCACCCTCAGTTCAGATGTTATCACTGCTCTGCCTGCATCAGAAGATTTAGTGTCCACCCTGGAGGTTGCTTTTGCCGCACAGTTTTCAGGGGCAAAACAACAAGGAAGAAAGATGAGAGGAAAAAGGCAAATTATTCTTGCTTAAAGCAAAAGGAATAAAATGATGTGCTTGCAGACTAGTTCAGCTTCTCACCCTGCATCTAGAAGGTCCCAAATCCCACATTAAGATGGTACTGATGTTCTAAGCTGATTAGCTCGGACGTGTTCGGCTCCCTGGACTGTGACACCACGAAGATGATCTTCTGTAGAGCGACTCTTTCCCAAGGAAAGCTGAACAACAAACCCAGTGGGGGGCCACCGGCAGTGGATAGAAGATGCCTGCCTTTGATAATTAACTTTAAAACCGGTTCTAGAAAAGCTGCTCTGGCATAAAATGAACTTTGCAGAGCACTGTTTATGAAACAATTGCTGCTCCTCCCATTAACCATGTAAGCAGGGATTTGGTCAAAGATGGTTCCAGTGTTACATATCATTTTACGCCAAACAAAAACCAGATATAAAAGAAAAATATGTACTTATGTAACATATATAAATGAACACACACAGACACCCCCAAAATACAACAGCCTTGGGAACCACTCCTTTCTTAATATACTCCAAAACAGAGTCATGCATTTTAACCATCTGTCTCCTTGTTAAAATCTGCAGGAAATATCAAAGTACAGCAGTGGCTCCTTTTTCACTAGGTGCACTCTCAGAGTTCAAGCGAGAAAGACTACAACTTCCTGACCCAGCATATTGCATTTTAAACTTCTGTTTCCTGAAGCCGATTTTAAGGAGAGATAAGTTCCAGTTATTGGGATGTCAACAAGAAGAGCCCCAGGCTGTTGTATTTATAGCTCCATACAGTGGTAGAGGCTGGATTGAAAGGGGCAAATGGGTTGGCGCAGGGAAAGCCCATGCTGGACATACACACGGCTGTGCCATGGGGACTGTGGCAGAAAGCAGGAGTTCACCTCAGCCTGCTGTAAGGCAGCTCTCTTGGCTTGCAGCTCTCCACAACTTGCAGAGATTCTGTCTCTCAGCAAAGAAGATCAGAAAGGCAAGACAGAGTGCAGGAAGGCCGGTAAGAGGAACGATTTGAGGTGGGCAATACAAACGTGAGATTGGGGATGCAGCCTGAGGCTTTGGGGCAGCTGCTGGAGAGGACAAAGGGTGAATCTCAAAATGTCCCCATCTGGCAGAGCAATGAGCAGTAGCAGACAGGCAGCCCTGAAGGTGCACGGAGGAGCCTGGTGTGTGCTCACAGCTACAGAAACAAAAGGCAAGAGAGAGCACTTTCTCCAAAACAGCAGTTTCTTAGTAAGCAAGCAGACGTTTCTGGGAAAACGGCACTCTTTGCGATGCGGTCATTGTCACAGTACTTGGACACATGTTCAAATCCATTAAAGACCTGTCACGCTGTTAAGTCCTTGCCACCAAACACCTGCCATAACCTGTGTGAACAACACCGTGCGATGCCTGAAGCATCCACCTCAGGTGAACCCCATCCCAGCTGGCACGGCTGCACCAGCAGAACCAACCTGGCTGGGAGGGTCCAGGGCTGGGGCTCCCCACTGGGGACCCCACTGGTGTCTTCTGAGGGGAATTCTGTGCCCTGACTGCTGTCAAAGCCGGCACATTTCACAAGCACTGCATTGACATAAAAGAAAACACAAAAAAAGATCCTATCGCAGGTACCTTGAACTAACCTTGCATGGGTCTGTCTAGCCAGGTTATTCCAAGAAATAAGCAAGAGGGATGCGGGCTGAGTTGCCATGGCCAGTGCCCTCCAGATACCACAGTTATACCCTTCAAATGGAAAAGGTGCTCAGCTGCAGGAACACTGCTCTCTCCAACAGGATTACACACACATGTATATTTTTCCCTGTAACTCAGTAAATACAAATACCAGGTATTTATGTGCCCAACACACTTGAACACTGTGGGTTCACCACAGTCCTGAAAAATGGCTTCGCTATGCTCAGGACAGGGCATTTACAAATGGGAG